>NW_019154127.1:6945362-7299744 GCF_002288905.1 Enhydra lutris kenyoni
CCTGGGTGGCTCGGTGGGTTAAGCCTCTGACTTCGGCTCAGGTCATGATCCCAGGGTCCTGAGATCAAGCCCCACATCCGGCTCTCTGCTCAGCAGGGAGTCTGCTTCCTCTTCTCTCTCTGCCTGCCTCTCTGCCTACTTGTGATCTCTGTCTGTCAAATAAATAAAATCTTTAAAAAAATAAAAAATAAAAAAATAAAAACAAAAAACCAAAACCTTATCTTTAAAACTCTTTTTTATTTTTATTTTTTTAGAAGATTTTATTTATTATTATTTGACAGACAGAGATCACAAGCAGCTAGAGAGGCAGGCGGGAGGCGGGGGGCTGGGGGGCGGCGAGAAGCAGGCTCCCTGCTGAGCAGAGAGCCCGATGCGGGGCTCCATCCCAGGACCCCGAGATCACGACCTGAGCCAAAGGCAGAAGCTTAACCCACTGAGCCACCCAGGCGCCCCTGAAACTCCTTTTTAAAAAAATTCATAATGGTCTTAAACGAATCACCTTTTTTGGCTGCTGTTTCATGAAGTGACGAAAGCAGCTGACATGAATAGCAAGAGAAATAGGAGGTTCTGGGCATTGTTAGTTTCAGCTTCTCAAGTCTTAGCACTTAAGGACACCACCTCCTTGTTAACACAGAGCCTTCTTGTGGCATTTCAGAGTTAGCGCTGTGTTATTTCCGGAAGAACAGGCTGGAGATAGGAGACCAGGTGAACTGTTCTGGTCTACAGCTTCCGCTTCAGGACCCTTCGACCTGAAAAGTTGACGAGTCTGAGCTGGATCCTGATGTTTACCCTAGCCCTAATCAGCTACTTTTCTCTATTAGATAGTATTCAGATAAAGCCTCTTTAATCTGAGGTCTGTATTATTTGGCTAAGCTGTCAGCAAAATCCCACACACTGGGCGACTTAACAGAAATTAACTTCCACACAGTTCCGGAGGTTGAAGTCCCAGATTAAGGTCCCGGCAGATTCTTCTGAGGCCTCTCACCTTGCCTTGTAGGTGGCCACCTTCTCCCTTTGTCCTCACGTGGTCTCCACTGTGCATGGCTGTGTCTTAATCTCCTCTTGAAAGGACTTCAGTCATATTGGACATCACCTATCACCTAGACTGTGACATTTTACCTTCATTGCCTTTCCAAAGGCCCAGTCTCCAAATACGGTCACATTGTAAGGTACTAGGGGTGAGGGTTTCAACACAGGAATTTGGGGGACACGATTTAGCCTGTAACAGGGTCTGACAATGAAGTGCAGATTGTCTCTCCATGTACCAGTTTTTTCAAAAAGCTCATTTCTGATGGAATCCCAGATGGTTTTCCATCACACCCCTTATGGAACGGTAGAGCATTACTTCTTTGATCTTGTTCTTACTGCCCTGCAGCATCATGAAGAACTTCAATTCTGGCTTGTGTGGTGATTCGATGTGTGCCAAGAACTTTCTGACTGTCTCGGTCTGCGCGAACTGCTGTAACGGAGTACCCCAGACCAGACGCAGAACAGCAGGCCTTCCTCGCTCACAGTTCTGGAGCCTGGGGGTCGAGATCAGGGCACCGGCAGATTCAGGGTCTTTGTGGGCTGCTTCCTGGATCACAGACGGCCATCCTTCCATTATGTCCTCACGTGGCAGAAGGGGCCAGGGAGCATTGCGAGGTCCCTTTTATAAGGGCACTGATCCCAATCCTGAGGGCTTCACCCTCATGACCAGTTACCTCCCGACCCCACGTCCCAGTTCCAACGTACTGCAGGACATAGACATTCAGCCCGTAACACCGATGATTTGTGTCCCATCTGACTTCACCTCACAAGGTCTGCACCAGCTATCTTGCAGGGGCTTTGTTGTGGGGCATCTTTTGTGGGGGAGGGTGTTGTCCTTCCAGTTGGCCTTTCCCATGTGCCTCTCTATGTCCTCCTCCCCTCTTCCTCTTTCTATTGAGATGCGGTTAATTTTACTTATTCATTGAGATGTAGTTTTGTTTTTTTTTAAGATTTTATTTAATAGACAGAGATCCCAAGTAGGCAGAGAGAGAGAGAGAGAGGAGGAAGCAGGGTCCCCGCCGAGCAGAGAGCCGGATATGGGGCTCGATCCCAGGACCCTGAGATCGTGACCTGAGCTGATGGCAGAGGCTTTAACCCACTGAGCCACCCAGGTGCCCCGAGATGTAGTTTAAATCACCGCTCCTGATCCCCTGGACCAGACTCCCTCTAGCCAGTGACGTGGGGCAGGACCTGAGCCCCTCTCAGCCTTCATTGTTTTCAAATTGTGGCTCTGAGCCTATGTGACGCCTGGTTCCTTCTTGTCACCTCACTGTGAGGGGCCGCCTGTGAGAGTGTAGTACCTCAGTTTGGGGCAGTTGTTTTAGTCGTTTTCCAGCCATCTGCTGCTACCTGTGGCAGTGACCCCGAGGGTAGAAGCGGTCAGGTTAGTCGGATGTTAGGGTCATTCTGGAAAGATGTGGCCTGAATGCCTTCTGGGAAGAGACCAGATTGGAAGGTTGTCTGTGGCAATTACTGATTCTTCATGTGTCAGCAAAGTAGAACTGGTTCTTTGCAGGACAGTGGTAAGCACCAGGCCCATTTGCTTCTGGCAGTGTGCTGATATTCTTGGCACCGGGAGTTAGCAGACGTAGCTAATAGAATGTCAGGTGCAACTCCCCATCCTACTGTGGCAGGGACCGTCAAGTCCTTTGCTGCTGTTCTGTCCTCCTCCTTTTGGTTGGTGATGTGTTAGGGCTCAGGTGGCATTATTGCTTCTTGCCCTGTCCCACGTTCTCCGGAGGGAGCTCAGAATCAGCAAGGGTGTTGCTGATTCGGGCTTGTGGGAGCCACCCAAACATGTCCGCATAAGGCTGACATGGTCCTTTGAAAGAACATTTCTCTGCTGAAATCCGGAGACTGATATGCTTTCAGTAATTTATAGCGAGGGAAATGTATATATTTTACATGTGAACAGAGGACATTTTTGCTGAACTTTGAGATCTGCTGGCAGGGTGGAAATAGTCCAGATTTGGGCAGGTGAGTTGTTCTACTGGGAATCTAATGGCAAAAGCTCATCTTGGGGAAGAAAAAGCTCGTCTAGCAGAATCGAGTTTATGGATAACGAAAGAGCTTGTTGTCTGCTTACATTTTATATATTCTGTCCAGAAGTTATGAAATTAGAAATTTCACATCAGGCCGTGCTAAGGAAGGTGCTATGGACTGAATTATGTCTCCCCCAACCCCACCAAACTTGTATGTTAGAGGTCTAAACCTCAGTGTGCCTATATCTGGAGATACATCTTCAGGAAGTAACTAAGATTGAAGGAGGTCATTCATTAGGGTGGGGCCCTAACCCAATAGATAGATGGCCTTATAAAAAAGAGGGAAAGAGGAAGAGATGTCTCTCCTCCATGTTTTTACACAGCAAGAAGGTGGCCGTCCACAAACCAGGCAGAGAACCGAGTTAGTTAGCATCTTGATCTTGGATTTCTAGCCTCCCAAGCTGTAAGAAATAAATTCTGATGTCTGAGCCACCTAGTCTGTGACATTTTGTTACAACAGCTCCAGCAAACTAATACAGAAGGAATTAAGTTAAACTTCGCTATTTTTCAAAAAAGGACAGCTGATTGAATGTGAACGCCTGTATTCAAGCTTGTATGCGAGCCAAAGGTAGGCATTCCGATTTATTTATCTTTTTAAAATTTTGTTTATTTATTTATTTATTTATTTAAACGTATAATATGTTATTTGCTTCAGGGGTGCAGGTCTGAATCATCAGTCTTAACACAATTCATAGCACTCACCACAGCACATACCCTCCCAAATATCCATCACCCAGCTACCCCATTTATCTTTTTTAAATGGTCTTTTCATTTTTTTTAAACAGCTTTGCTGACATGCAGTAAACTACATATACTTAAAGTGTATAATTTGATGAGTTTTGACGTTTGTATATACCTGTGAAACCAACACCCGTCGAAGATAATGGGCATGTATCTGCCCCCCCCCAGAAGTTCCCTCCCCTCCCTCTCTGCCCCCATCTCCAGGCGGCCGCTGATCTGCTAGTTTGCATTTTCTAAAATTTTATATAAGCAGAATCATACGGTATCTACCCTTTACTTCCTGGTGTGGCATCTGTCCCTCGACAACACCAGTCAGAGAGTCAGCCAGGCCGTTGTGTAGATGGTTAGTTCATTCCTTTTTACTGCTGAGTAGGAAGCCATGGATGTATACCATTTATTTGTCCATTTTCCTATTAATGGACATTTTGGGTTGCTTCCAGTAGATAGATAAATACTTCTTAAAAAACTGGCAAATCGTTTTCCAAAGTGGTTGTGTCATTTTATACCCCTCCAGCAGGGTACGGGAACTCTAGTTACCCCATATTCATGCCTACCCTCGGCTTGGGCAGTCTCTATTTTAACCATTTCAGTGCAAGCGTAGTAGTAGCTCCTTGTGGCTTTTGCATTTCCCATTTAAATGACTGCAGATTAGAGGAGTGCTTGGGTGGCTCAGTGGGTTAAGCATCAGCCTTTGGCTCAGGTCACGATCCCAGAGTCCTGGGATCGAGCCCCACATTGGGCTCCCTGCTCAGCGGGGATCCTGCTTCTCCCTCTCCCTCTTCGACTCTCTGTACATTCTATATATGTATTTTGCTGCTGTCAGTGGGTTTATTTCCCACTCTGTTTGAACTTGTTGATGTGGACAAAACGATTAATTTATAGATTCTGGAAACTAGCCATCTTTGTGAATTTATTTCTAAGTTTTTTTTTCAGCTGATGGTTTTGAGTTCTGTGGCTAGACAAGCATAGGTATCATGAATCAATACTGAATTTGTGTGGGGTTTTTTTCCTGGTATTTTGCTAGCATTTTCTGGAATGGCGTTAAATAGTGATGATACTCGCAGTGTATTAATTACAGTAAAGTCAGCTGCTATAACAAAGCCGTCCACAAAGTCAGGGCCACCAATAAGGTAGAATTTGCTCGCTCCTCTGTCAGTTCAGCCTGGTGTTCCAGATTGGGCAGCTCTCTTCCCCATGGTTATTCTGGAGACTCAAGCCTGGGACTCTGCCATTTTTAACACATGGCTTCCAGAGTTGCTCTGTTCGCTGCCGTTCTGTTCCACGAGAAGCGGGGAGAGCATATAGGAGCATGCATAGATCTTAATGGCACACATTTCCTCCAGGTTATGTCTTCAAGGGAGAAGAATATTCTGTGGTGGAGGAGCCAGGGCCCAGCCCCCACCTCTGCCACAGGGGTGGGGATCGTGATTTGGGTGGACGTTGCAGTCCCTACCCCCACGTGGTGTGCGCTGATTTTGATGGGGGCCCCTCCTGTCTCGTGATTATCTCAGCCCCGCAGGCCCATGGGATTGCTGTCCCCTGAGACATCGGTTTAGTCTTTATTTACTAACTTGAACGACTTCTTACCTTTATATGGCCAGAAAGTATGCCATTTCTTAAGTTTTTTTTTTTTTATTTGACAGAGAGAGAGATCACAAGTAGGCAGAGAGGAGGAAGCAGGTTCCCTGCTGAGCAGAGAGCCCGATGCGGGCCTCGACCCTGAGATCATGACCTGAGCTGAAGGCAGAGGCTTTAACCCACTGAGCCACCCAGGCGCCCAAGTATGCCATTTCAATACCTGATCGGTCCGTAGATTGTTGAATTGTTTTTCTCAAAGCCACACATTTATGCCTTAACATTTTATTCATGTGCTTTTGGTGATGATGTTACTCAAACTGATTCTCCCAGCGCCTGAGATGGGCCTTGGAAGTAAATCTGCTGGAAGGTACGATAATGCAGATGTTGTGGGATGAGAGAAGGCGAGAGCTCTCAGGGTCGCGTTCAGGCTCACCACTTCTGAGGTTGAAATGCACGTGCTGCTTGTCTACCCCACTGTTCACCCTCTGCCTTCTCAGTTTTGTCTTAGGGATCGGGTGGTAAAGCACCGCATGGGGGAGCGTCCATCTCCCAGCCTCAGCAGTAAGTTATTGTTCTCGGACTTCCCAGGAATTCTGTTTTCCTTGGCAGGGATTGACTCAGACATGGGCATGTGACCTTCCCTGACCTATGAGATGTGGCCAGCTAACTTCTGGAAAGGGTTTCCTCTAATACAGAGAGACAGGAAACAAACACTTGACTTTTTTGTTCCTCTCTTTAATCGTGGGAGCATGTAATGCCTGATGTGCAGCAGACGTCTGAGGCCATAGCAGGAAAAGGCCGAGGAGAAGTCAGCTCGCCACGAGGAGCATGGAAGCACACAAAGGCTTGTCCTTTTAGGATGTCACTGAGCCCTTGAATCAGCGAAATACAGGACTATGCCCCCCCACACCAGTTGCTTGGCCTCGGCACTGTTGACCTTTAGTGACGGGGCAGGGAGTGCTGTCCTGTGCCTTCTAGGATGTTCATCAGCCTCTTGGCCTTTGTCTGCCCTATGCCAATAGCGTGTCCCACCCCCAGCCCCCACTGTAGTGCCTCCAGACATTGTCCAGTGTCCCCCAGAGGCAGAACTGCCACAGTCTGAGAAGCACTGCTCTAGACTTTGGGTTGTGAGGTGCTACATTTCCTCATTTCGATTTGTGTAGCTGGATGTGCTCTGCTTTACCGCCCGATGCTTGGTAACTGAGTCCACAGTGTCGGACCATCCTTAACCTACGGGAACCCGTTTCCTCTGTGGGCAGAAGCAGGCACACTTGTTTCTCAACAGTAAAGGTGTTTGTCCTTAAAAGATGCGGCATGTGCCATGCTGGTCGGCAACCTCGCCATCTGCTTTGGCGTGGTTCCGGCTGGAGTTAAGGCGCGGACAGAGAAACGGCAAGGATTTTGTCTCCACGCCCTGGTTTCGTCCTCACTGCACAAGCCCCGTTGTGTTTCTGAGGAGGTAGTGTTCCTTCAATGCCTGCTCTATGCCAGCCGTGTGGTCAGCCTCTTGGTTTTGGGTGCTCCGGGCCGTTTTAGAGCTGTTGGGTTCTGGAGAGCGGAACCCGCTTGGGCCTGAACAGATCTGAGCGAGCCAGGCTTTCCTGCCTCAGTTCCCGGGTACCTTGTCTGCAGCCTTCTTCCTCCCATCATTGTTCTTTGACTGCTGCCTGCTTCTGTCCAGGTAGCTTATTATCTCAGGGCCAGGGAAGCAAAGGGAACCATGGAGGAGGAGAACCACAGGTCGGATTCAGATGAGAGCCAACAGGCAGAGTGGGTTGGAGAGCTGTGTTCCTCCCCTGCCAACCCTGACTCTGAATTACCCTTGCTGCCTGCGTAGGTCCCGTGATCCCAGCTTCCAGTGCGTGCCTGAGGCTCTGTGGGCTGGCAGAACCAGAGCGCTCGGGGAGGGTGTCCCCAAGCTGCACACAGCCCTTCTGGACCCACTTTGCTTCAACACCAAGGATTGGGAAGTGCTGTTCCGGAGATCTCGAGAAACCTGCTCTGGCACAGGAGATAACATTTCGTCTCATTTGAGTGTGCCAGTTCTGTTCTTCTGGGTGTGAATTCTAAAGAATATTGAGTTCTACCCGTAGAACTTTTGGGACTGAAGCTTGTTTGGGATTTGTAATGAGACTCTTTCCCCAAGATGTTCTTGCGGCTTTTCTGGCTCTGACTTTAACAAGTTGGTTTCCATATAATAGGCTTTTGGTTTGTTTGTTAAATATATCATTTGTATGTGGGTTAAAATACATTTAAGAAGCAGAAAAGAAGGGGCGCCTGGGTGGCTCAGTGGGTTAAAGCCTCTGCCTTCGGCTCAGGTCATGATCCCAGGGTCCTGGGATCGAGCCCCGCATCGGGCTCTCTGCTCACCAGGGAGCCTGCTTCCCTTCCTCTCTCTCTGCCTGCCTCTCTGCCTATTTGTGATATCTGTCTGTCAAATAAATAAATAAAATCTTTAAAAAAAAAAAAAAGAAGCAGAAAAGAAGGGGTGCCTGGGTGGCTCAGTGGGTTAAGCCTCTGCCTTCGGCTCAGGTCATGATCTCAGGGTCCTGGGATCGAGCCCCGCGTCGGGCTCTCTGCTCTGCCTGGAACCTGCTTCCTCCTCTCTCTCTGCCTGCCTCTCTGCCTACTTGTGATCTCTCTCTCTGTCAAATAAATAAATAAAAATCTTTAAAAAAAAAAAAGCAGAAAAGAAGGTGTGTCCAGACAGCAAGTCATTTAGTATCTTAATGCTATGCTCACTTTTATGACATCTTCTGGTTTGCGGCTATAAATTCTTAAGTATTTTAGTATTCTCTGCATCACGTATGTGTCAGTGTTTAGTCCTGAAGGGCATGTTTACCTCACATGTTCATTTCCTTTTATGTGGTTCACTGTCGAACTCCGCTGCCTTGACCTCCTCCCACCCTTGTCCATCATCCCACCCTCTTGGCTCATAGTCCCCAAAATGGAACGATGCCCTTTAGTGAGCCCCTGTTATGAGCTTGTTACTCATTGTCTCTCAAACCTATAATCCTCCGAAGTTGGTGCTGCTCAACCCTTTTACTGGGGAGGATGCTGAGGGAAGCTTTATTGAGGCTTTCTGGTTCAGCGTAAGGTGTTCAGCTCAGACGGCAGTGCTGCAGACCCACGGGCAGGTGCGTGGCTGGGAGGGAGGGCTCAGGACCTGCACTGCGGTGGGAAAAGAATGCGATGTAAGTCTGGAAGCCTGGAAGATCCTACAGCTAGCCGTCTAAAGTTTCTGTGTGGGAAGATAGGGAAAATTGCTGTTGGTGGTGAGAGGGAGTGGTTTCTACAATAGATGTTGTAATAAAATCACAAGGGAAAAATAAAGAGCAATCTTTGGACATTTGTGTCGCCGCTTGCCTTCTATGAGGTAGCAATGCTGTGTGGTGGTTTGGGGTTTTTTATTGGTGGCGGCTTTTTGTTTTTGGAGGGAGGGAGAATGAATCTCAAGCAGGCTCCACACCTAGAGCAGGGCTCGATCCCACAACCTTGAGTTCTTGAGCCGAAATTGAGAGTTGGGTGCTTAACCAGTTGAGTCACCGAGGCACCGCTGTCGTGTTTTAAGAAGTTTTCTGACCCGGCGTGGAGATTCCCAAGTCCTCTTGACCGAGAGCCTGGACCCAGTGTTCATGCCCTGGGCAAGTGGGAATGGCGTGAATACCCCGGTGTTTCAGCTCCTTTCGAGTCTCGCCTGTCTGACCAGGTCCCCATGCTCAGGAAACCTGTGCTGGGCTGGGCAGCTGAGGAAGGGTGGTGCCCCGACCGGGCCACGGGTCAGTTCATTCCCAGACTGTGCTGTCCCATGTCCCCTGCCCCTGCTTTGCTTTGTCATAAGTTTGACCAGCAACGCGTTCCCTCCATGGCAAAATCAGCTCTGGTTCAGCTGAGAAAAATGAGCTTCCCAGACTGTCCCGCCAAGGTGTCAGCCCCGGGCTTGTGGATGCGTGGTCAGTGGCAGCCCCGGGTCGGCCTGCTGTCGCCGCCCTGGCCTGGCCTAGGGCCTCCATCCTCCCGCAGTGTGTGTGCTCAGCCTTCGGTGGGGCTCCTAGCAGGCAGCGTGGTGTTTGCTCAGAAAGTGTGAGTTAGTATTGGCTCTGGCAGCGAGATAGAACCGATCCAAAAGGAATAAAATTAATTGTGAGCCATCTTTAAAACCAAAACATGTGTTCTGATGCATCTCTACCTTGCGTGGAAGGTTGGGTGAAGCTGAGAACACGGTGCCCTGCCAGCAGCTCTGCTGCAAGCCGAGGTCGTGGGATGTGCATGTTGGAAGGCGCGGTGACGACTCCCCGGGGTCACTGCTCGGCAGGTGTGCCCTCGGCGGTCCGCTTTTATGTCAGCGCCACACAGCATGTTTCCGTCGGGGACCTTGTTAGGAAGGAAGCTCTCTTTTCCAGAGGGGTTGTACAGGTGTCACTCCCCCAGTTAAAAAGAAGCGGACTTCGTGGGTTCTCTGTGAAACCCCAACTCCCTGTCATGCCTGTTCGCCTGTTGCTTCTCCTGTCTGTCGCCGTCCGCGTCCTCCTCCCAGGCTGACACGGTGGCTGAGTCACTGCCATCTCAGGTAGGACATGACGCTCTTCACCATCTCCGCCTTCAGGACTCGGCCTACTTTCGTGTGGGAAGTCCTGGCCAGTTTGTTATTCCTCAGTGCCTGTCCTGTGTTCCTACTGTCTGAAGGGCACCGTTGGTGTCCCTCGGCAAGTATTTAATGAGCGTTCAAGCTTGTGTCACCTGGCCAGCCTTACCCAAGAAATGGCTTCGGTTTCGTGGCATGAAACGAACAGCCTTTTAAAGATGAGCACCTTCCGGGGCGCCTGGGTGGCTCAGTGGGTTAAGCCGCTGCCTTCAGCTCAGGTCATGATCCCAGGTCCTGGGTTCAAGCCCCACATCGGGCTCTCTGCTCAGCAGGGAGCCTGCTTCCTCCTCTCTCTCTGCCTGCCTCTCTGCCTACTTGTGATT
This sequence comes from Enhydra lutris kenyoni, assembly GCF_002288905.1. Taxonomy (NCBI): domain Eukaryota; kingdom Metazoa; phylum Chordata; class Mammalia; order Carnivora; family Mustelidae; genus Enhydra; species Enhydra lutris. Next base: position 6,955,721 of record NW_019154127.1, read on the forward strand.
TCTCTCTGTCAAATAAATAAATAAAATCTTTAAAAAAAAAAAAAAAAAAGATGAGCACCTTCCAGAAGGAAGGCCTGCGGGTATCTTACGTTTGCTTGATGGAAGGCTCGCTTTCAGACTGGCTTGCGCCTCCTTACAGATGAGCATCTGGCGTCTGGAAGTCCGTGTTACCACCGGGAAGAGCAGGTTTGGGCGATCTCTTCTGGGAACTTTTTAAGATCAAATGTAACTCACCCCGTTCCCGTATTGTTAAACATTTTTTAAGTGTATTAAAGTACTGAGTCTGTGGCCTACCTTTTTGGAATTTTTAACGCTGTTTCTCACACAGCACCAGTCTGCGTCATGCTGAGTCCTGCCAGGTAGCGTGATGTCAAAGGAAAACAAAGTGCAGAGCAGACATTATCATGGTTGGGGCAAAGCGAGACACTTCCTGGTCTCTATTAACCAAGCTTGGATGTGGTTCAGACCTTTCTTTTTCAAACTTGGGTTTTATAGATTTTTTATTATTTTCAGGTCAGCCTGCTGAGCCGATGAGCATACAACGAGGTCCCAACTATTATATCTTGTATTAGCTGAAGGAATGCTTTTAAAAGAGTGTCATTCTTGAGGAAAAGAAGGAAGGAAGGTTTATTTCTGCTTTAATCCTAGCTTTTCCTTCCTGTTTAGCATTTTTCAAAGTGATTTCGAAAACGTGGCCATTTTTTCCTTCCAGATTTATGAGTTTCCTTGAGGTATCTATTCTATAGCTGAAGAACATTTCTCATCTTTTTTTATTTTTAGTATACATCATTTTTATGCAATATTTATCACATGTGTTGTATATGTAATATAAATATATACTATATTTGTGTATCTGTATCTCTCAATGTGTCTGTTAAGCTTACTCGGGTTTCTGGTTTCCAAAAAAAACACAACCCAAACAATGAAACTTCCCTGGAAATACTGGGCTTTTCCTGCTAGAGGAGCACACTGCCTGGATAGAGGCTGGCAAGAGCAAGGCAGCGTCAGGGTGGCCCTCCCTGACCCACACCAGGGTCCCAGTCTCAGCAGCTTTCAAACTGCCGGAAGCGGGTCAAGAGGAAATCAGGAGTTTTTAAGTGCTAGAAGGTGGACTCAGTTAATGTGGCTATTTTGCTAATTAGGGGTTAAAGACGCACTCAGGGGTGCCCGGGTGGCTGAGTCAGTTAAACATTGGACTCTTGGTTTCGGCTCAGGTTGTGATCTTAGGGTGGTGAAATGGAGCCCTGCGTTGAGCGTGGAGTCTGCTTGGGATTCTCTCTCTCTCTCTCTCTCTCCTTCCCTCTACCCCTTCCCCTCCCCCTTCCCCTCCCCCTCCCACCCTTGCTTACTTACAAGCATTCTCTCGCTCTTTAAAAAAATATATATATATTTAGTTTATTTATTTATTTGACAGAGAGAAAGAGATCACAAGCAGGCAGAGAGGCAGGCAGAGAGAGAGAGGGAAGCAGGCTCCCCGCTGAGCGGAGAGCCCGATGTAGGGCTCGATCCCAGGACCCTGAGATCATGACCTAGCTGAAGGCAGAGGCTTAACCCACTGAGCCACCCAGGCTCCCCACAAGTGTTCTCTCTCTTAAAAACAAAAACAAAACCAAACCACCATAACCTCACACTCAGGAGAGGCTGGACCCAGTCCCTGGGTCCCTTCAGGATTTATTAAAAAGAGTCCCTTTGTTCTCTGGTGAGGAAAGAGTTTTCAACAAGCAAGTGTCACTCAAGGAAGGATTCATGGTTCTTGCAGCTCAGCTGCAGGACCAGTTGGGCAAAACACAGCATTCATTTCTTTTTTCTTTCTGGGTGATAAAATACACATAAAATTTATCATTTTAAGTGTTTACAAGTGTACTGTTCCGTGGCTTTCAGTGTGTTTTCCTTGTTCAACCAGCACCACCACCCAAAACTGAGACCGTTCCCATTAAACACAGGCTCCCCTCCCCAGCCCCAGACCCCCTCCCCCTGTTGCGCTTTCTGGGTCTGTCCCTTTGATGACTCCAGGGACCTCGTGTAAGTGGAATCATACAGTGTGTGTCCTTTTGCGTCTGGCTTACTGCACTGACTGGGGTGTCTTCGGGATTCTTCCATATGGTAGCGTGCCTCAGGATTTCCTTCCTCGTCCAGCTGAGTAACAGTCCGCTGTATGTGAGACCACGTTTTATTGCTCCATTCATCGACGTTTGGTTGTTTTCACCTTTTGGCTATTGTGAATAGCGCTTCCGTGAACACAGGTGTGCAAATACCTGTTTGAGTCTCAGTGCTTTTGTACATGGGCTTAGAAGTGGAATTGTTGGATCATACAGTCATTTGGTAAACAAGTCAAATAGTTATCTTTTTAAAACAATTTTATTTATTTATTTATTTATTTATTTATTTATTTATTTATATTTTAAGATTTTATTTATTCATTTGGCAGACAGAGAGCCCAAGTAGGCAAAGCGGCAGGCAGAAGGAGAGGGAGAAGGCTCCCTGCTGAACAGAGAGTCCGATGTGGGGGCTCGATCCCAGGACCCTGAGATCATGATCCGAGCTGAAGGCTGTGGCCTAACCGATTGAGCCACCGAGGTGCCCCTATTTATTTATTTTTTTTAAGTAAACTCTCCACCCAACGTGGGGCTCTGACTTACGACCCCCTGATCAGCAATCACGTGCTCTGCCGACTAAGCCAGCCAGGCACCCCTAATCTTTTGAGGAGCCACCATCCTGTTTGTACAGCGATTGCACCATTTTACATTCCCACCAGCAGTGCACAGCACTCCGTTTTGAAACCTCCTAGGCCAAGCCTCTTCTAAATAGAACATTTTCTTTTTCAAAAGCAGCGACAGCCCTGGGCGTCTGGCTTGATCTCACTCTCAGAAAGGATGCAGCTGAAAGCCTCCAATTTCCTACTGAGAAATGTTTTTCACATCCTAAAAGTGGGCTGGCCACATGGGCCAAGCACTTCTCGTGTCCAGGGATGCCTGAGTCGATAGGTCCTAAGTGGAGGAGATCTGAGTCAGTGGTGGCCGGCGGAAGAAAACCACCATGGCCGAACCACCACCCTGAGCTCTGCATCTTCAGCAGCCAAAGTGGGGGAATGAATCATCGGATGACTCCTTCCCCTTTAAGTTTGCCCTGAAAACACAGAGATGGTCCCCTCATGGCCATGCATTAGCCCTCAGTGAACCTAAAGGGAAAGTCTTACAGAGAGAGAATTTGGGGGAGCCAGAGTGGGAACCTTCACGGTGGCCACTGTTTCCTTAAAGCCACCAGGAGTTGGCTTAGGTTCCCCTTCAGGCATGTCGGCGAGATGCTACTTAATACTGCTCACCCAGAAGGTGTTTGTTTCGCTGTGTGCGTGTGTCTGTGTGTGTGTGTGTGTGTGTGTGTAATTCACTTAGCTAACATATAGTACATCAAGTTTCAGATGTAGTGTTCAGTAATTCATCAGTTGTGTATCACACCCAGTGCTCATCACATCATGTGCCATCCTTGATGCCCATCCCCCAGTGACCCCATTCCCCTCACCCACCTCCAGCAACCCTCAGTTTGTTTCCTGCAGTTAAGAGTCTCTCGTGGTTTTTCTTTCTCTGATGACTTCCCATTCAGTTTTCCCTCCCTTCCCCCATGATCCTCTGCATAGTTTCTTATATTCCGTGTATAAGTGAAACCAGATAATTGTCTTTCTCTGATTGACTTATTTCACTTAGCATAACCCCCTCCAGTTCCATCCATGTTGATGCAAATGGTGGGTGTTCATCCTTTCTGATGGCTGAGTAATATTCCATGGTGTATATGGACTACATCTTTATCCATTCATCTGCTGAAGGGCATCTCAGCTCCTTCCACAGTTTGGCTATTGTGGACATTACTGCTATGAGCATTGGGGTGCATGTGCCCTCTCTTTTCACTACATCTGTATTTTGGGGTTAAATACCTAGTAGACCAATTGCTGGGTCATAGGGTAGCCCTATTTTTAACTTCTTGAGGAACCTTTGTACTGTTTTCCTGAGTGGCTGCACCAGCTTACATTCCCACCAGCCGTGTAAGAAAGTTCGCCTTTCTCCACAACCTCGGCAACACCTGTTGTCTCCTCACTTGTTAATTTTAGCCATTCTGACTGGTGTGAGGTGGTATCTCATTGTGGTTTCGATTTGTATTTCTCTGATGCCAGGTGATATGGAGCATTTTTCATGTGTCTGTTGGCCATTTGATGTCTTCTTTGGAGAAAGGTCTGTTCATGTCCATGCCCATTTCTTGACTGGATTATTTGTTTTTGGGGGGGGTGTTGAGTTTGATAAGTTCTTTATAGATCTTGGAGAGGAGCCCTTTATCTGATAATGTCATTTACAAATATCTTCTTCCATTCTGTAGGTTGCCTTTTAGTTTTGTTGACTATTTCCTTTGCTGTGCAGAAGCTTTTTATCTTAAGTCACAGTAGTTCATTTTTTTTGCTTTGGTTTCTCTTGCCTTTATCTAGCAAGAAGTTGCTACAGCTGAGGTTGAAAAAGTTGATGCCTGGATTCTCCTCTAGGATTTTGATGGATTCCTGGCTCACATTTAGGTCTTTCATCCATCTTTAAGTTTGTCTTTGTGTATGGCGTAAGAGAATGGTCAGGTTTCATTCTTCTGCATGTGGCTGTCCAGTTTTTCCGACACCATTTATTGGAGAGACTGTCTTTTTTCCACTGGATATTCTTTCTGGCTTTGTCGAGGATTATTTGACCATAGAGTTGAGGGTCCATTTCTGGGTTCTCTATTCTGTTCCATTGATCTGTGTGTCTGTTTTTGTGCCAGTACCATACTGTCTTGATGATTACAGTTTTGTAATTTTGAAGTATGGCATTGTGATGCCCCCAGCTTTGGTTTTATTTTTCAACATCCCTCTGGCTATTTGGGGTCTTAATTGGTTCCATACAAATTTTAGGATTTGGGATTATCTCAGCTCTTTGAAAAATGTCTATGGTATTTTGGTAGATATTGCAGTGAATGTGTAGATTGCTCTGGGTACCATAGATATTTTAACATATCTCAGTATCATAAAAGCCATTTATGAAAAACCCACATCAATTATTATTCTCAGTGGGGAAAAATTGAGAGCTTTTCCCCTAAGATTAGGAACACAACAGGGATGTCCATTCTCACCACAGTTGTTCAGTTTAATACTAAAACTCCTAATCTCCCCAATCAGATAACAAAAAGAAATAAAAAATATTCAAATTGGCAGAGAAGTCACACTCATTCTTCGCACACAACATGATACTTTATATAGAAAACCCAAAATACTGCACCCCCAAGTTGCTAGAACTCATACAGGAATTTAGCAACATGGCAGGATATAAAATCAATGCATAGAAATCAGTTGCATTTCTATACACGAATAATAAGAAGAAATAGGAATTGAGGAGTCAATCGCATTTACAATTACACAAAAAACCATGGGATACCTAGGAATAAACCTAACCAAAAAGGGAAAGGATCTGTACTCTAAAAACTACAGAACACTTGTGAAAGAAATTGAGGAAGACACAAAGAGATGGAAAAACATTCCCTGCTCACAGAAGGTGTTTTTAAATAGGACTCACAGCCTCATTTCCTGCATCAAGTCTGTCGCTCTGAGGGAGGAGGAGCTCTGTTCGGGGGAATCCTTTGTTTCCAGACTGCTCCAGATCCCTGCATGCAAAGCAGGGTTTTTTTAAGATTTTATTTGAGAGAGTGAGACAGACAGAGATTGCGACAGAGATCATGAGCAAGTGGGGAAGAGAGGGAGAAGCAGGCTCCCCATGGAGCAAGGAGCCCAACTTGGGGGCTCAGTCCCGGGACTCCACGATCATGACCTGAGCCCAAGGCAGACACTTAAGTGACTGAGCCACCCAGTGCCCCAGGCAAAGCATTTTCAACTAGTGATTCTAATCTTCAGTTTTAAGTCTTGCAAAATGTTGGGGCACCTGGGTGGCTCAGTCGGTTAAGTGTCTGCCTTCAGCTCTGGTCATGATCCCAGGGTCCTGGGACAGAGCCTTGGGCTCCTCGGTCAGCAGGGAGCCTGCTTCTCCCTCTCCCTCCGCCTGCCACTCCCCCTGCTTATACTCTCTCTCTCCCTATCTTCTCTGTCAAATAAATAAATAAAATCTTTAAGAAAAAAAAGACTTGGAAAATATTGTTTAGAAGTTTTCCTTAAATATCATTTAGGATATATCTTATTTTCCCTTTTAATGCTAAATATTAATTACTATTTATTTTTTCCTTCTTCTTAAAAGGAAATTTCATGTTCCCCAACTCCATCTCATGGGTGCCGATTTCCTCCTCGGCTACAGGGTCTCTTGGGATTTTCATCATATTTTGGGTCTGTAGGCATCTTAACTCCACAAACATAGAGCAGTCTGAACTTTGCTTTTCTGATTCAATGTATTTCTCACCCTTCTTCCTCAACACACCCAACTAGTGTCCTTGTTTGCTTTTGGGCCAATAAAGACATTATCTGTGAATGACTGGGTTTCAGTGGATTGTTTTATTTTTTTATTTTTATTTTTATTTTTTTTTAATTTGACACAGAGAGAGAGAGATCACAAGCAGGCAGAGAGGCAGGCAGAGAGAGAGGAGGAAGCAGGCTCCCTGCTGAGCAGAGAGCCCGATGCGGGGCTTGATCCCAGGACCCCGGGATCACGACCTGAGCCGAAGGCAGAGGCTTAACCCACGGAGCCACCCAGGCGCCCCTCAGTGCATTGTTTTAAAATGCATCTTCTCTCCGTCTCCGGGAGCCTGTCCTTCATTTTCAGTTTGTCTTGATAAGAGGTTGTGTTTGCCGGCCGCTTCCTGGTGCCACTTGCTGTACTGTGTGTGTGGGGTGTCTCATTCGATGCTTGCAACTTCGTGAGGTGCCATCATCTCCATTTTTATAGATGAAACGATAGCTGGAAAGTTTAAAGAACTTGCCGAACAAGCAAATGGTAGAACTGGAATGCCCGGCTCTGACCCCCGAGCTCACATATTAAACCAGTGTTGTAATATCTCAGTCTCATTTGTTTGCCTAGCCTCAGTGTGGAAGCACCTGTTAAGTCTGGCTCTGTGGGAAGTGGGTTAGCACAACCACCATGACCTGGGCATGATTTTAGCCCCGTGATTAGTGGTGAAAATGATGCAGAAGGGCTGACTCTCCCACTGCCCCAAGGACCAGGCTCCCAAAGTCTGTCTGGCCACATCCTGACTCAGCGTGAGGAACGTAACTCGGCTCATGATCTCTCGGTGGCTCTGCTCTGCTCCTGAACTTGTGTGCTTTGATCTAGCTTGACAGTCTGATGGGTGAAGAGAATGGTATTTTCTTGTAGTTTTAATTGCATTTTTCTTACCAGGAACGACAAGCAGCTTCTCGTTCTTCTAAGTATAGTCTGTTTATATCCTTTGTTTTTGCTGAATTTTCAGATCCAACAGCTTCCTTTTTTCTTTCTGCCTTTCCCTCAACAGCACTGAGTCCCTTTCTCAGACGTGCTGTGTTTTCGTGGATTAACACAGACCGCAAACAGTGAATAACCAGTTCCACGTTCACTGGTCACAGCCTCAGTACTTGTTATGTTTCTTTTCCTATGTCTTTTCTCAAATTAAGTGACACATTCAAATGAGAAAGAAATAGCAAGCAGCCTCGTTCATTTGGAATGGATGGTTTTGGTTCATTGTAATTGCATTTATGTGGGAAGAGGTTTATTAGTTAGGATAGAGAGGGTTATGCCATGGTAACAAACAAGGCCTTATCTCAGTGAGTTTTATGTGGTTGAGTTCTGCCTCATTGGGTCAGCACGTGGTTTCTGCTCTGTAGGTTCTCAGGGAGCCAGGCTGGCGGGGGGGAGGGGGTACCTTCGGCTCAACCCACATGTCCATGATCTTAGAGTCAAGAAAAGGGAACCCGACAAGCTTTGAGTTGGCTTTTAACCAACTTTTATCGCTCTACTCATTCCGCTGGCCAGACTCGGTCATGTTGCCATACCCAGGATCAAAAGGGCAGAGAAATGGGATATGGACATGCACAGCCCAAGCAAGGCAAACGCTGGTGAGTCCCAGATGACCACTACGGTGAGTGTGCCCTGACTTTTCCACCTCAAACAGCAGGAGTCCTTGGAATACACTGAGCAGTACGAGAGTGGGTGTGACTTAATAAGCAAGTGCGTGGGGGCGCCTGGGTGGCTCAGTCAGGCATCTAACTTCAGCTCAGATCATCATCTCAGGGTCCTAGGATCGAGCCCAGGATCTGGCTCCATACACAGCTAGAGTCTGCTTCTCCCTCTCCCCTCCCCTGGCTCATTTTCTCTCTCTCTCTCTCAAATAAATAAAATCTTAGGGGAAAAAAAATGCAAGTGCTTGATTTTGACAAAAACAGTTACCGCAGGTGAAGACAGAGGCTGTCTCTCCTGCTCTTGAATCCCCGGAGAAAGCCCACAGCCGCATAGATAAGCCAGCTGAGGCACAGACATTGTTTCTTCAGGACTGGCTGGCAGTTGACACTCGTCAAAGCCCAGTGATGCTGATGCTGCTGTTCCACCTGCTTTTCTACGTGTTCAAAAATGTGCGTAGCAAAATGCAGTTTCCTGAACGTTTGGCACATTCCTGTCCCCTCCGCCAAAGCTGTCTCACTTTGTTCTTATCCCGTTACGGCGTGTGTTTCGGCTTACCTCAGGATTTGTTTTGACAGGAGCACATTTAAAAAAAAAATTATTTTGGGGGCACCTGGGTGGCTCAGTTGGTTAAGTGCCCGACTCTGGATTTTAGCCCAGGTCACAATCTCAGGGTTTGTGAGATCGAGCCCCATGTTGGTATCCGTGCTCAGCATGGAGTCTGCTTGAGATTCTCTCTCTCCCCCCTCTTGCTCTCAAACAAATAAATAAATAAAATCTGAAAAGAAATTATTTTGTTGGCTTTCCCTTTGTTTTAAAATATGAGACTTTTATACATAATATTTTAAGGTATTTCTTGATGACCTTTACTTACATGGGTTTTTTTCCCGAGATACGAGTTTATTGAATTTGAGAATTCAGTTAGACTACAGGCTTCTGATGAAAAATATATTATTTTCCTTCCTTTCCCTTTACTTCTTGCATAACCTCAGTGCATGTTTTAGGGACAGGATCATTTTCTTTGATTATGAAAAAAAAGCTATCATGGCCCTAAGACCATATGTCCCAGGGCCAGTGGTTGGTAGACACAGATAGAATGCAGTTGGCACATCTTCTGTTCTTCAAGAAGGCCTGCTTTGTTTTAGGCTCTGTGCAGAATGCTGAAAACCACAGAGGGGAAGGCAACAGACCCCGCCCTCAAGTTGCTCCCTGCCTAAGTCAGCCCTGGAGCTGATACTCATTAGGACAGTGTTGTAAATCGGTGACAGATGTGCACATGGAGCCCAGGGCAGGAGGAACTAAACTTGCAGGATGGCGCGCCCTGCCAGGGCGGGGACCATTCTGCTTCCAGGGAAGGGGACGCTCAGTCTCCTGTGGGGAGGATTAGCCAGGTCGACAGGCAGGAGGTTGGGCAGAGGGGCAGAGAGCACAGGCAGGACTCACACATGGATCTGTGTCGCTGCAGAGTTCGAAGCCGAAGTAGTAAGAGATGGGAGCGGGGGAGGCAAAGCAGGCAGGAGTCATGCTGTGGAGGCCTCTGAGTGGCTTTTTAAGAAGCGTGGACTTCACCCTGTAGGCTTTGAGCAAATATTTGCCGGTTGTTCCATAATGACAGACACTTTGTATTACAAGATTGAGTCATGAGGAGCCACCCCGCCACAGCACTCTGCCCGCGGTCGCTTGAGGCTGTGCAGAACGGTGGTGACCCGCTCACCCTCCGGACCGGGTTCCTCAGGTACCACAGGTACCCAGGCCGCTTCGGCGCAGACAAGGCCTGTGCCCGGCCGCAGAGGCCTGGCTCGGGAACCCTGTTGCTGCATCCCGGCAGAGTGTGGCATTTCTCCTGCGGGTGGGGTCCTTCCCACCCCGCAGGATCACCAGCGGCCGGAGATGCCTGGAGTCGTGACCGAGAGGGGTGCCCGCCTGTTTCTTCTGGGGGTGACCCCTCACTCAGAGCCCCCTGGCTGTGAAGCTGAGCTGGGGGAGCGATGGGGATACTTCAGACCTCTTTTTCTCCCCAGGCAGATTCCAAGGGCTTCCCCGGCACGCAGACAAGGGTCGTCTTAGGGATGGCGGGGGGTGTCACGTCCCCTGATATAGTCTGTGTTCTGCTTGGCCTCATGTGTGGACAGGAGCCCTCTCCGGTACCCAGGTTTCCATGTGTGACCGAGGAGTGGGTCCGATGGTGACAGAGTCTCCCTTGCTCTTGATCCTAGTGCCTGCCTCATCTCCAGTGTTGCTAGGGGCTTTGCTGATACCCGTGTCCCCAGAGCCTGGCTCACGGCCCTCCTGGTGTTCCCTGCGCAGGCCCTCTGTCTTCCTTTTGCGTCTGCTCGTGTCTTTCCAGCCTCTGCAGGTTTACTTTACGTGGTAAATGTTGCTGCCTTCTTCCTCATGTTCTCCCTCCTGTTTTCCAGGCCCTTCAGAGTAACCTGAGGTATTCCTTATTGCCAAGACGGCTCATTATCAGCAAGAGGTTAGCTCAGTGCTTGCATCCTGCCTTGCCCAGCGGTGTGCACCTAAAAGCCCTAGAAACCTATGAGATTATCTTCAAAATTGTGGGGACCAAATGGCTGGCCAAGGATTTGTTCCTCTACAGGTATAGTAGCTTCCCTACCATATTACGTTATTACCTGAATAACCATATTTCAGTTCATAAGATAAGAAAATGACAAACAAAATAGGGAGTGGTGAGCAACAACTCATGGTCAGGACGCCAGCAGGAGATAAGCCGCGGTCGCCTCTGGAGCGTATCCTCCCAGGCCTTTCTTTAAGTGTGTTCTGAACCTGCTGCCTCCTTACTGGACAGTCCGCTGTGACATCCTGTGACAAGCAAGCGTCTGCAGCCCCAGTGGCTGGCTGGCTGCTGTTGAAAGCTCCCTCTGGCTGGGTGATTGTTCCAAACTTCGATTCCGTGTCTCATTTACCCCTCCTCTCTCTTCTTTCCCAAAGCTGTGGGTTGTTTCCTCTTCTGGCGAACGCGGCCATGTCGGTGAGGCCCGTGCTGCTCGGCCTGTATGAGAAATACTTTCTCCCGCTGCAGAAGCTGCTCCTGCCCAGTCTGCAGGCCTTCATTGTGGGCCTGCTGCCCGGCCTGGAGGAGGGCTCTGAGATCTACGACAGGTGGGTCTCATCCGGCTCTGCGGCCTGCATGTGATGCTGCCGCTTTGGGAGAAGCAGGGAAGGAGGTACAGAGGGAAAGGCGCAGAAGTCGGCTTGATGCTTGACATTGCTGTGGGGTCCCCGACTGACCAAATACTGTGTCCTCCTGGGAATTGCCTCTGATCACAGGTGAGAGAAAGTGAGAAGGTTTCCCAGAGTCGCGTGGTCAGTGAGTGGCAGAGCTGGGATCCTAAGCCACGTGGGTCAGGTTCCGAAGTCTTCCTTGTTCCCATCACACTAGGCTGCTTCTCAGTCAAGGCAGAGCCATGCTTCACTGATGGCTGGGGCTTGCAGAGGCGATGCTGAGCAGAACAGCTTGACAAATTTCAGCAGTACTTTGCGGAAATTTGTAAAGCTCATACACATAAAAGTTCATGCAGGGGTAATTTTTGGTCATGCTTAAGAGCAGAAGAAAGCATAATTCCATTCAGACTACTGGGTATACACAGTATCCTGTTTCTCTGGGGAATTATCACGTAAGAGCTCCCTCCCATCATATTAACCATTCTGAGTGCTGTGATTCACCTTTGTTACTAGGACCTGCTTTAAGAACCCATGTGCAGCCTGACTGGGAGGTTCAGAAACCTCTGTGCTCGCAGAAGCTTCCGTCTGACGACACCACTCCAGAGGCCCAGCCGCACCGCCTTTGTCTGCCATGTCGGCTGTGACTGGGGGGTGTGGGGGGCTGGGGTGGAATGGAGGAATCAATCTGAGGTCTGTTTGCAGTTCTCCCCTAATTCAGAGAAGTCAGAGAGTTAGAGTGGTTTGAGGGATCGTGGCTAGTAACCACAGGTACGTTTAAGTCATGAGCACTTGTGGTAGAATTTGACAAAACCTAACCAAAAATTTGTACTTCGAACGTTTCAGGCTTTCACATAAAGCGTGTTGTGGCTTCCCGCTTCCCAGTGAAGAGCCCACCTTCGAAGTGGGTGGGGTTGGTAGGAGGCACTTCCTCAGGAGGCAGAGTCTGTCTCCCTGCTGTTATAAGCCTATGGCTGCCCGCAGGATTGGTAGGTGTGCAGAGGGAATGAAGGGAAGGTCATGTAGGAGTCAGCGAGAGGACCCTTACCAGGTCTGTCTCTTGACTTCTAGTCCCAGGCTCTTCCTAGAAGTTCTGGCCCATTCCTGGTTCCCAGACGGATCCGTGTATGTGTGTATATGAATGTTTTTTCCATCATCTGACAGATGAACACATCAGTTCCCAAAATGTATTGCAATTTCTTTTTAATTTGTAAGAATGAATCACGCCAGAAGAGTGTAAATAGTTGGTGTGTTTCTGTGCGTTCTCTTAGTTGATCAGTGAGGGTTCAATGGAACAGTTGCTAAAGTTGCTTCACTTGGATTTTTTTTTGGTGAGATTTCTTGACATTGAACCAAGAGCTGAGTAGAGCTGCATGAATCACCGAGTGAATGGAGCCATGAGAGAAAAGCAGGCCCCATGTCTGCAGCGCCCCAAAGCCGTTCGTTATCAGCTCTCTGAGGTGGATGCTGGTCGAGGGTTCTAGAATCTCTGAGTGGGTGTGTATGGGCAGAGTAACTGGGATGACTGCTCCAGAGTCTTTGGTCTCTGTATCCATGTTAGTTTGAGAGAAGTCAAAACTCTTTCTTCCCCTAAGTGCTCAGGAGCAAAGGCAGACACCCCCAGCAAACCGTGTGCAGGATAGGAAAGAGAGGGCAAAGGGAGGGACCTGATGTCCCCACTGGCAGCAAACGCAGAGGACTGAGTTAGGCCCAGTGACTCACAGGTTCCTGGAGTTGTTCCTGGCTTGTGTGTGTCCGTGAACCCTAAGAACGGAAACTCTGGCCAGTGTTAGGACTAATGCTTCACCCTGGCTTTCTAACCCTTGTGTGCCTGCAGACTACTCCTGGCCAGACTGTCATCTTTAAAGTGCCCATGAAGTAGCTTCACAGCTGTGTTTTGCTGCACTGATGAAGCAGGAGTAGTGGGGAGAAAGTACCATAAAGTACCAAATCCTCTCCTGAGGATTTGGGGGAGAGGTGACTATTCTCAGAGGTTTGTACACAAGCAAAAGTGTGAATCAGCGATTCTCAGCTGGCATAATTTGTCCCCCCCAGGGACATTTGGCATCTTTCTTTTGGCTGTTACCAGGGGGTAGGAAGGGTGCCGCTGGCATTTAGCACTAAGATTCCCTGCAGTGATGTGATTGTCCCTACGATGAAGGCTTATCTGGCTTCCAGGTCCATCGTGTCCGGGTTTAGAAAACCTGAATTAAATAGTAGCTGAAACATACATATGTATCTTTAAGATGATTTATTTTAGAGAGAGAGAGAGCACACACACGTTCAAGGGAGCAGGGGGAGGGGCAGAGGGAGAGAGAGAATCTCAAGCAGACACCCGCTGAGCACGGAGCCCAGCGTAGGCCTGGATCCCATGACCCTGAGATCATGACCTGAGGCGAAATCAAAAGTCAGATGTTTAACTGACTGAGCCACGCAGGCACCTAGAAACGTATTTATTGACTTTCTTTTGGTTGATTCCAGACAGCATGATGAGCTCTGCTGGTTCTGAATTTTTTTGCCCCTCTGGGCATGGACCTGACCTATGGTGGGACAGGATGCTGTTGTCAATGTTGAGCTCATTTGGATGCTCATGCCCAAAGCTCTGTTTTAGCTCTTTGTCCAGTGACAGTTTGGTTTTCCAGGACTGTCCATTAGGCAAGTGGCTACAGGGCCAAAATTGGGTTCATGGCAAGCAGTCCGTGTCACTTGCTGTCTGTTGACGAGAGGAGAGCTTGTTGGTGTCTGAGGAAGCTGGTGTTCGCAGGAGGCATGAGCACGCCGACCAGAGTGGGACAGGAGGGATGGAAACAGGAGGGGTTTGGAGGTTCCTGGTTGATTCTGAATAGGAAAGATTCGAGTCCTGGGCTCTGCTAATTTTGGAGTCTTGGAGCTTCACATCTGAGATGGTAAGAGTAATTCTTATTTAATAGATACTTGACTCATCTCAGTTATCTTGCTCTCCACTGTGCTCTCCATAGCCAAGTCTCGTCCTAATTGCCCTTTTGTGAACCACAACATCATTCGGGCTTTTAATATCTATTAATTTTTTTTTAGGATAAAATGAGACTTAAGCTGCATTTTTTTAATAAAACTAGCCGGTGCACTCTGAATATTGAAGAAGGGATAGCTGAGGTGGCATTTCCCAGGTTTCTTGTCTGTGGAACAGCTCGTGGCCAGTGTTCCATGGAACTGACTTTGGGAATACACTCTTCTGAGCAAAGGGAGACGTGATATTAGTGCGTACATTGTAGTGTTTGCAGTGGGTTTTATCTAAGCATCAGTCTTCCCTTGAGAGGGATCCTGGAGAGAGGGAAGCACTCCCGGGGGCCTTCTCAGTTAATCTCCTTCCGTAGGAATCTGCCTAGCCTGGGGACATCCTGTCTGCCCAGGGGACAGTGACCCACAGGCCCCACCGTCTACACCTCTGCTGTTTCCAGAGCTGGGCGCGATAAGCTGTATTTGTTTGCTCAGCCTCAGTAGGAGATCAGTCGGTATCTTTAGCCACTAAGCCCTTCTGTGCATGTTTCTTAAACATTTGGCTGTTAACTCATGCCTCTTCAGTTTTGTTTTTTTTCTGTAAAGATGATACTGTGCATCATTTGCGCGGTAAAATTCAAGTATTTTATGAGACAAAAAAGTTTAGACTAGCTTTAAAGAGAACAAAAGTCGCTGTTAATGTAGAAAGGTAGGGGCTCCTGGGTGGTTTAGTCGGTTAAGTGCCTGACTCTTGATTTCAACTCAGGTCATGATCTCAGGGTCGTGAGATCGAGCCCTGCATTGGGCTCCATGCTCAGTGGGGAGTCTGCTTGAGGTTCTCTCTCTCTCCCCCTCTGCCCCTCCGCCTTCACGTGTGTGCACACACGCTCTATCTCTGATAAATAAATCTTGGGATGCCTGGGTGGCTCCGTTGGTTAAGTGGCTGCCTTCAGCTCAGGTCATGATCCTAGGGTCCTAGGATCAAGTCCCCCATTGGGCTCCTTGCTTAGCAGGAAGCCTGCTTCTCCCTAGGCCTGCTGCTCCCCCTGATTGTGCTCTCTCTGGCAAAAATTTTAAATAAATAAAAATAAATCAATCTTTTAAAAAAAATGGTAGTAGATAATTTTTTTGTATGAAAAATCTTTGTATACCCTGGACCGATAATTGAAAAGTAAGCCCGAGATGATTTGAGTCATAATAAAAGGGAAAGGGTGGCATTCACTTCACAGTGTTTTTGCACATCAGCTGTGTGTCCGCCGATCATCTGGAGTAAGGACGCATCAGCAGACAGCGCAGACCCGGTGGTCATGGCAGGCGGTGGGGCCCGAGCACTGACTGTTTGCCTGTGTGGAGGTTTACACAAGACCCTCTGGTCCTGCTCAGAACGTCTTCCCCTCACTTCTGTATCTCACAGCCAACAGCTAACATGCACACAGTAAACTCTTCCTAGGGACCACTGCCAGGAAGCAGACACAGGATTTGGACGACAGAGGCCTTACTCCAGGAACCTGGGTAGCCCACTGCATCCCACTGGCCTGTTCCTTCTGTGATGTTTGTGTGTCTTCTTTGCAGATAGGAGATGTGAGGGATGGAATTCTTTTGGAATTGAGTTCGTCCACTCATTCAGTGAAAGCCCCTTGTGGGAGTTTGCCTCTGCTGTGTTACTGACAGGTGCTATCATTGGCCTGGCAAAGCCATTTTCCTTGTTGACAGGGAAGATGCCCTCGTCAGCTGCACACAGGCCACGGAGCGGGGGTGGGGTTCCAGGGAGGAGTGGCCTGGCCTTGGTCAGTATCTGTGGAAAAAACAAGCCTGGACCTGCTGATGACGCTGCTTCTCTTAAGGGATGGACATGAAGTTGCTGGTGGCATGTCAAGGGAGAGAGACCCAGATAGAGACCCAGATAGAGATAAGGGACAAAGAAACGTCAGGCATCAGCAGAACTTCCCAGAGCGGAAGTCAACATAGGGGCATGCTGTGGGCAGAGTGACAGGCTTTATGGAATTTGTGTCGGATGGGGGGCCCAGGCGAATTTTGTCCCCCGTGTTTGTGAAGTCACATGTCCCCGGCTGTGCTCAGGTGGGGGGAACTTTATTATCACCCAGGTCTCCAGTCAGTCGCACCAACCTCTTGGGGCATCCCCTCCTCCGAGCCCTGCAGATCCACAGCAAAGCCATGGAGAGGGATGGATCTCTCTGTGCCGCAGTGACACGACCGGCCAGATGCTTCCCATGGGCTGCGAAGCCGAACCTCTCGGGGCCACGTTTGTTTTAGCAAACTCCCATTTCAGTGACTGCCGGCAGGTGGACAGAACGGAAAGGCGAGAGATGGCAGCCGCTCAGGATGATGAGGAAACGGGGTTTCACAGCGGGGGGAAAACCGAGCGAGCAGTGGCTGCTTGGACCAAGCCCTTACAGTCTGTATCTCTTGTCCACAGAACGGACGCTCTGCTCCTGAGGCTGTCCCTGGTGGTCGGCAAAGAGGTGTTTTACGCTGCCCTTTGGGGAAGCGTCCTGGTGAGCCCGGCCATCCGCCTTCCTGCCTCTCTCTTCGTGGTGGGCCATATCAGCAGGGACTCGCCGGGCAAGGAGCAGAAATACATGCTGGGGACGGATTACCAGCTCACGGTGGGTGCTTTGCTCCTCACGGGGCCGGCTTCCTCATGCACAGGCTGTCAGCTGGGGCTGCAAAGGGGCATCAGTGGAGAGCAGCAGGGAAATAGAGGTGTTCCAGGCATCAGAGTATGTGCGCTCTGCTGCTGAGCAAGACAAGGAGGTGTCCGTTTGCAGGATAAACCCCGGACTGGGGTGTTTGTTTTTCACATATGCAGTAACAATTTACGTATACAGATTCATGTTTGCCCCTAAAGAGGGCCCTTCTGGAGTCCCCGCCAGTACGGTTAGCTGTAAGTGGTGCCCCAGGGGCCTTGCAGAGTCTGCTGCTTTAGCTAGAACCTTGCTTCCTCCGTGGCCTTTGTCACACAGCCCACTGTCTGCTCATCTCGTTCCCTGCTCCTCCGGTCACTGTCTCTCAGTCCTGCTCCAGCTGTCCTCTCCACTCCTCTCTCAAATCTAGATTGTCAGGGCCCTTCCGGTGTCCATCCTCAGGCCCTTTGGAGGGCTGCTTGCTTCCCTGGCAAGGCCATCCCTTCTCATGACCCTGCTGGATCTTTCTCTTCTCCCCAAACTTACGTCCTGTGTGTCTAATGGCCTGCAGTCTTTCGCCACCTAGTGGTAAACCCTAACAGCTGTGTCTCTCCATTTTCACTGCCTTTCTTTCTTCAGTTTCAGATGCTAGCTTGGACTTTGCCATAATTTTCCGACGGGCTCCTCTCCAACCCGTCCTCTGCCCATCCAGGCTTTTTTTTTTTTTTTCCTTTTTTTTAATCACTCTTCGCTCTTTGCTTTGCTAAAGCAAAGCTTCGCTCATATCTACACTGTGCTTGAAAAATATCTGGATTCGTCTTGCCTACAGATAAAGTCCAAACTTGAGAGTATTTTTTTTTCAAATTATTTCTATTAACATATAATGTATTGTTTGCCCCAGGGGTACAGGTCTGTGCATCATCAGGCTTATGCATTTGCATAGCACTCACCATAGCACATACCCTCCCCAATGTCTATAACCCAGCCACCCTCTATTTTAAGTCCACTCCCAACCTGCCCATGCCTTGCCCTCCCTTCAGGCCTTCTGCCCTCCTGAATGGATGCCCAGCCTGGCCTGTAGGTCTGTGACACCACCTTGCTCCTGCAATCACTCCGCGTCCATTCTCCACCATCTCCACACACATCTTCCCTGTCCTTCTAGCTCAGCCTTCTCACAGAGTTTTGTTGTTTCCCCCAGTTGAAAGATCTTTCCCTCCCCTCTTCAGAATTCTCATAGCTTTTTATTAGCATTTTTCTTACGGCTCTTCTGTATCCTGTCTCTTTATACTTAGAAAAGACACAAAATGTGTATTGAATTGGTTTGGAATCCATTTAACAGAATGTCTTTGGAGTTTCAGGTTAGCCAAAAGTTCCTTTTGGAACTGAAAGACATTCCTTTCTAGGATCATGGAAGTTGAGGTCTTAGAACCTCACCCTCTGGTCCAAGCCCCTCCAGGTCTCAGCTGGAACATGCGAGGCCCGCAGCTAACCGACTCTCCGGTGTTGCACTGTCCATTTCCAGCCTCCTTGGGGGCTTCTGGGTATCACCTAAAACTGGCCCGCATATGCGGCAGGCAGGGAGAGACCAAAGAGAGAGGCCAGCCGCTCCAGATCCATAGGCGGCCAGTTGAATAAGCAAGAGAACTAGAGAGGCTTGTCTTGGGTGGCCACAGGTCCAGTAGAGCTCCACGTCTGTTCTGAAGAAAAGATTCACAGCAGCCGTACTCTCAGTTTTGAAGGGGAAAAAAACATTTTACTGATACTATAAAAATCTAATTGAAACAGAAGAAAAGGGAAATCTGTGCACAGGTGAGGGCAGTAGTAACCAGTAAAGGAGAATAAAAGACAGAGTTCCATCAAACTGGGTCCTCACCGCAGCCGGCCTCGCTAGCTGGGGAAGGCCTGTGGAGACAGCCAGGCCGGAGTCCCGGTGGAGAGGCCTGGGTGGAGCGTCCTCCCCTCAGCTGGGACTTCCAACTGACCATCCCCATAGGGAAGGATTTATAGGGCAGATGACGGAGTCTGAAGTTAAACAATTATTCACCTCCATACAGTTTGGAGCTAGCTGCATTCCTATGTTACCATGTCTTTACGTCTTCAAGGAGCCTCGGCTGGGTGTTTTGGCCTCCCCTCCCGGATTCCATTCCGGGGGACCACCCCAGCCTGGAGCAGGAGGGGATGCAAAGCAAATTTCATGGCTCTTGGCGTCCAGACCAGAAGGGCCATTCTGACTGAGAGGCCAGTGGATGTCCACTAACCAGGATCCCCAGGTCACCTTTGCAGCATGAGTCTCAAACACATTTTTTAACCTACCTGTGTATGTGCAGGTCAGGGTGGCTAGTTATGCAGGACAAATCCCAGAAACCTCCATCCATACAATTCCGCACCCACCTGCCAAATCTTAAAAGTCTACATAGCAGCCTTAACCGGGCTCAGTAACGTATACCGCGCGGGTGTTCTCAACACCACGTTTCTGTCACAAGGCTATGTCCCTTGGGAACTTGAGCAGGCAAGGCAAGCAGAGTGTACATTCCAGGACCCGGGAGGAGATGAGGCGCCGCCAGCTCCACGGGTCAGCCAGGTCTCGTCTTGTCCATGACCTCCTCCAGCACAAGTTGCCCCCCAGGGTCTAGGGCTGGAACCCGCATTTCCCACATTTACACCTGACTGTTCAGTTCCTGGCTTCACACAGTGGTTTCAAGGTTCCCAGTAGAAGTTACTCTCATTTCTGTGGCTGTAAGCAGTAGCCTGCCAAGTACTACTAAATGTCTGGGGAGTGAAATGGTCATGCTGTCTTATCGTTTACAGGTAAAGTCTCTATGTGCCTCACTGTTGGACTCAAATGTCCTGGTGCAAAGAAATAACCTGGAAATTGTTCTGTTCTTCTTTCCATTTTATACCTGTCTGGTAAGTCATCTGTGTTCTTCCGCGGAAGTCACTGGTGTTTCCTGAGGACATGGGGCAGGTGGGTTGGACCTCAGAGCCACTTTGTGATCACCGTTTGCTTTCAGCCAAAACAATTTTTCAGTCCTTGTTCCTTTTTGTGAGGAGGATGTTTCTGTAGCAAAAACTGCATGGCTTCTGGCCGTGGGCATTGCAAAGAACCAACTCCTTTTGAGAACTTTCTTTTTAAGATAAAGCTTTGTAGACTGGTAAGGGGGACCACGTGTCCAAAAGCTCCATCATCCCTTTGCGGTAAAGTGTTCTCTGTCCTCCAACAGGACTCCAGTGAGAGAGCCATTCCCTTGCTCAGATCAGACCTCGTGCAGATCCTGTCAGCGGCCACCCAGACCCTACTGAGGAGAGACATGTCTCTGAACAGAAGACTTTATGCGTGGTTACTAGGTACTGAGCAGTATCCAATAAGTGAAAGTCAAAGTTAACGTGAAACCTTTCAGTGCTGATTTTTGGAACAAGTTTCAATCGTGGTGATAACGTTTCTGAATCATTAGATATGGAAAGATAACACGCTGATTAAATAGGGCCTGGTCAGCTGAGTTCTGCCTGCACTGTAGCTTGGGTTATGTTACAGGTATTATACTTAAAAACAGGGACGTAAGTAAGTGGGATATCTATTGAATATTGAACATTGAATCCCATTTTAAGAAGCTTGAAATACCACCAAAAAAAAAAAAAAAAAAATGGTAGCTAAACCTTATTCAAGTAGAAGCCTGTTGCTGTAAAGAAGTCTCATGGGTTTTGGGGGTATGAGAGAAGACCCACAAATGTTACAGATTTTGGGTAAAAGAAGGTTTGGCCTGGATGGGAATGTCTGTGGCATTGACATCAAGTTTTGGAAGACATTTGGATGACTTAAGTGGAGAGCTTGAGAACCCAGGCTTCTGTTTCTGCAGATGGCCTGTAAACTTGTAGGATAAGAGCCCCTGACTGTTGGTTGGAAGTCTTCATAGGGACAAGAGTCCAGGAAACCACAGGGCTAGGAGGCGAGCACTTTCTGAATTTTATAAATTCCCATGTTCATGTTCCTGAGCAGCAGTGGTATACAAAGCGACCATGAAGGGACTCCATAGCTTTTTTTCTTTTTTAAGAGGAGTTTTGGGTTCACATCGAACCTAAGAGGAAGGTACAGAGAGTTCCCAGCTTCCCCCAGGTTCCCCCTCCCCCAACCAGGGTGGCACATTTGTCATAGTCGATGAACCAGCGCTGTCACGTCATCACCCAGACTCTCTGGTTTCCATCAGGGCTTGCTCTTGCTGATGTGCTTTCTGTGGGTGTAGACAGATGTGTGAGGGTGTGTGTCCACCAGGACAGCATCCACGCAAAGTAGTCTTACTGCCCTAAAAAATCTTCTGCTTCACCGATTTTATAACCCTCAACATGGAGGTCTTTTCACACTAGAGGCAGAAAGTTCTCTGCACCCTTTCTTTCCTCTTTTCTCCCTAGTTACAGAACTTTCAGAACCCATTGCATAGAAGTTCATGAAGGATTTTAAGAAGAGTATTTACAGGCTCTTTAAGCATTTTTATCAAAAGGATGATTTTGCTAAATGATCAGCTCTGTCCTGGTTGACCTTGACTTGCTGTGTATAGAGAGGACCCAGGATCCAAGTCCAGTGCTGAGTCCAGCCTGTTAGCCTCAGCCTCAGAGCCCATGCTCTCTCCTTGTACAAGTTGCCCTCCCTTGCCCCAAAGACCTGCAGACTTACCCAAAGCTCAAAATAAGGGCATATATATGAGAACAGCTTGGTTTCACATACTGTCATACAGACACTGGTTTTAAAAACTGATCCTCATTGGGGCGCTTGGGTGGCTCAGTGGGTTAAAGCCTCTGCCTTCAGCTTGGGTCATGATCTCAGGGTCCTGGGATGGAGCCCTGCATCGGGCTCCCTGCTCAGCGGGGAGCCTGCTTCCTCCTCTATCTCTGCCTGCCTGCTTGTGATCTCTCTCTCTGTCAAATAAACACATAAAAAAAAAAATCTTAAAAGGAAATTAAAAAAAAGAAAGAAACTTTAAAAAAAAATAAAAATAAAAACTCATCCTCCTTCCTTTAGATCTTTGTAATCAGACAGTCAGAGACCCCGAGGGTGAATTCTCGGGACAAACTAAATTGATGTCCGTTGAAGCGGAGTCCTTGGTACCCCCACGTTTTTCTCAGAAGAAGAAAATGTGACTTAGTCTTGCCAGATTGGAATTTGGTTTTCTGTTGGAGGAATTCTATTTTTAAAAATGCTGGAGCATGAGACCTTTGCGCAGGATTATGTACTTTAAAATTGTAGATCTTGTTAACAGCTCATGATCCTTGTTCTTTTATAGGTTCAGATATTAAAGGAAATACCATCGTGCCAGAATCTGAGCTCTCAAATTCTTACGAAGACCAGTCCTCGTATTTTTTTGAAAGATATTCCAAGGATCTTTTAGTTGAGGTAAAGGAGCCTTTCTGGAAAGTAGATCCCGGTCAGAACATTCCTGATCATGGTTCCTCTGTGAATTGATGGGCAGGACCTCAAAGCAGACATGGGGCATGTCCTGGATCCACGGTGGGGAAACCTTCTCTGTGCTCATTCCATGCCGCGTGACTGGTTTTCTCTCTATCCCAGAGTTTTTACAAGTAGAACAACCAGTAATGTCAAACTGTGCTGTGTACAATATCCTGATCTGTGGCTTTAAAAACAAAACAAAACAGGGTCTAGCTGAAATACTGCACCAGAAGTTCTCAGACGCCGACGTAGAGGAACGTCACCACGCGTACCTGAAGCCGTTCCGAGTCCTCGTCAGTCTGCTCGACAAGCCGGAAATAGGTAACGTGCGAAGCGTGGTCGCCATCATGAGCCCGATGTGGATTGCCTGTGCGAGACACATCAGCATGTTACTTTGAGTGTAATTCCATCAGAGCTTCCAAATCTTGAAGTACTTCAGCCCGGTTATGTGTTCAGTGGCCATATCTAGGCACCACTTAGGAGTTTTGCACAATAACGTGAGCACTTTTGTTAGAGAAATCCTTTGAGCTCCTACTGTGCACATCTTGGTGTGTGCGAACAAAGCACATACCGTACTGACTTCGCAAGAATGTTCTTTCTGTCAAATATTAGGCTTCAAGTGAGCTTTGATTTTATTTTCAAGGGAGTAGGAAACCCTCCTCCCTCTTTTTGCCTTGTGACTTGGGGCAGGCACTTCTGTCATGTGGGCCTCAGGCTGTTCCTCTGCCGAAGGAACAGAGCTGAACTAGACTCCGGTTTCTAAAGGGTCCCCTGATACACACTGTGGTCCTGTGAGCCTCAGCTGAAAAAATGAACTTCTCTCCCTTGCTTAAAGAATAGAAATTGCTCCTAT
Organism: Enhydra lutris kenyoni; assembly: GCF_002288905.1. NCBI lineage: Eukaryota > Metazoa > Chordata > Mammalia > Carnivora > Mustelidae > Enhydra > Enhydra lutris. The sequence goes on from NW_019154127.1 coordinate 6,978,908, forward strand.
ATCCATTCACAATAAGATCTTAATATCCAAGGTGCCTGGGTGGCTCAGTCAGGTAGGTGTCTGCCTTCCACTCAAGTCATGATCCCGGGGCCTAGGATCGAGCCCCACAGCGGACTCCCTGCTCAGCGGGGAGCCTGCTTCTCCCTTTCCCCTTGCTCCCCTCCCCTGCTCATGCTCGTGTGCTCTCTCTCTGCCAAATAAATAAAATCTTTAAAAAAAAAAATAAAAGATCTTAATATCCAGTCACTTGAACACCATAATGGGGTCTCCATCTTCTCCATAGGATTTCAAGGGTTTTTTTGTTATTGTTTGTTTTTAAAGATTTTATTTGAGAGAGCAAGAGAGCACAGGTGTGGGGAGGGGCAGAGGGAGAAGGAGAAGCAGACGGGGGGCTCGATCCTAGGACCCTGGGATGAGCTGAAGGCAGATGCTTGACTGACTGAGCCACCCAGGAGCCCTGAGATTTCAAGTTTGATGGTGTCGTCTGAGTGCTCAGGATTTATACACTGCCTGGTAGCTGTTTGCAGAGAACAAGAATCGAGGGCTTTATTGAGGTCCCTTCTCCCTCTGCTCTTGGGGTGGAGGTTGGAGACCGTTTATTCATTCAGGGACAGGCATGGAGCATTTGCTGTGTGGCAGGGATGATGCTAGGCTCTAGGGATGCAAGGGGGGAAAAAGGCATCCAGTCAAGTTGTATGGAAGGGAGACTCTGAGGACCTCATGTGTTTTTACTGTTGTTAATCATAACAGCTGACATTTTTTGAGCATTTTTTTGTTTGTGAAGTGATTTGTATACATCATTTACATCTCCCTGTGTACCTCCTTGCCTCCAACAACCCTGAAGTGGGTTTTCTCACTATTCCCATCTTACAGATGGAAAGACTAAGGTTGAGCAAGAGTAAGTGATTTGCCAGAGGCTGCCTGGGAGCTGAGATTAAAATGCGGTCTGTTTGACTGTAGAGGCTAAGCTCTCCGACAGGACACAGCTGCTTCCCTGACTGCACGCAGACCCACCACACCCGAGATGCTCGCTCATGGAACTCGGATAACCTTGTATCCCATGACGTGGACAGCTCTAGCTGCTCTTGGCCAGACTCAAAGCATGAAGCGTTTGTCCCTCCGAACTCTGGCCTTAAGTGCCCCTGAGCGTGCCCTGTGCCCTTCCCCTGTCCCTCCCCTCCTCTGCTACCTCAGTCCACCGGCGACGGCTCTCCCTCTTTGTGTGGAGTGACTGCAACTCAGAAAAATCATGATTTCCACTAAAAAATGAAGTGAGCTTTGTAAGTGTATTGGGAGCTTCCTGCATAACTTGGGGAAATGACCAAAGAAGAAATGTAACCGCATTTTGGAGGCTGGGGGTTTTATGTCTTGGTGAGCCAAGTGAAGTGTTGCTGTCATCTTGGGCTCCAGGTCGGCGTTTCCAGAAGGGGATGAATGGCAGCCTTCTGCCCGATCCAGCCATCTGATTTTCCTGTCTGTTACTTTCGTTGTCCCGGGGAAGACATACTTGGGAGGCAGAGGAGTGGATTATACAGAAGTAGAGCTGAAGGGGCAGGGCGGTCATTGTTTTGCTACCAGGCGTCCCCCGCTGCCTCATTTTCTCCTTCAGTCACGGCAACAAACTTGCCATCATTTGTAAAAAGCATTCAGCATCTTTACACTGTAGATAAAATATATATGCGGGGCTTTTGGTGAAAAAAGTTTTCTCAGAGGCACATCCTCTGTTTTTGTGAAAAAGAAGCATAAAAGAATGGATTGATCTGCTGGCTGCTTTTTAACACAGATACGTTGACAGAGCTTTCATTTCCTCTGAATCGATCCAGTTTTCCTCCCTTGAACACATGGGTGAGAGGTCACTCCCTTCCCTGCCTGGTGGTTGCTGTGTACGCAGCAGAAATGTCTAGCCGCCTTCCACCTGCCTAATCAGCAGGAATGGTTCCCTAACCTACAGCTGGCTCCATTCTTTTGTGCCATTTAGTAAGCTTTTCAGGAGTGGTGGCATTGCTTTTGTGGGATACCAGCTCATGATTAAAAGATTTTGGGGGGGCTGCTCCTAGGTGGCTCAGTGGGTTAAAGCCTCTGCCTTCGGCTCAGGTCATGATCTCAGGGTCCTGGGATCGAGCCCCACATTGGGCTCCCCGCTCAGCAGGGAGCCTGCATCCCCCTCTCTCTCTGCCTGCCTCTCTGTCTGCTTGTGATCTCTGTCTGTCAAATAAATAAATTAAAAAAAAAAAAAGATTTTGGAGGGGTACCTGACTGGCTTAGTCGGTGGAGCATGTGACTCCTGATCTCAGGGTCATGAGTTCGAGCCCCAGGCTAGGTATAGAGATTACTTAAAAAAATAAAATAGGGGTACCAGGCTGGGGCAGTTGGTTAAGTGTCTGACTCGGTTTTGGCTCAGGTTGCAATCCCAGGGTCATGAGATTGAGCCCTGCATTGGGCTCGCGCTCGGCCTGGAGTCTGCTTGGGTTTCTCTCTCTCTCTCTCTGCCCTTCCCACCCCTGTGCTCGCTCACACTCTCTCCAAAATAAATAAATCTTAAAAAAATAAATACATAAAAAGGTAAAAAAATTTTAAAAGAATGTAAGATAGAAAAGTGGTCCTACTCATTGGTATTTATGCTGAGTAGCATCTCTGGTCAAGCAGTTCGTGCACACTTACACACCCTGAGCGTACATCCTGGCTCCCCCAGACAGAGTCTGGCTTGGATGAGTTCCTTCACCTCTCGGTGCCTGTCCCTTATCTGTCATCAGTGCAGTAGTGCAGTACCTGGTCTCATGGCTATTGTAAGGATTAAATAAGGTTTAACCGACAGAAAATGCTTAGAACAGTGTCCAGCACGTGGTAAGCACTACAAAAATATTGGCCATTTTCACAGATGGTATTCCCTAGCTAAAGTCGTCGTTGCCAAACTGAAGTTTCTGAGCATTTTAGACAATAAAATTGTGTGTGCAGTTATGCTCTCTCTTTTCACGCATGTGTCATTTACTGATGTAAACATGGATTGTTCACCTTTCTCTGACCGTTTTCGTTTTAACTGCAGGGCCTCGAGTGGTTGGGGATTTGTTTCTCGAAGTCATCCGGGCCTTTTATTCTTACTGCGGAGATGCACTCGGCTCCGATCTTAAACTTAGTTATACTCAGAGTGGAAACTCGCTAATAAGGTATGGGTTTGGCTCCCAGCTTCACGCTTCTTCCCCCCTCCCTTATGGCATGAATCTCTTTTCCCTGCTGTTTATTAGAAATTGTTGGGGCTAGAGAACATGGGCACACAAGGCATCACACCAGCCATGAAGATAACTGATGCTCTTGAGTCCATCACCACGAATGGCCTGTTTCCTATCGGCTGGCGTCAGAGGCGTGTGAGCTAGTCTCTGCCCAGCCTGGGCTGTACAGACCCTATTTACTGGCAGGTGCACAAGCCGTTTAAGGGCAGCTGGATCTGGTGTCCCCATGCGGGGACTTACAAGGGAGGGCGGTGAGGGCTGAGAGAAGATTGGGAGGTGGAGCCAGGGTCCGGCGGCAGAGGGGACACCCAGCCAGGGGCTCCCCGAGGACATGTGCTGCAGGACCCCGAAGGCAGAGCATGTGGGATTCAGGACCTGGCAGGGGTGTTGTCTTGGAGCGTGTGGTTTTCTCTCAACCCTGGGTTTTGTTCTTGTTCTTTTTTTTTTTTTTTTTTTTTTTTTTTAAGGATTTGTTACTAGACTGGTGGTGGGGTGGGGAGAAAGGGTTGAGGGAAAAGCAAGCTCCCTGTGGAGGAGGAAGCCCCACACGGGACTCAATCCCAGGACCCTGGGATCATGACCTGAGCCGAAGGCAGACACTCAACTGACTGAGCCACCTGGGTGCCCCTTGCTTTTGTTCCTTTTAAGACAATACAGTCTCTTACTTTTTACTTTATCCTTGATGTAATTTCCTTCTGCCTGAATTGGCATTGGGTATATTGAAAATATAAATCTATTTGAAGATTTCTCTGGCTTCTCAATTGTAAATGTACCAAGAGTTCTGAGTGTTTGCTTTTTTTCTCCTAGAATGTTTGTTCTTTTCTTCTAGAATTATTATCTTCTGAATGTGAAAGTAATACATGCCATTTGTGGAACATACCGATATTTGAAGGTATCAAGAAAAAAGATATCACCCACAATCCCACTGCCCTTGAGAGAAACACATGAAACATTTTCATTTCTCTCCAGACTTTGAATGCATACATTCATATATAGCTGCATATCTTTTATTTTAAAGATGGAATTACAGGGCTGCCTGGGTGGCTGGGTCGGTTAAGCGTCCAACTCTTGATTTTGGCTCAGGTCATGGTCTCAAGGTCATGGGCTCAACCCCGTGTCAGGCTCCACGGTCAGCAGGGAGTCTGCTTGAGATCCTCTCCCTCTGCCCCTCCCCAGCTCCTGCATGCACGCTCACTCGCTCTCTCCTTCTAAATAATATACAAAGATGGAATTACGTTAGCTATTTCGTTGCCTGTTTTTTTAAAATGCGTTGTGGGTAGCTCTCCTGTCTTCTGCAGTGGAGCGTAACTTTGCCTTAGGCTCCTCAGTAAGGATTTATACTTGTTTAAATAAATCCTGACTGACCAAACGGGTGTACCATGTTATTTCACCAGCAGGGTGTCTAAGGCCTCACAGATGGGCTAAAACTGCTTTCCTTTACCAGTTTCTTTTCACAGTAGCTCTTATACTTACTCCCAAGAGAATGCCTCAGTGTAAATATTGTTTATACAGTATAAATATTGTTTAGGATGGTGTTACGCAAACTCTTTCCTGTTTCAGGCCAGTAACATTTTTACCTTTATTGGGATTTGTCTGTCTCTCTAGAAGTAAGTAAACAGATTACAGTTTTTCAGACATGGTGTTCTCATGATAGACGGCTTCTCATAGATGCATTCATGAGCATCTGCCTTCCTTTACAGTGCAATAAAAGAAAACAGAAATGCCTCTGAGATTGTTAAAACAGTGAATTTGCTGATCACATCCCTCAGCACAGACTTTCTCTGGGACTATATGACCAGGTGTTTTGAGGACTGCTTTAGGTAAGTATCCAGTTTGGGATTATGGAATGTTCAGGAGGCTTTTGTGGTCTCATAGCTGTTAATGTGGCTCAGGTTGGGTGGTCTCTGCTGAGCACATGATGGGAAAGAATTCTCTTAAAATTGTAGTAAGAAACCTCAGGTACTCTGTGCCCCATAATTCTCGAGCTTCCTTATTTATTAATTCTAAGTCGAGAAAACCTTCTGCATTTTCTCGTTACATTGACCAGATACCTCTGGTTGCAGTGTTCCCGGAAGCTCATTTGTTTAAAGGGGTGGAGATCTGTGGTTCTGTGACTAGAGTGCATGGTTTTAAAATCATTAGTCTTCTTACATTCTTACTGAAATTTTTGTATCACTGGTCAGATAAAAGCATTAAGGTCTTAAGCTGCCATGAGCAGCTTTATGTCACCGTTCATCTGGTCAGTGACTTGTACCACCTCGCCGTTGTGGACCGTGGCGCGCTCTGGGGAACTGCATGCTTCCCTGTCAGCCTATCCCAGGCCCCCCTCCCCACAGCGGGAGGAATAGTGTCATCTCTCAGACCCTGTCTTGTCCTGAGTCACACGGTTAGACTTCCTTGCTGTCACTGTTCTTTCCCTACCTGGCAACTCAATAGAAGTTTTCCTTGTTGTTTGCTCTGGGCTCTCCTCTGGCCTGAAAGCCTTCCAGGTATACTCATTATCTCCTCAGGACACCCAAAGAGAAGCAGACATTTGGATCACATAAGAAAGTCAGAGCCCAGGGACAAGAGGCCCATCATGTGGCATTGCACAGGAATTAGCGGCCAGCTGAGGGGGGAACCCAGGAATGCCTGACCTCTCAGCTGCTCCCCACTGTGCCCCTCTGTGTCCTCTAGAGCCAGGGCCCGGTGGGCATTCAAGTCTGTGATGAATCAGTTACCTATAGCCAGATCCAGGGGTAGCAGCAAGGCCGTGTTGAACTGAAGCTGGAGTATATTTTGGTCTGCCTGTTTCCATTTCAGAATTACAAAGGTGTGCTTTCTTTAAGAAAAAAAAAAAGAAAGAAAAGAAAAGAAAAATCAACTACAAAAAATTTCAAATGTAAGAAAGAATAAGAAATAATCCAGACACACACACACCCATTACTGAAATTATACACTTGGCCATTGTTTTTCAGATTTTTTTTTTTTTTTCAAGGAATAAAATGTTGCTACCCAGACTGCCCTTGGAACATGGTTTGTGGGGGCACCTAGCATCACTCCTTGCTGGAGCTCCAGATCCGCTGGGTGTGGCATCCCACCTGGGCCTGGATCTGCCCTCATCTGAACTGGTGACGTTCAGGTCTGAGTGAACCTGTTTTGGAGACAAGCAAATTCAAGGCACAGACTGACACTCTGTGTCTGATAGTTTTAGTCACTGGAGCTTCCTTACCAGAATGACAGAGCTGCCTTTCATTATGTTTGAAATAGGGTAACTTGCTTGCGCATCATAAGAAATGCTTGAAGTTATTAAAGGAGAAAAAATTGATTTGTTTTTTTTTTCCTGTGACTTGTGTAGACCAGCGAAGCGGACTTTTCCTGTTGGGAAGAGCATCGGCCCTCCCCCAACAGTGTCAGAACTCTGTACCCTCTTGGTGTTCCTCCTGGACGTTATCCCCTTGGTAAGGCCCCTGGCTGAGAGGAGGCGGCTCTGTGCTTGCTGCTGTTCACGTTCTCGTTAGTGTCCTTGGCCTGATAAACCTCACCTTCCTGAAAAGTGGGTGCACATAAATGCACACCTGCAGTGTTTGTTTTGGCGTGGAAGATGTAGCTGAATGTAATCTCCTATGCCTTTTATGTCTTATTTAAAAGAGGTTATAGGGGGGCACCTGAGTGGCTCAGTGGGTTAAGCCTCTGCCTTCGGCTCAGGTCATGATCTCAGGGTCCTGGGATCAAGTCCCACATCAAGCTCTCTGCTCAGCAGGGAGCCTGCTTCCCTCTCTCTCTCTGCCTGCCTCTCTGTCTACTTGTGATCTCTCTCTGTCAAATAAATAAATAAAATCTTTTAAAAAAATAAAAAAATAAAAGAGGTTATAACTTTGAGCCAGTTGTAAGTGGCCTGAGCCAAAGTTTTGTCCAGCAGAGATGACCTGGCATCACCCTGCACCTCAGTTCTTCAGGAGTGGGAGTAAAGGTATTTCTACGTAAAATTGTGCCATTGGCTAATTTTCTCAAAGGAAACTATTTTCCTTAATATAGAAATAAACCTGGCAATGATTTTCTATTAAGAAAGGTAAAGACACTTGAGGGCACCTGGGTGACTCAGTCGGTTGAGTGTCTGACTTTGGCTCAGGTCACGATCTCAGGGCCCTGGGATGGAGCCCCACATCGGGCTCCCTGCTCAGTGGGAGTCTGCTTGTTCCTCTGCTCACCCCCCACCCCCGCTCACTCTCTCTCTCTCATAAATAAATAAAATCTTTTTAAAAAATGGACTTTCTAAGGCACCATTTTTTTTTTTTTCTGACCAGAAATTGGAAACCTGTAGTTAAACGCATGTCTGTTTTCCACAGGAACTTTACTCTGAAGTGCAAACCCAGTACCTCCCTCAGGTGCTGGGCTGCCTGGTGCAGCCTCTGGCTGAGGAGATGGAGGCGTTGAGCTTACCCGAGCTCACCCAAGCCTTAAAGACGTGTTTCAAAGTGCTCAGCAAGGTCCAGATGCCACCTTCCTACCTGGACATGGAGCCCACGAGTGGAAGCACGGTACAGCCCTGGGGAGCGGACGTGGTTCTCTGGGCTTGGCTTACTTCCTGGGAGCGGGAAGTAATTAGGGTGGGCTAGGGTAGAAGTAAAGACCAGAGGATATAAAGGTGTTACCTAAAATCTGCTTCTAGAATCCTCAAACGCTTCCCAGAAGCTTTTAGCGTGGAAGCTGACCACCCCCCTTCCTTTGCCCACCCCCGCCATTCCCCCCTGCAGGTACTGGTTTGATTCGGCTCACTGTCCAGACCTTGCTATGTGTGTGTGTGTGTATTTGTGTGGTGTTGGTGTCCTTTTAGACACATAAGTGAGATGCTCATTTACTTGGGCTGCAGTAACAAAGTACCACTGACCGAGGGACTTAAACGGGAGGGAGTTACTGCCTCCTGGTTCTGGAGGTCAGAAGTCTGAGGCCACGTGTAGGCGGGGATGGTTTTCTCTGGGGAGGGATGGGGGGAGTCGGCTCCATCCTCTGTCCCTGCTTCTGGTGGTGCTGGCAGGTTCTGGGGTCCCCCTGCTGTAGACTCAGCATCCTGCTCTGTCTTCATCCCCACCCTGTGTGCAGATTTCCTTTTTGTAAGGACATGGGTCATGTTGGATTGGGGCCCATGCTAATGAGCTCATTTTAACTTGACCATCTGCAAAGTGCCTGTTTCCAATAAGGCCACATTTCCAAGTACCGGGGGTAGGACTGATTCATCTTTTGAGGGGGACACAGTTCAACCCATAACATACACTAGTCTCTGACTTGCTCTGGTTCTCAAACAGTGTTCTGGGGACCTCATTCCATACCGGTTTATGTAGAAGCTTATTACTCTTGGGTGACTTCTGTGCGATAGTCTAGGTGTGGCTTTCCCATGTCTTCTGGACTTCTCTCAAGGGCATTTAGGTGATTTCTGGTTTTTCACTGTTACAGGCAGTGCTGTGCTAAGCTTCCTTGCGCAGCTGGCTCGTGGTCGCAGGTTTCTCTGAAGGGTCAGTCCCTCTCCGTGGGTTGCAGTCAAACCCATTTTCTTTTAAACTGGAGAGATAATGCTCCTTCTAAATTGGCACGGATCCTGCCAAACGGTCCTCCCAGAAGACGGTAACCAGTCAGGAGCTGAGGGCCTGCAGTCTTTTTTTTTTTTTTTTTTTTAATATTTTATTTATTTGACAGACAGAGATCACAAGTAGGCAGAGAGGCAGGCAGAGTGAGAGGAGGAAGCAGGCTCCCTGCGGAGCAGAGAGCCCGATGCGGGGCTCGATCCCAGGGCCCTGGGATCATGACCTGAGCTGAAGGCAGAGGCTTAACCCACTGAGCCACCCAGGTGCCCCTGAGGACCTGCAGTCTTTGGGTTATTTTTATTTTCTACTTTGCTTAAAGATTTGAAACCTCGGCCCTTGACACCCGTCCAGTGCAGCTGCGGGCTGGAGCGCAGGCCGACTGGGTGGCGGACACCCAGAAAGGGAGCTGCTCCCAGCGCTCAGGGCTAGGCCTGCACTGGGGTGCAGACCCACTCACAGACTGTTAACTCCCTTTCCAGAGTTAGTCTTTTTTTTTTTTTTCTAGCTGTATTAGCTAATAAAAAAGTCCCTTAAATTATTTCAGATACAAAATTAAAGCATGTGTCTTCAAACATAATTATCGATGTTTCACAAAGCATGGAATATTTTATTCTTCCTTGTAGAGCACAGTGGTTTAAATGCTGGAATGTTTTAAATTTAATGGGATATTAATGATGTTAGCAGTGTAAGAGGAGAGGTTGACTGATTAAAGATCATAGTGTCGTCCCTTTGAAAAAGCGATGGAGCGCACGCACACACACACACTCACACACACACACACTCACCGGTAGGTCAGTGGAGGGGTACTTAAATGTACATGGGTAAACACTTTATTCTGGCTTTCTGCTTTCATTTTATTTCTTTATGCCTTTATTTTGCCCTCAGCCTGACATCCTCATTCAGTTTTTTAATTTAAATATGCCAGAAACTCTTCTTAAATAACATTTTTGAACCTTGAACCTAAATAAATAATACAAAGTGGGCTCAAAGCCCGCCTTCCTGGAGAGTATGGGGCCCAGCAGCCTCCTCTTTGGGCTTGCCCCCCCTTCTTTCCCCTGTTGTGCCTTCTTCATTGTATTATACACTTTTACACAGGGGTTCTCTTGGTGTAGAAAATTAGGATTTCAAAAAACTGGAAGTAACCTATTCATGATTTGCCCGATTCAGCTGGTATTTGAATCCCTTGGCCTTAGGAGATGTGTACAACACAAATTTCCTTTTTTTTTTTTTCTTCCCGCAGAGTCCAGTAAAAGGTGAAAACAGTGAAGTGATTATAGACACAAAGGCAGTGATTCCGGCTGACGAAGATGCTTCGTTTCCTCCCCTGAAATCTGAAGACAGCGGGATCGGGCTGAGTGCCTCGTCGCCAGAACTCTCGGAGCACTTGAGGGTCCCCAGGGTTTCCCCGGAGAAAGACGATGTTTGGAAGAAGGGTGGGAGCATGCAGAGGACGTTTCTTTGCATCCAGGAGCTGATCGCCAACTTTGCCCACAAGAACATTTTTGGAGCACAGCTGACAGGGTCCGGAGAAGAGAACAAATGTGACGAGCCCGCGGGCCAGAGGGACGAGGACGGGCCACCGTGCTCAGTGGGCAGCGACTCCGACAGGAAGAACCCGTGGGACACGAAGCCCATCAGCGTGCCCCAGTTTAAGCAGATGCTCTCAGACTTGTTCACAGCTCGAGGGTCTCCGTTTAAGACAAAAAGTGCAGAGTTGCCATCGCCTCCGCCCAGGAGCCCCGGCCAAAAAAAGGAGGAGGACTGGGCTATGGAGCAGGTGGTTGTTGACTTGAGCTCACGGGAGGGCTGCAGGGAAGCCTTCGCGGCCGCCTGCCACCTGCTGCTGGACTGCGCCACCTTCCCCGTCTACCTGTCCGAGGAGGAGGCGGAGCGGCTCTGCGAAGCGCTCTTCCAGCTTCCCGGTGAGAGGGCTGCCCCCCTGGGGTCCGCCCTGAGGAGTCCCGTCACGTGGCCCACACCCTCTCTGCCACGTGTGTTTTTGTCGTTCGTGGTGTGGGCTTTTGACTTGCCTCTTAAAGGTGGCAGATTGGTGAGGCTGGGACCGTATTTTTAAACTTGAGGAGTCCCACAAAGTCCGTTAAGAGGCCTGGAGCGTAAAAGGTGCTTCATGATAAATAGTAAATAGACTAGTTCATGAGACCGGTCGTTAAAGATTTGTGTTAGTCTGCTAAGGTTGCTGTAACGAAGTACCACTAAGTGTCTTAAACAACAAAAATGCATTGCCCCACAGTTCTGGAGGCAGAAGTCTGAGATCAGCATATTGGCTGGGCTGTTCTGGAAGGTTCAGAAGGATGTGTTCTAGCCTCTCCCTAGCTTCTGATAGTTCCTTTGCTCATGGCATCATAACTCCAGTCTTTTCATGGCTTCCCCCTGTGTACTTCTATACGTCCTGTGTTCAGTTTCCTTTTTATAAGGACACCAGTTATATTGGATTGGGACCCACTCTAATATGACCTTGTTTGAACTCATTACATCCGCATCAACCCTATTTCCAAATAAGGTCACATTCTGAGGTCCTAAAGGGACTTATACCTGCAACATAAGAATTTTGGGGAGTCAGGGGGACACAATTCACCCCATAACAGGCGGTGTCTTAGAAGCTCAGGCTGCCGCAACAGAAAACCGTAGACTGAATGGCTTAAGGAACAGAAATTTCTTTCTCACAGTTCTGAAGGCTGGAAGTTTAAGATCAGGGTGCCAGCATTGTTTCTGATAAGAGCTCTCCCCTTGGTTGTAGACGGCCACCTTCTCACAGGGTGCTCACATCCTGGGGGCATGGGGGCATCTCACTGGCATCTGTTCTTACAGGGGTGCTAATGCCGTCATGAGGGCCCTACCTCTGAATATCATCACATTAGGCATTGGGGCTTCAACATAGGGATTTGGGGCAGACACAATTCAGTCTTTAGCAGGCCGTGAACTCTTAAAAGAAAAAAGAGAGGAAGGTGGAAAACAAGAAAGAAGTGATTAAGGAACACAGGACCAAGGTGGTAGGAACACAGGACCAAGCCATCCCCTCTTGTAGTCATCACAGTTAATTTCCTCTGCAGTTTCCTCGTGGCTCATTAGCCGCACATGACACTGTACTTGGAGGATAGGCACTTAGAATTCAAGTCCACAGTTTATTTGGGGTCTCTTTTTTTTTTTTAAACATCTTATTTATTTATTTATTTAAGACAGGGACAGAGCATGAGCTGGGGGAATGGCAGAGGGAGAAACAGGCTCCCTGCTGAGTGGGGAGTCCGATGTGGGGCTCAGTCCCAGGACCCTGAGATCATGACCTGAGCTGAAGGCAGACGCTTATCCATCTGAGCCACCCAGACACCCCTATTCTGGGCCTCTTTGATGCCATGTGTCCTGCCATCAAGAGAGCCTTAAAAAACGTTTTGAACTCTATACCCACAAATGTGGATTTACTATATGTAAATTTAAAAGAAACTTTTAACATGAGTTCCACTATATGTAAGTTTCTAAATAAATAAATAAAAGGCAGGCACTCTGAGTCATCTCAAAGCCCTGAGATTGACATTTTCAGAAGTCGAATAACCTGACAAGCTTTTGAAAGCAGACTCAGGGTCCTTTGTCCTCTGGCCCTGAATGATTACTGATAATCATGGCACCACCAGAAGGTTACTATCACACCGCTGGCCGCCTGACTTGTGGATCTCAGAGTGTCTCCGAATCTGCAAACGGCGAGCCATCATCACGTGGTTCTGTCTTTCTGACTGGCTTCCTTGCAGGGGCCGGCGATTGCAGCTTCCCGTCCTGGCTGAGGTCCCTCATGACCGTCAGCTGCTGTGTGACCGACTGCTTCCTCCAGAACGTGGCCATCTCCACCCTGCTGGAGGTGATCAACCATTCCCAGTCCCTAGCGCTTGTCATCGAAGACAAGATGAAACGTTATAAAAGCTCTGGACACAACCCGTTCTTCGGCAAGCTGCAGATGGTGACAGTCCCTCCCATTGCTCCAGGGATACTGAAAGTCATTGCAGAGAAGACCGACTTCTATCAGGTATGCCCCACTGGGCGGAGGTGGGCGAGACCCTCTTCCCAACCATCTGTTCAAAGCTGTCCGCGACGTGGTGGTCACTCTCCTAGGGATATGGTGGCTCTGATGACAGCCCCAGAGGGCTGCTCGAGACCTTGCCTGCCTTGTCTGTCCCTCTCTCCCAGGCTGCAGCACAGTTTCTGGCTCTGCTCAGTTTTAGGCTGACTGGACTTCATGTGTAAGGATTGTTAAGTTATCTAAATATATGGAAGAAGAGACTGTGCCCTAATTTATAAGGGTAAAGGCTTTGAAGCTAGTTCACTTCAAGGAAAGCTTAGTACTTGTCAAATTTAGGGAATATTATCGCTGAAGATGGTGAGCGGGTCTTGCGTCCATCTTTGAGGGGACAAAGTAAAATCACTTAAAGCTACATATGATAGGGCTCGTTTAATTGCAAAAAAAGCTAAAAGCAGTTCTGGTGAGCTCATGAGAAAAAGTGAAGTTTCTTATAGAGATAGTGCCCACAGATGTCAAAGGTCAAGAGCGGAATCCAGCTGGGTCTCATGGGGTCTCATCTGGGGGCTGTTAGACCCTGAGGCTGCTCCCTCTGCACCTCATTTGGCCAAGGGGGTGTCCAGGGGTCACCTAACAAACTTGGTTGCCACGTGACCTTCAGTCTGCCTCATGACCCTCAAGTTTGGTTCTTATAGATAATGATGCTCATATATCTTTCCCGCAAGCCTGAGCTAACGGGTTGGGGCTGTTAAACAGTCTGTCAGTGAGGCACCCTTGGGTCAGTGCCTTCTGCTTCTCCAGCCTACGCAGCAGTGACAGGGGCTAAGGGGTAGGAGGTCATGTGGGGCAGATGGGGATGTGCCCACTCACTGGGACCTGCGGGGATGGGGCCGCAGACACCCTGGAAAGTTTTGACACTTAGGAAGAGATATTTTATATAATTTATGGGTGAATGAGATGTGGAAACTCTACTGTCCCTGCAGGTCCTAACAACCTGTGCGTTGAAAGCCTTTGAAATAGGCTGCCTTGGGGCACCTGGGTGGCTCAGTGGGTTAAGCCTCTGCCTTCAGCTCAGGTCATGATCTCAGGGTCTTGGGATCAAGCCCTGCATCGGGCTCTCTGTTCAGCAGGGAGCCTGCTTCCCCCTCTCTCTCTGCCTGCCTCTCTACCTACTTGTGATCTCTGTCTGTCAAATAAATAAATAAAATCTTTTAAAAAAAAAAAAAAAAAAGGAAGAAAAGAAACAGGCTGCCTTTTTCCTGTTCGGGATGAGCTCTTCCCAAGCAGGTCACATAACTGAGGCTACATCTCGGCTTTGTTTCTTGTTGTTGTTATTGTTGTTAATAACAGCTGTAGTTAGATAAAATTTACTTACCATACAAGTCTCCCACTTGAAGTATACAATTCAGTGGTTTTTACCGTAGTCGCAGAAGTGTGTCATTTTACTTAGTGTTTTCCCTATTTTTTTTTATCTTTCCTTTACAGTTTTCTTTTCCAGCAAATGGATATTTTTCTGTGTAATGTTTTAATTGCTCTAATAGTTTTTCTCAGTATATTTTTGGAGTTGTGTGTTTCTGTATGTTCTAGTAATAGTGCAGTGATGCCTGTGTGCGTTGCATTTTACACAAATTTTTTTTTTAAGATTTTACTTATTTATTTGAGAGAGAGAGTGAGTGAGAGACCACAGCAGGGGAGCGGCAGGCAGAGGGAAAGGAAGAAGCAGGCTCCCCACTGAGCAGGGAACCTGACACGGGGCTCAATTCCAGGACGCCAAGATCATGACCTGAGCTGAAGGCAGACACTTAACTGATTGAGCCACCCAGGTGCCCTACTCAGTCTTTCAAAAAAATCATCTGACAGAAAGGAGATAGGCATTTAAGCTGTCTTTTTAGAGCTACACAATTGCCTTGACTGGTGCTTTTTGTATGGATTTGATTAACTATCTGGGGTCAGTTGCTTACACATCAAAGAACTTCCTTTAGTGTTTGTTTTGATTCTTTTTTAAATTTAAATTCAGTTAATTAACATATAATGTGTTAAGAATTTCAGAGGTAGAATTTAGTGATACACATACCCAGCATACAGTACCCAGTGCTCATTTCATCAAGTGCTGTCCTTCGTGCCCATCCCCCAGTTACTCCATCCCTCTCACTGCCCCACCCCCAGAACTTCGTTCAGTGTTTCTTGTAAGACAGGTCTACTAGCAGCAAATTCACTCAGTGTCTGTTATCTGGAAATGTCTTTATTTCTCCTTTTATGGAAGATAGTTTTACTAGATATAATGTTCTTGGTTAGGTTTTTTCTGTTCTTTCGAAACTTAGAATATAAGAATAAATGTACTTTAATCAGTCCCAAATATGCTTGAATATACAATATTTAAGTAAAGCAGCAGTTTTTTTGAGAGAGAGCATGTGTACCTGGTGCACAGGGGAGGGGGTGGCTGGGAAGCAGAGGGAGAGAGAGAGAATCCTAAGCAGGCTCCAGCACGGAGCCCATCTCGGGGCTCGATCTCATAACCCTGAGATCATGACCTGAGCCGAAATCAGAGTCAGATGCTTAACCGAGTAAGCCACCCAGATGCCCCAACAGCACTTTTTCAGTAATCCCATAACAAATGCTCATGTGACTGTTTGAACTCACATTGGGATTCACCATTTGGATACATGACTCGCTGTCTTCTTGCCTCGGCATTTCTGTGAAAAGGCCGCTCTGGGTCTTCTTAGGTTTCCCTTATACTGATGAGTGGTTTTCTTCTTGCTGCCCTCAAGATTTTCTCTTCATCTTTGTCTGTTAGCATCTCATTGTGATATGTCCATTCTGGATCGTGTGAAGTGTATCCTACTATGAATGCTTCAAGTGTTATGCCTGAGTTTTCGCATCCAAGAGACCACCAAGGAGCCAAGCACCGATGCAATCACAGGAGGGTTTATTTGACAAGCTTAAGCTTGGGCCCGAGTATACCCGGCACAGCGGAGTAGGGACTTGGACCCCAAGCCAGATTACAGTCAGAGTTTTTAAAGGCAGAGTAGGGGTGGACTCGGCAGTGGGTGAGGACAAAGGGGGTTATGGATGATGTAAGTCTCTAAGGAATTTTGGAAGCGAGGTCTCCAGGACCTTGAGGGGCTAGCTGTTGTCTGAGGAAAAGGTTATTCATTACCAATAATAAAAATCATCTTGTGAGACCCTTTAGATGTATATCAGTGGGTCATATGCTTGGGAATGATTGTGGACACTATTGGAGGTTTAGAGATAAAGTTTCACACTTCTATCAAGTGTCCTTGTTAATGAGATTTGGGTTTAGAAGAAATTTAACTTTATTTACATTTTCTTCTACCTCAGTCTCCTTCAGTTTTATGGAGGGGAGGGTGATGTTAGGGCTTGAGGAACTGAGTTATTTGCCTCTGGAAATTGTGCTATTGATAAGATAGCTTCTTTGTTGTAAATCTCTAGAACACTTGTAAACCAAGGGAGACTCCTGTCTTGCAGGATTGTGATCTCTGCAAGTTAACTATTTGTTTTTCTTTTAGGGCAACCAGGGTTGGCTGAGGAATGTCACACATACCACCGAGGGGAGGGGAGCGGGTGCAGAGGGGTGCAAGGTGCCAGCCTCGGCTTTGCCAAGATGGTGTACTTATGTCAGGGCTAGACTCGAGGTGGGTACAGCCTTGTTTTTCTTGGCCTCCACACAAGCTTCTTGGATATGTAGGTTAATGTTTTTTTGTTGTTTTTTTAATCAAATTTGGGGAGTTTTTGTCCGTTATTTCTGCACGTATTTTCCCTGCTCCTTTCTATTTCTCTTCCCACGGCACTCCCGTCCGTGGATGTGCTGCTGCACTTCACGGTGGCCCACATTCCTCTCAGGCCCTGTGCATTTCTCTTCATTCTTTTTTCTTTCAGATTGCATCATTTCTGTCAATCCATTTTCTTCACCGAGTCTTCTTTCCATCCTTTCAGATGAGCCACTGAGCCCCCGAGGGGTGAAAGGTTCATTTCAGTTATTATACTTTTAGTTCCAGAATTTCCATATGGTTTTTTTTGTTGTTGTTGTTGTTGTTTTGGTTTTGGGGGGCTTTTTGTTTTTTGTTTTTACCATTTTCCACCTCCATTCCTGGCCCTTGACTTGTGGATTCGGTCTGTACCTGGGCCATAGCCTCCCCCCGGTGGACCTGTGCTCCTGCCTCCCTCCTCTGTGCTGCTCCACACAAGTGTGTTTCTGCATGTTCCGGTGATATCTGTGTGCCTCACATTTTACTCAGCCTTTTCTTTTTCTTTTTTTTTTTTTCAAGATTTTGACTAGAGCAAACGAGAGAGAACAAGTAGGGAGAGCAGCAGAGGCAGAAGGAGAATCAGGCTCCCCACTGAGCAGGGAGCCCAAAGCAGGACTCTGTCCCAGGACCCTGAGATCATGACCTGAGCCAAAGGCAGACGCTTAACCAACTGAGCCATTGTTGATATTGTCTGCTTGATGAGAAATTGTCATCATGCCTTCCTTTACTTTTTATAATATGGTTTCCTTTAGTATTTGACATACTTACAGTGGCTACTTTGAGGTCTTTGTTGAATAAATCTGACACCTGTTTGCTCTCACAGATACCTTCTACTGCTCACTTTTTTCCTTGTGCGAGTGTTGGATTTTCCGGTTTCTTTGCATGTCTTACTGTTCTTTTGAAGACTGGACATCTTATTTTATTTTTTTTAAGATTTTATTTATTTATTTGTCAGAGAGAGTGAGCACAGGCAGAAAGAGTGGCAGGCAGAGGCAGAGGGAGAAGCAGGCTCCCTGCTGAACAAGGAGCCCCATGTGAGACTCAATCCCAGGACGCTGGGATCATGACCTGAGCCAAAGGCAGCCGCTTAACCAACTGAGCCACCCACGCATCCCGAAGACTGGACATTTTAGATAGTGTATCATAGCAGCTTTACTGTATTCTGACCCCCCCCCATCTTACTTTGTCCTCATCTGTTGTTCACTGTTTGGTGACTTGCCTCGTCTGGTGAGTCCGTCTCCCCTGCTGTGTGAGTCCTTTGGCGCTGCTCCCTGGAGGGACGTGCAGTCACCTGCATTGACGGCAGTCTTAGCAGGGTTCTCACTGACCATCTCTTTCCCTGCTCTCTCCGTGGGGCTGTCTCTGTCATCATCACACACAGCTGTTAGGCCCCACGAACTGCTGGCTGGCTACCTGCTCTCGTGTTTTCAGCAGTGCCCAAAGGCCTATGTTACTCCACAGTCTGATCATTTTTTGAGGCCAGACCTTGAGTTGTTTTGTTTACCCATGAGGGTTCTTCCTAGCTGTCTCTCGTCCCAGTTACTTCTGGTAAACAAGCTGGCCTCTGGTTTAACATGTTGCTGTTGTGGGGCTACTGGGCTTGTGGTAATTACTTACTACAGAATTCCGCTGTTCTTGAGAGCACTCCTAGGTTTGAATTTCCTCACACTTTCCTTGAGGGAGCTCTCTGGGTCATGGCCATTGCTCAGGAAGAGCTGGGAACTGAGACAGTTACCTGTTTTCTCTTGGAGGGAGGTCTTCCACAGGAGCGGTGGCCCCTAGTCCTCTGAGCTTGCCTCTTGGAGCACATCACATCCCCACACAAGCACGCTAGGGTAAGAACGATGGGAACTCCAGCACTCCTGGCCTGCAGTGTCTGGATACAGCCTCCTCCCAGGAGCGAGGAAGAGGCGTGAAATGCCGTGGTGTGCCCCTTCCACGGAGATGCAGAGCCTTGGACTGGGAGCTGGGGGGAGGGAACCCCACCTGGAGTGGATAGTCACGTTCCTTGTCACACCAAGCTGAGCTGAGTTGGGGTGGATAGGGTCGCAGTTCCACTGCCACAGACTTGTTGCTTTTATTGGAATTTAGTAGATTTTCTTGAATAAATGTTTCTTCATTGCCTGAGTGCTCTTAGGATAATTTCCAGAAACTCTAAATGTTTGATTTGTGGGTTTTGGTGATTTTTTTTTTTTAATAATTTTCATCAGCTATCGTAGTTTTTTTCTGGAAGAGTTCACAGAGCTCCTCACACAGCCAGACTAACTTGTGCACTCAGACCCCATCTGTGGGGTTAGGTCCTGGTGGAGCCTCATCTGATTGCTGTTTGGCTTGGGCACCTCATCCCACACCCACTCCCTTTCTTACCAGAGTTGAGTCCGTGTGGATCTTGGAGCAAGAACAGTGTCACTATGATAGAGTAGCAGTGACTGGGCAAGTCCTTTCTTGCTCTTGCGTGTATCTGAGAAGTGTGGGGTCATTGTGTCATAAGGCACAGGGAATGGAACAGAAGGAAGAATTTAGTCTGTGAGTCTTCGGAAAGCTATTAATAGAATAACAATGATTGCATTAAACACTCTTGTTTTAACGATGTACCCTTGGTGATGTTTTTGGAAGGCAGGCTTCTCTGAGTTCTTTCTGAAGCCTTCATTTTTATTTTGAGTCATATTTGGTACGTATCTGAGTGCTTACCACTCGCCAGGCACTGGATTGCACTTTGTAGAGTGTAAAGCCATCCAGAATGGCAGCATTAGCTGGCTGCTCCCCACGTCGAGATGCTGGGTGGGAAGCAGTGAAGCCGCCCACACCAGCAGCCGGGCCCTGCCCCGGTTCTCGGGCTCCAGGTGTGGGGCTGGCTCCGATCTTCTGCTCACTCCCACAGAATAGCCCACATGCCAGTGTTTGCGTTGCCCACGATGCAGAGAATAAGGTCCACTATCCCACGAGTGGCCCGACCTTCCCAATCAGGTGGTAATGGCAGACTTCAGTCACTAAGAAAGTGTTCAGAACATAGGGATCGAGAAGCCCAACACCGACGAAGGAGCAGGGGTGTGTGTTGTGATCAACATCAGCTCCCTAACCCTTCAAAAAGCGTGGTTCTAAACCTCCCAAAAGGAGTTTCTTCCACACAAATTTGCCCACAGGGATGACAAGTAAGGGGATTATTCTGCTTAATTAAAAGTTTTGTATCAGGTTTCATTGCAATTTGGTAATTGGTCACATTCCCTTAGATTAAAAAAGTAATGAAAATAATGGTTAGGGGCTCCAGCCAGTCAACGGTTAATTTGATCTAACAGGATAGTTTTGTCAAATAGAAATAAGTGGGTCAAAAAACATCATTTGACCTGAGATGTATTTATAAAATATCACAGTTTATGATGCATGGTCTTTTCCCATGACCTGGAAGAATGCCTTCAGAAATTCCCTTCCGGAAGTGGGTCCTTCCCTTTGAGTCTCATCTGGTTGGGTCAGGCCCCCCCCCGACCCCCGGGTGCTCCCTGGGACTTTGGGAGGGGCTGTAGCCACTCTAGGCCCCGTAGGTTTAAAGAGCTAAGATCAGGGCTGAGGAGGTAAAAGACTTGATTTGGGTGTGATTTGTGACCTGAAAGTGAACTGGGCATCTGCCATGGCACTGCACAGAGTAATGGAAACAGGTTTGTGGAATTAAAGCAGAAAGCCATGATTCTTCGTCAGTACCATGTGGCAACCAGTGTAAGCCAACTGTAGGTGGTAAGGTGCTGTGAATGTGTCTGCCTCGAGACTGGCGACCAGTGCAAATCCACCACACTTTCTGGGGGCCACAGCTCTAGAACCCCCGGTAACAGCATATAGTAAGGCTTGGTCAAGTCTGCTTGTCTTGTCGAAAGGATATGTCAGCCGGTAGGTTCTTGCTTCCTGTTGATTTCTTCCCTGAAATAATGTTAATATCTCTGCGAGAGCTGCAGTGTCCTTAGCTACAAGGTCAAACTTCCACGTTTCAAGGAGCACCTGGCTGGCTCATTTGAGAGAGCACATGACTCCTGATCCCGGGGTCATGAGTTCAAGCTCCACATTGGGCATAGAGCTTATTTAAAAATTAAAAAGAGTAGTTTTGGGATGCCTGGCTCACTCAGTTGAACATGTGACTCCCAATCCCAGAGTCATGAGTTTGAGCCCACATTGGGTATAGAGACACCTCCAGGTTTAACCTGTAACATCACCTGGTGAGGGTTTGGTTTGGTTTGGGGTTTGGTTTGCTTCCTTTTGTTTGTTAGTGGTACTTCTTTGTATATTAAAGACCCCGTTCCTTGGGGCTAGGATTGGAATGGCACAAGGAGGAAGCATGGGTGTTGCCTGTGTTCACACATTCTGCCTTCTGCCCCAGAGGGTGGCTCGTGTGCTTTGGAATCAGCTGAACAAGGAGACCCGGGAGCATCACATCACCTGTGTGGAGTTATTCTACCGGCTACACTGCCTGGCCCCGACGGCCAACATCTGTGAAGACATCATCTGCCATGCCCTCCTGGACCCTGACAAGGTAGGTCTTTGCAGCCTGTCATCTGCGTCCTGCAAAGATCCCAACTGCCAGGCCACCCATCCCTGTACGTGCCCGGGTAGACTTACATGTATTCAGCCCTTCTGGGGCTCAGTGGTCATCCTAATCACGAAGCAGAGGTGTTACAGGATCTCAGGATTGGGAGGCCTTCAGAAGGACTGGCCATCCCCTTTAGAGTCCTAAAAATATGGGTTGTGTCCATATTAAGACCACCAGGGAAATCTCCCCCAACTCCCATGATGTTTGCAGGACCCTGAGTGCTTGCAGGGATCCTAGAGCTACTGATGATGTAAGCAGTCATAGCGAATATGTCACCTTTGCCATCCTTGGCGGTCAGGTTGTGTCCTTGTGCTCTGAGCCACTTGGGCCTGGCACGTCTGAGGTACGTGAGAACATCGTGCTGTTCGTGGTCTTGTGATCTTCGACCACAGGCCCAGGTATGACCCTGGACATGAGCTAATGTGGAGTCTTGAGAATGTGCTCTACCATGTCCAGGAGGAGAGGATGCCGGTTCCTTTCCCCTGGGCCACGTGAGACCACCGAGAGCCCAGCACCGCTGCTGATGTTGCCGTCGTTCTGCTGAACTCGTGTGTGTTACTAAAGCCAGGTGTGCTGTGACTGTAGTGTGCTGTGAGAGGAGTAGGTGCCTCACTCTGTTTATTTCCTCATAAAGGGAACGAGATTGGAAGCTCTGTTTAGGTTTTCCGTCATCTGGCACCTGACGAGAGAGACCCAGGGCAGTCGAGTGACATCTCACAATCGCTCCTTTGACAGGTAAGGTGGTCCTCATGGGTACATTACTCTTAATGCAAAGGAGACTTTGCCGAGGTTCCTGGGTGGGGTCTTGGGCCGGGAGGGGAAAGCGTGTGAAATGGATAGCATGACCCCATTTTCTGGATGCCCAGGAGACAATTCCCATGATCCCCTGAGTGACTTCAGGCCAGACTCGTGTGGATGTGTAGTAGGGATTTTCTTAATTTGGTTCTGGGGCAGGAGGCCCATGCAGCAGAATCACCTGAGCAGCTTTGAGATCATGCATTGTGAGGGGACCTTCGTAGGGAAGTGGAGTGGTCTGGGTCTTTATCGGGGCCGTAGCTGCACTGAGTGTGGACACTTGAGTGTCATCAACCGTGTGCTTGAGATGTGAATTTTATTGCAGTACAGTCTGTTGCACTTAAAAAAAAAAATCCCCTTCCTTGTTTCCAAAACTAGGTGTGGGGCCAGACACACACCCTTAGAGAAATGCCAGCTGATTCTGATGGTGGGTGGATACCCCCATAGCCAATTTAATCAATTTGGGGTGAAGCCTGGGCATCAGGATTTTAAAAAGCTCCTCCAGTGATTCTAGGGTGGAAATCCCCTTGTCTTTATCTGCTTGGGTCTCCTGGGCCCAGCATGGATGAAGCTCCCCAGGGGGATCCTGGTGCATGGGATTGCCAGATGCTGGCTCCATGATACCCTTCCCACCCACAGATCCCTGTTCGTCGTGCTGGACAGCCTGGCCTGCACGGACGGCGCCATCAGCGCGGCAGCCCAGGGCTGGCTGGTACGCGCGCTCTCCCTGGGTGATGTGGCCCGCATCCTGGAACCCATGCTCCTGCTCCTGCTCCAGCCCAAAACCCAGAGGACCTCCATTCACTGCCTCAAGCAGGAGAACACAGCAGGTGAGCACACCTCTCAGGGCAGCCGGGGGAACACTGTGTCCCCAGTGTCCCTGGGCCTGGGAGGGAGCAAGGGGGCTCCAGGACCCTTGGACCCAGCTCCAGACCCCAGCTGCCAAGGGGGACAGTTGAGGCACTTAGCCCCGCTCAGTGGTTTGGCCGGATACTGGCAGTGTGAGGGCACTTTGTAAAGTTGTGAGGACTCTTAAAATGTAAGGAGCAGACGAACCAGCACTTAGAAATGCTAGGGAGTGGGTTTGTTGTTTTCACTGAAAAATCAGATTTTTTTTTTTTATAAAAAAAGAAATTGTTAGTAACCCATGTTCCAATAAAAATAGCTGATTTTTTATTCTTCTGCTACTGAAAACAATTCAAGTGCACCTAAGGCAGAAGGAAAGGATAACAGACCCTCTGCCCCAGTGTCTCCCAGTGTACCTCCGCTTAGAAGAGTTGCAGTTCAGTGTCTGGCTAGGCTGATGCTTCTCTCCAGATCCCTGCTTAGACCGAGGGGTAGTTTAGGTTGCCTCCAGCTATGAACGGCTGAGAAGTTGAAATTTCCATGTCATGTGGTCAGTTGTACGTATCTAAAACATAACTTTTATTTGTGAACGTTCGACACCAAGGAGAGGGGTTTCTTTTCTGCCTGTTCATTTTTTTGTCATGACCTGAGCTAAAACCAAGAGTCAGAGGCTTACCCGACTGAGCCACCTAGGCACTCCCAGAGGCATCTTGAGCGCAAATTAGTAGAATATAGGCAGGAAGAAGAGAAACGAGCCTAAAATAAACAACGATGAGCACATTATATGTGGGTGATTAGTGCCTAGCACTGTTCATGAACTAACATGTCTTCCCGCATTAGCGGTGTTTTATGACTTCCTGCCATTTTCTCAGTGATGACTTCACAAGCTTTGACTTAGCTTGTTTAGCCCACTGGGCTGTGAATTTTCTGTTTGTACCAGTCTTATCTTACAGGGAGAAGCAGCCTAACACCCCCACAAGCAGTCATTTCTGAGACACTTCCTCTCTTTACAAGGTTCCCTGACCCAAACTGGAACCCCTAGCTTTCCTTTAGGAAGGAAAGCTGTCTGCCTTCTCAAAGAAAAGGCATTCTGTTATTCCATGTTATAAGAAAGTAAAGCACCTTCTTCAAAGTTTGGCTCTCGGGGCGCCTGGGTGGCTCAGTGGGTTAAAGCCTCTGCCTTCAGCTCAGGTCATGATCCCAGGGTTCTGGGATCGAACCCCACATCGGGCTCTCTGCTCTGCAGGGAGCCTGCTTCCTCCTCTCTCTCTCTCTGCCTGCCTCTCTGCCTACTTGTGATCTCTGTCAAATAAATAAATAAAATCTTAAAAAAAAAGATTAAAAAAAAAAAGTTTGGCTCTCATTTATGGCAGCTAAATTTTTTTAGAGTTCTTTTGCAGTAAGAAGAAAGTCCTAACACCGCGCGTCCCGGTTTTCAAAGTCTCAGGGCACTTCCTGCTGCTTCCTCTAACCCATGTTTCCTGCTACGGCCCTAATAGGAGAAAATGTCTTTTCCCTGCCTTGTCCTTCCCCTGGAAGCGACCAGAAGAGTTCTGCTTTACCCCCCACCCTATCTCTGTAGATACCTATTTTGAAAACATCACCGTGAGCTTTAGGCAGCTCATGTATTTCTTTTTTTTTTTTTTTTAAAGATTTTATTTATTAATTTGACAGAGATCACAAGTAGGCAGAGAGGCAGGCAGAGGGAGAGAGGAAGGGAAGCAGGCTCCCCGCTGAGCAGAGAGCCCGATTCGGGGCTCGATCCCAGGACCCTGAGATCATGACCCGAGCCGAAGGCAGAGGCCTTAACCCACTGAGCCACCCAGGCGCCCCAGCTCATGTATTTCTAACATCTGTTCTTCTTCCTTCCCTAATCTTGCTTGATGCTCACAGAACAGTTTTGCGGAGAGCTGCTTGTAAAGATCGGTTTGGTGGTACCTACCAAAGACTTCTTTCTGGGTGGTGTTCCGTTTTGAGGAGACCCGAATATTTTAAAGCGTTGCATATGTTCTGATTACAGAAGTACTTACGTGCTTATTTTAACAATTAGAGTAATAAGAAGGTCAAACCACGCACGGAAGTCCCCTGCGGTGCTCGCTGATAGGACTAGGTCCTGTTGGTGGCTGGTGGACGGTCTTCCAGATTTTTCCAGAGCTGCGTGTTATGGGTGCTGCCCCCCTAAGTGGCTCGTTCAGCACAGCTTGGTTCTGTGGCTTGGTTTTTCTTCTTTTACTTAATACATCCTGCACATTGCTCCATATCAGTACCCACAGATGTGTCTTTGAAAAACCCAGATAGTCCTCGATGGTGAGCTTGTGCTGTAAGTTGTCTCAGTCTTGTCATGTTTTGTTCACCTTCCAGCTTGTCTTCACACATGAGAGTTCACCGAATACCTTCCCGCTTTGAAAACCTGACATTTCTGTGGGATACGTTTCTTAAAAGGAAACTCATTTCTTTTCTTTTTTTTTTTTTTTTTTAGGATTTTATTTATTTATTTATTTGTCAGAGAGAGAAAGAGAGAGTGCCCAAGCCGGCAGAGTTGGAGAGAGAAGCAGGCTCCCTGCTGAGCAAGGAGCCCGATGCGGGACTCGATGCCAGCACCCAGGGATCATGACGTGAGCTGAAGGCAGTGGCTTAACCAACTGAGCCACCTAGGCGTCCCGGAAACTCATTTCTTTTTTTTTTTTTTTAATTGTTTTAAAATTTTAAAAATTTAAAATTTTTTAAAAATTTTTTTTAAAAGATTTTATTTATTTATTTAGCAGAGATCACAAGTAGGCAGAGAGGGAGGCAGAGAGACAGAAAGAGCTAAGCAGGCTCCCCGCTGAGCAGACAGCCCGACGCGGGGCTTGATCCCAGGACCCTGGGACCATGACCTGAACCGAAGGCAGAGGCTTTAACCCACTGAGCCACCCAGGCACCCCAGGAAATTCATTTCTTGAAAGGAACAACATAATATGCTTTTTTTTTTTTTTTAAATCACCCTCCCCGTAAAAGTTGCAATACTTGTATTTTCTGTGATAGTGTAGCCAATATTCTCTGATGCCCTGAACATTTTAAAAGACCCGTTCACCTTTACTTGGTCTGCCTCTTGTCCATAATACAATGTAGACTCTGGCGTTGTAGTTTTATGAGGGAATTTTATTAACATAGATCTTTCTGTCTGGGTTTCAGATAAAGATCATTCTAGAATTAACTTATCAGAGCTCCCTCTTCTGTCCTGAAGTCATTTGTCATTTTGTAATTTTCAGAAGACTTGCACCGTTGGTTCAACAGGAAGAAAACCCCCTTCAAAGAGCCCTGTGGCGCGCCCGAGGCTCAGGAAGGCAGCTCCGAAGAGGGCGTGCCGCTGAGCCAGTTCACCACCGTTGACCGTGAGGCCATTTGGGCCGAGGTGGAGAAGGAACCAGAGAAGTGTCCACTGGGGAGCGAGCTGAGCGAGGATGACCTTCCCTACTACATGGACCTTCCCGACAGGACGGCCTGCAGCGCCCCAGACAGCAGCGAGCACACAGAATCTGCAGACACGAGCTCTGCCCACACGGACAGCGAGAACACGTCCTCCTTTTCCTCCCCTTCCCACGACCCGCAGGAGCTGAGCAATGAAGAGAGCTGCTGTGCGCCCATCCCCATGGGCGGCAGGGTTCACCCCAAGCGCTCAGCCTTGCTGGCGGCCTTCCAGGCGGAAGGCTTCAAGTCTGGTGCCAAATTAAGCCTGACACGCGTGGACTCAGACAAGACCCAGGCTTCGGAGTCGTTCTCCAGTGACGAGGAGGCCGACTTGGAGCTCCAGGCCCTCAGCACGTCCCGGCTGCTGAAGCAGCAGCGGGAGAGGCAGGAGACCATCGAGGCCTTGTTCAAGCACATTCTGCTCTACCTGCAGCCGTACGACTCCCGGCGGGTTCTTTATGCCTTCTCAGTGTTAGAGGCCGTGCTCAAAACCAATCCCAAGGAGTTCATCGAGGCGGTGTCCAGGACCAGCATGGATACCAGCTCCACCGCGCACCTCAACCTCATCTCCAACCTCCTCGCTCGCCACCAGGAGGCCCTCGTTGGCCAGAGTTTCTATGGAAAGCTCCAGACCCAGTCCCCCAGCGTGTGTCCCCACTCTCTGCTGATCGAGCTCCTCACCTACCTGTGCCTCAGTTTCCTGCGCAGCTATTACCCTTGTTACCTGAAGGTCTCCCACCGAGACGTCCTGGGCAACCGGGACGTGCAGGTCAAGAGCGTGGAGGTGTTGATTAGAATAATGACGCAGCTGGTGTCCGTGGCCAAGTCTGCCGAGGGGAAGAACGTGGAGTTCATTCACAGCTTGCTGCAGAGGTGCAGAGTTCAGGAGTTTGTCCTGCTCTCGCTGTCCGCCTCCATGTACACGAGCCAGAAGCGCTACGGGCTGGCCACTGCCGAGCGAGGCCGGGCCCCGCAGGAGGAGAGCCTCTTTGAGGAGAGCCTCATCAACCTGGGCCGGGATCAGATCTGGAGCGAGCACCCGCTGCAGATCGAGCTGCTGAAGCTGCTGCAGGTGCTCTTTGTCTTGGAGCATCACCTGGGCCAGGTCCAAGAGGAGGCCGACAGTCAGCCGGAGCTGTCCCGGGAGTGGCGGAGGGCCCTGAACTTCCAGCAGGCCATCAGCGCCGTGCAGTACGTGCAGCCCCACCCGCTCACCTCCCAGGGGCTGCTGGTGGCCGCCGTGGTGCGAGGGCTGCAGCCAGCCTATGGCTACGGCATGCACCCGGCCTGGGTGAGCCTGGTCACGCATTCCTTACCGTACTTCGGAAAGTCCCTGGGCTGGACAGTGACTCCTTTCATTGTCCAGATCTGCAAAAATTTGGACGAGCTGGTCAAGCAGTATGAGAGCGAATCCGTGAAGCTGTCTATCAGGTATGGCAAACCGCGTGATACGCGCTGACTACCTTGAGGCCAGTGTTTGTGAGATGAGTGACTAGTGTGCGAGGGAAGCCTGGCAGAGGGTAATTTTCAGCCTAATCAGAAGCCGATTTAGCGTCGTCAGGAGGGGGAAACCCGGAACTAAATGCTTCCGTCCTGCATTTTTGATTCCACAGAAACCCAGGCAAGCTGAGCGTTGCAGCCACTCTCCGTGACTTTTGCAAAACAGAAATAATAACGTGCATCACCTTCACAGAAAGTCTAAAGCATCTGAAAACATTTTTTCCAAAGGGGCTGTATGAATGTGAAATAGCACACAAGATGCCCCTCATTATTTTTTTTTTTAAGATTTTATTTATTTATTTGACAGAGATCACAAGTAGTCAGAGAGGCAGGCAGAGAGAGAGAGGAGGAAGCAGGCTCCCCGCTGAGCAGAGAGCCCGATGCGGGGCTCGATCCCAGAACCCTGGGATCATGACCCGAGCCGAAGGCAGAGGCTTTAACCCACTAAGCCACCCAGGCGCCCCAGCCCCTCATTATTATAACACGATTTCATTACGAGGGCCCCAGCTTCTTGAAGATAGTGCTTGCTTTCTGGTTTCTGCATGTAGAGGTGGGGTTAAAAACTTGACAGCCTCATTCTTCAAAATTCTCAGAACGAGTTTCTCATTTCTTCACCAAAGCTTAACCTCCAAGAGGGAGAACATTTCTCCGGATTACCCACTCACTCTTTTGGAAGGTCTGACAACCATTAGTCATTTTTGTCTTTTGGAACAGCCCAACCAAAACAAAAAGGTAAGTTTTTTTCCCCCCAGCTGAGTTCCAGGCAAATTTCATATATTGTTTTGTCTTCATTAGATTATGACCTGTTCAAATAAGAAATGTGCACGTGTAAGGAACATAAATATATATGGAAATATATGCTTGCAAATGATGCAAGCATGTATGCAAATATGTGTGCACAAATATGCAAAAGTAACGCAGATGTAGTTTAGCTCTTCGGGCACTCCCCAAGGCGCCTTCCCATTGCCCGTTGTTTTATTAGTAACCAAATGGGATAAAATGTCATCTTTTTCACGTGTATTTTTTACTTAACCTCCTGGTGTTTGTGAAATCTGCAATCTGAAGCCATTTTAGCTGTCAGTTGCTCTGTCCTTTTGGGGATTAAATTTTTGAATGCAACTAATGCTTTGGCCGAATGACTTGAGTCTAACGTGGAGTCTTAGACTCCCAGGTGCCCAGAAAGGAAGGCTTACAGGTTGACGTGCACAGGAAGCATGTTGCTTCCAGACCACGGCCGGTGGGACTTGCTCAGGGGAGTGCTAGGGCCCAGACTACCCCCCCACCTGGCCCGTGCCCTGGCCTTGTGGGAAGGGACCCAGTGCCACACACACAGCTGAGTCTCATATTCATTTTCAATTTCAGACCACTGCTGTAAGCGATCCTACCAGTTTGAAAAATGCCAAGAATGCCATTCTGGAAGAGTTGCCTCGAATTGTCAACACCATGGCCCTTCTCTGGAATGTTCTCAGAAAGGAGGAGACTCACAAGAGACCCGTGGATCTCCTTGGAGCCACGAAGGGATCCTCTTCCGTTTACTTTAAAACCACCAAAGTGAGAGAACTTCCCCTGTGGTTTTATTTCTTTCGTCGTGTGTTATCCCACAAAAATGGACGTGTTCGGGAATATATATATAACGTGATAGCCCTGGTACTACTCTGCCCTAACTCTTCTCTTTCCCGCGATCTAGACCATACGACAAAAAATTTTAGACTTCTTGAACCCGTTGACGGCCCATCTTGGGGTTCAGTTGACAGCCGCGGTCGCGACGGTGTGGAGCAGAAAGAAGCTGAAGCGTCTCAGTAAGATGAAGGTAGAGTCTTAAGAATTAAAGTTGTACTTGAACTCACTCCGCCAGAAATACCACAGTTGCTTGTCATCAAAGGTGACATCAGAGGCAGGCAGGGGAAACTGCTGGAGTGGTTTCACTGTTTTATTTTTTAGGTTTTTTTTAATTATTATTGTGTTACGTTAGTCACCAAACAGTACGTCATGAGTTTTTGATGCGGTGTCCATGCTTCACTGTTAGTGTGACGGGCAGCGCTCCGTGCAGATGCACAGATAACACAGCTGTGCCTCCGGGGAGGCTTGTGGCGGGCCAAGTCGGGGAGTGGGGCTGGCCCTGGCTGGCTTTCAGATCTCTGTGTAATGAATACCTAGTACTTCTGGTTAGCCTTTTAAATGTGGTAATTATTAGCATACATACAAGTGTGTGTGTGCCACAGACCAGAGAAACCACCGTGGACCCACCACCCAGCTCGAGGAATGGTACATTATCCTTCCTGTGAGAACATGTGGATCCTTCCCTGCTTGTAGTCCGTCTTACAGCTGTTCTTTAAACTGTTATTTTAAAGAGTATTTTTAAATTTTTTAAAATTTTCAATTTTTTTAAAGATTTTATTTATTTATTTGACAGAGAGGGAGATCACAAGTAGGCAGAGAGGCAGGCGGGGGTTGGGAAGCAGGCTCCCTGCTGAGCAGAGAGCCCGATGAGGGGCTCCATCCCAGGACCCTGAGATCATGACCTGAGCCGAAGGCAGAGGCTTTAACCCACTGAGCCACCCAGGCGCCCCAAGACTACTTTTTTTAAAGAGCAGCCTTAAGTTCACAGCAAAATTGAGGGGAAAGCGCAGAGATTTCCCAAATGCCCCCCACCCCACGTGTGCATGGTCTCCCCCACAATCAGCACCTCCCCAAGTGGTATGTTTGTTCCAGTCATGAACCTACATTGACACATCAGGTTCCATAGGCTTTTTACTGATTTACATCCTCCCATTCCTATTCCCAAAGATAACTTCAGTTCGCAACTCACCCGTCCTTTAACCACCGAATGGTCCATCACTGAGTCCTTCAGGGACATGGTTTATTTATGCAAAATAAAAAAAAACAGGTCTCTTCCTTTGTTCTCTCTTGACCCTCTAGTTTCCTATCTCAGACCTCCCTCAGAGGGTCAGTCCCACCCCCTGGAAACTTTCTCAGTGCCCAGCGTAGGCTCCTGTTCCCTGAGGATGCACGAGAGATTGGTGGTCCAGGCCTCCCTGCCTAGCACCTGTGGGGTCTTCCCTGGTGGTAAACTTGATCCTTCCAAGTGCGTGCGACCACGTTATGCAGACTTCCGTCATCCAGAATGGACC
Organism: Enhydra lutris kenyoni; assembly: GCF_002288905.1. Classification (NCBI taxonomy): domain Eukaryota; kingdom Metazoa; phylum Chordata; class Mammalia; order Carnivora; family Mustelidae; genus Enhydra; species Enhydra lutris. Next base: position 7,009,782 of record NW_019154127.1, read on the forward strand.
TCCCATACCAGGGCTTTCCTGCCAAGACCAACTATTGAGAACCTGGTTTATCTGGTTTTTCTTTTACTGCCCTCATACTTTCAGGGCTCTATCAGGGCCACACTGCTTCCTTCCAATTAAGTGGTTCTGTTTCTAAAATGCTTTCTGAGGGGCACCTGGCTGGCTCAGTCATCTCAAAATCAGGGATGTGAATTTGAGTCCCACGATGGGTATAGAGATTCCTTTTTAAAAAAATGAAATGACATGCTTTCTGCGCTTGAACATACCACTGTCACTGCCCCATCATCTCTTGACCATTATTCCTAATGTATTCCTGACTACGTTCCTGTGATTAAATGCTCAACTTCCTCTTTATCCCTACCAGTAGAGTCCTTTACCCAATTTTTGTTTAAATATTTAAATATTTACTTAAAAGATTAAAGCTCTTTCTCCGTGGGGCCGCTATTGTAGAATACTTTCTGTGCACCATTCCTATTTTTGTTTTCTCTCTGTGACCTTTAAGGGGCTATTTTTTTGCCTTGGCAGATTGTCCCAGCGGCAAGTGCATCCCAGCTGACCCTTGTCGACCTGGTCTGTGCGCTCAGCACCCTGCAGATAGACACGGTGTTGCACCTGGCGAAGGAGGTGGTGAAGAGGCCGCCGCAAATCCGAGGGGATGAGGTGGGAAGCCTGGGGATCTTCCGGATGGATGCGCAGCACCCTCCTGTCTCCGCGTCTTATAACTGTTTGGAAGGGAAGCAGAGGTCGAAGGAGCAACTTGGATTTCCTGGGGCAGGGGCACGGAGGTGTTCTGCTGGGCTTGGGGGAGACCCCATGAGGTGTGCCTAATGGGCTTCGGTGCACCTGTTTGAAGGTGGTTGCCGCAGGAGGCAGGCCCATCTTTCATCTGTGCACCCCACTGCCACACGCCCTGCCCAGGAATGGGTTCTTACCAAGTACCTGTAGCCTAAAAGGCATCCTGGGGAAGCAGAGCCAGATACTGCTAGAGGTGGCAGAGACTGACTTTGTTCAGTAGCTCCTGTACTGGGAGGGAGCTGACCTCGGTTCTGGCTTGTGCAGGGGCGGCAGGGCACTTGAGCTGGAAAATGGGGGAGCACGAAGGGTGAACAAGCAGGGCCTCCAACAAAGTCAGGGAGTGGAAAATTCCAAAAAGGTGGGGGAGAGTACTTGCTCGTTGTGAGTGGGTCATCTGGTTTGCTGACTGGTGCTCATGGCAGGCAGGCTCCTACACTCCAGGAGCCTGGGACACAGGGGCCCTTTCTCTTTCAGTGGCAGTATTTCCGAGGATGTCTCCCAGGTCCTTGAGAAAGACATTTTCTATTGTAGGAGATGCATGTACCTCTTAAAAGAAGGATTTATAATTATGCTTTTCTTAATAAGTGCTCTGAGAAGGGAGGTCAAGATCCTATCCCGTGTTGACTCAACAAATGGCAAATTGTTTTGGCAGCCTTGAGCTCTCTTGGGCAGGCATTTTAAGGGGCAGTGGTTATCATGAGGAGCCCCACCTTGAGCTGCTAGAAACGACAGCACTGTTTGTTCAGGTTAGGGCATAGAGTCAGTCCTGCTGAAAGCCCTATTCCCCACAGGCCTAGTCGAGAAGAGAGCCCTGACCAGAGTTCAGAGAGAAGAGGAACATTTTTGTCAAAGGGCAGGTTAATAGTTTGCATAATTTTTATGTAAAAGTGAAAAGTACAGGTCCGGGGACAGGACTCCTTTGAGGCATTCTGAGAAGGAAGAGCTTCGTGTGGCCGCGGTGGCATCAGTGCTGGGTAAAGGGCACCAGAATGGAACCGTGAAGCGCCCAGAGTTGTGCTGCTCTGCTTCTACACAGCAGCCAAGAGAGTCCTTGCTGCCTTGAGGCCTTTGCCAGTCATGTGCGGTGGTTTTGAAACAGAGAGGACTTTGTGGTTTAGCGTGTTTTTATGCCCTTAGAGCTTTTTTTTTTTTTTAATAGATTTTATTCTTAAGTTATCTCTATACCCAATGTGGGGCTCGAACTCATGACTCCAAGGTCGGGAGTCACACGCTCCACTGACTGAGACAGCCTGGCACCCCAGAGCTTTTTGTATTTACCAAAGCAGGGTGCCTCATTGAAAGTGTAGAAGCTATTCTTAATTTGATAGAAACCAGGGATTTATTTTGACTTTGAAATAATTGCCTCCTATCACATGATTTAAAATTATCAGGAAAGGGGCGCCTGGGTTAAGCAGTTGCCTTTGGCTCAGGTCATGATCTCAGGGTTCTGGGATTAAGCCACACGTCCAGCTCCCCGCGCAGCAGGGACCCTGCTTCTCCCTCTCCATCTGCCCCTCCTCCCTACTCATGTACACCACTACGTGCACACACTCTTAAATAAATAAAATCTTTTTAAAAATAAATAGGGGTGCCTGGATGGCTCAGCTGTTAAGTGTCTGCCTTTGACTCAGGTCATAATCCCAGGGTCCTGGGATCAAGCCCCACATTGGGCTCCTTGCTCTGTGGGGCGCTTGCATCTCCCTCTCCCTCTGCTGCTCCCCCTACTTGTGTTCTCTCTCTCACCGTCTCTCTGTCTCTCTGTCACATAAATAAATAAAATCTTTAAAAATAAATAAAATAGAATAAAAAATGAAAAAAAATTTAAAAATAAAATTGTTAGGAAAAAAATAAGAATAATTCCCTAAATGAAAACTGGCGGAATGGACAAGATGATTATTTAAAAACAGAGTTTTACTCAAACAGGTATTTGTACACCAGTGTTTATAGTAGAATTACTCAAAATAGTAAAAAGGTAGAAGCAACCCAAGTATCCATTGATGAATGATTGGATAAATGAATGAGATCTATCCGTGCAGTGGAATATCATCCAGCCTTAAAAAGGAAGTTAATTCTGACACCTGCTGTAACAGTGCGTGAACCTTGAGGACATGCCAAGTGAGGCCAGTCACCAAAACGTGATTCCATGTACCTGTGGTCTTGGGAGTAGTCTGTTGCATACATACTTTCTACAGAAGGGAGCGAGGTGGTTGCCAGAGGCAGGAGGAGAGGGAACAGGAGTTCCTGTCTAACGGGGACAGTTTCCTTTGGGGAACATGAAGTTCTGGAGGTGCATGGTGTGGCGATGGTTGCACAATGATGTGAATGTTAATGCCACCGAAATGGACACTGAAAAATGGTTAAAATGGCAAATTTTAGGTATATTTTAAGGATTTATTTATTTTGGAGAGAGTGCGAGTGGGGTCGGGGCAGAGGGAGAGGGAGAATCCTCAAGCAGACTCCCTCCTGACGCAGGGCCCGATCCCAGGACCCTGAGATCATGACCTGAGCCAAAAGCAAGGGTTGGATGCTCAACCATCTGAGCCCCATGTATATATATTTTACCACGATAAAAAGGTTTTATAATGAGTAAAAGGAATACAGCTCTGGATGTTAAGGTCATCACACTGGGGATGGCAAAGAAAAGCTGAACCTGGGAATCAGCCATCTTTTCATCCTCATCTCACATGTAAGTGAGAAAACTGTCCGAGAATTTCTTGAGCCGTTTTTTTTTTTTTAAAGATTTTTTTATTTATTTGACAGACAGATCACAAGTAGGCAGAGAGGCAGGCAGAGAGAGAGAGGAGGAGGAGGCAGGTTCCCTGCCGAGCAGAGAGCCCGATGTGAGGCTCGATCCCAGGACCCTGGGATCATGACCTGAGCCGAAGACAGAGGCTTTTAACCACTGAGCCACCCAGGCACCCTCATTTCCTACCAACTTGGAGTCATTGGTTTCACTTTTTATTTTCAGAAAGCACCCCTTGTGGATATCCCCGTGTTGCAGTTTTGCTACGCTTTCGTCCAAAGGTAACGCAGCCCTTCCCAAACACGTCTCAATGATATATGCCGTCGCAGTGGTTCTAAATGGAACGTTGATGGTACTTGCTGACAGCTGGAGAGCCTTAGTTCAGAAAATGTCTTAACAGGGTCTTAGTTTCCTCCTGAGGTGTGAGAACACCCTGATGATCTTACTTTTCCTTCCTTATAAAGACCTAATCTGACTTTATAAAATCCGGGTGCTGTAGGTCAAACATTTTATGTTCAGTGTTAAACGTGTTAAAGACTTCCTTTAGCAAAAGGAGAAATGGTTCTTCTGGGTGCTGTCCTCAGTGTTTTCCCATGGCTTCTGCCTGGGTGTCCCGAGCTCACTAGCGCTCTTGGATTTCCCACGGGTGGAAAACAAAGCTTCCCGGGCTGCTCAGGTCTTACACGGGCACATCCAGGTACAGCTTGCAGCCCCTCCACTGTGTGGGGCCATCTCTGTTGCAGTAACAAGGGGGACGTGGGGGTAGAGCCCCTCCTCTCAAGGACGCCACCCAGTCCTCATATGTGTGGCAGGAGTTACGCAGTCGGGCAGCCCGACGACCAGATACGAGCTTCTTGGCTAACACAGCTCCCATTCCATGGTTGGAACTCACCACATCCTGAGGTTGCAGGAGGCTCGATCAAGGGGGGTCAGAATCGCAGGAGTCCCCGGGCCTGGGGTGCCGTTCAGACCAGCTGTTGATGCTTCACCCAAGCATCATTCGAGTTCCTTCCTCTGGGATTTAGAGAGAAGCCAGTCACGTCTTTCCTGGTGGTAGCTGCCGTGTGTCGTCCGCCACAGCGGTCTGAGTGATACATGAGCTGCCAGGCAGCAGCAGGTTAGGATTTTACCCTCCCCCTGCAGAGGAGGCACTGCCGAGGTCACTCCCGAGGCGGTACGTCAGGCACCAGGCCTTGAACCCAGGGCCCTCGGGCTGCGGCTGAGCTGCAGCATGTTCAGTGTGGGCTCCCTGTGACAGCTGCTGAAGATGAGCTTCCTGATGGGTGACCTTGGGACCTGGGGGCCGACTAGTACCAGCAGTACTGGGGAGGCCAGATACTCGAGCTGGACAGGCCCAAGGGATCAGACAGCCCTCTGGTTCAAGGCCTTTATTTGATAGACAGGAAACCAGGAGCATCTGACCTGTCAGCAGCAGGATTTCTGGTCTCCACACTCCGGGTTCTTGTCCAAGTACACAAATTTCGTTTGTGCATATTTTAATCTAAAAAAGAACAAACAGGTCAGTCAGATACTCCATCTTACCTCTGTTTTACAACTGCCCAGACCTAAAATGTGCTTGTAATACGTGTTTTGACTTGTTCACAGTTGGGTATTTTTTCCTGTTTCATTTTTTTTTTGTTTGTTTTTTTTTTTTTTTTTTTTTTTTAATTAGGCTCCCAGTAACAGCCTTGCAAGAGAACTTCCCTTCATTGCTGGGTGTGTTGAAGGAATCCGTACAGTTGAACCTAGCTCCCCCTGGATACTTTCTGCTTCTCAGGTATTGGGACCCAGCATTCATGTTACCGTGTGTTTCTGCCAGGACACCCCTCGTTTCTGCAGCATTCTTAGTCTGAAGCTGGTTGTCTCTCAACAGCATGCTGAACGATTTTGTGACAAGAACTCCCAACCTGGAAAGCAAGAAGGACCAGAAGGACCTGCAGGTCTGTGTGTGAGAAGTCCAGGAGATGTGCCCGTTCCGGGAGCGGTGTCCACCTTTAGAGGACATGCCTGTGGATCGGCAACACTGGGCAGAATCGTTCTTAGATGCGCATTTGTCCTCACAGCTGGCTTCCACTGTTACTGTCTTCAGAGGGCTCCACAGACCCGGGCCAGAGTCACCTGCCTGAGTTCTCGTGTCAGACCTGAGCAGTCCCCTGTGGGATGACAGGGTGCCCCCACTCCTCAGGGTACCGGATTTGGCCAGAGCCGCCCCGGCAGCGTTACATTAATAACTCCGCCCAGACTGATTCCTTCCCTGCAAACGTTGCTTTCCCCCCTTATTAAAGTACTATATACTCGTAGGAAATCTCAAAAATCCTGAAAAATCAAAGTGAAACTCACCCTGGGAGAAGGGAAATCTTAGAGTAGAAAGGCAACAAATAAATAGAGCGATGGAGTGAGGAAGTCACTATTGTGCAACCGTGAGAATCAGTGATTCAGGGATTTTTGGAGCCAAGGCTTCAATTTCAGCTGGGACGTGTATCAGTTTTATGCTCTGGCAATAATTCTGCAAATCCTTACAACCCCGGGCATTGGTGAATGGTTTGTCCAGTTCCCACTGCTAAACCACTGGAGCACTGTCTGAAGCACAGTCGGGCGTCATTAGGAAACTCAGGGTCTCCTTTGGCCTCCAGTTGTCACGACAGAAGCATCATTAAAGCCCGGATGCTGTGTGACCAGTGCCTGGACAGCACTTCCCAAACTCCCCACTCAAGGCCCCGCTTTGTGGCCCGTTGCCCACAGCACACCCCTCCCTTCAGTCCATTCTGGGCATAGCTTTGGCCGCGGTGTTAGCACAGCTGGTACGGCTGGTGCACCTCGCCCCTGCTCGTTTGTGGCCGCTTTTGTCCCTCAGTGCTCAACCTCCTGATGCCAGCTCCTCACCCCTGCTTCGAGGCGGGGCCTGCCCTTCTTCCCCATCACTCACTGCATGGGAAGTGGGACCTCCTCTGAGCTCTTGGTCCCATTTTCTGCTCTTTTCGCCACCGTCAGCCACACCACACCTCTGCCCAAGCTCAGGACAAGGTTGTTCCCTCAAGTGCGCCCCTGCTGGCCAGAGGCGGGCGGGCATGCTCTTGCCTCATGCCTAAACACAGCACAGCGGAAGTCAGGGTGGTTCAATTCTCAGATGTTCAGGACCTGCGGCCAGTCTCCGCTGGTGACACTCGGTGATGCTGGCTTGAGGAAGGGGCTCAGCATTTCTCTCCCTGTCACAGCCACGTGACCCGCTTCTCTGCGGATTGTGCTCCTGACACGGATCACTCGTCACTTCGCCCTCATCGAGTCCATTTCATTTTCTTCTTTGTGTTTCTTCTATGTTATTGAAAGATGCAATTCTAGCAAGAACCCGTGGTCCTCGAGAGACCAGAAAACGAATGTCCTACGTGCAGTGCGCGGCATGACTTCCCGTATCTCTGCGGTGCGCCCGCAGTGGCCAGTATGGAAGCCGGTAGTCACATGTGGCTGTTAAGCACGGGGAATGTGGCCTGTCTGAACTGAATGTGCTATAGTATGAAACAGGCATCAGATCTCAAAGGCCTCGTGCAAAAAATAAGTGTGAATCTCATTAATTTTTACTTTGATTACAAGTCTATCGTATTTTAGACATGTGAAGTTAAACATTAGGAGCTTGTTTCTTCTGACGTTTTAATGTGGTTCCTGGGAAACTGCATATTATCTGTGTGGTTCAAGTCGCGACCTGCATTGTGTTTCTACTAGTTGGTGCTCTTGTAGGCGTTTTTAGATTCTGAGCTAACCTCCTTTCCTCTTTCTCTCCATTACTCTCAGGAAGTCACTCAAAAAATCCTAGAAGCCGTAGGGAGCATTGCTGGCTCTTCCTTGGAACAAACCAGCTGGCTAAGCAGAAACCTGGAAGTGAAGGCCCAGCCTCAGATCTCTCTAGAAGAATCTGATGCTGAGGAAGATTTGTGTGGTAGGTACAGAGACGGTCAGAAGACAATGCCTGCTGCCAGCTACTGCAAGGGGGTCTGGTTTTTCCTTAAAAGTAAAACAGTCTGGGGGCACCTGGGTGGCTCGCACGGTTAAGCATCTGACTCTTGATCCAGTTCAGGTCTTGATCTCAGGGTTACGAGTTCAAGCTCTGCACTGGGATCCATGCTGGGCACTGAACCTACTTTAAAAAAAAAAAAAAAAAAGCCGACAGTTTGTTTTTACTGTTTACAACATAATTTGTATGTAATAAACAATAGGATTCCACTGATAGAGCCCCCAGTGACGTATGCTGCCATGGCAGCTCTCACTGAGCCTAGATCAGAATCCAAGAAAGTAGCTTCCCAGGATAATCTGCACAGATTAGGTGAAAGAAATCTGTGGGGTATAAAAAATATGGAAATGTATGTTTTTCTTTTCATGGAACTGTGGAAAGAAAATTCAGTAAACCAGCGAACTGTCGTCAGGCGGTTAGAGTCATTAGATTGTGTCTTTTCTTTCTGACTAACACACCCATGCCTCTCAGTGATCCTTGTGCCTCGTCACTGCCGGGGATGTGAAGGTTTTTCTAGTGGAGGTCACATGGGCTCGGCACACCCCAGCCTTGCTCTCAGTTACAGCTTCCGAGGAGAGCAGCCAGGAGACACTGAGAGGAGATTCCTCTGTCTACTTGGGCCGTGATCAACCAGGTGCTCTGGAGGAGTCTGCCTTAAATGCGGTCATGGAGGTGGTTCATCGTCAGTGCCCTGAAGACCACTGGACAGATCTGCCGATGAAGCAGACTGTAGGCGATCAGATCTACTGCAGGGAGACACAGACTTGGCAGGGTCATAGCAGCGTCTCATTGGGGAAGTTCAAGGAGGACCTTTGTAGGGTGGCAGGGCCTTGGCCGAGTCCTTTGTGGCAGATCTTTTAGGGTGGGGAACTGGTCGGGATTGGGCAGAGTTTTGGATGGGTGGGCACAGCACAGGGCGAGAGTCCTGAAGTGCATCTTGACGAGCACGCTGCCTGTTTTGATATGTAAACTGTTTTAGTCCGTTTTCAGTGGTTCTTTCAGGATTAAGTGTATTTTGGAGAAAGTAACTGTTTTTGCTAGTTCTCGGTATTATTTAACCAGGGGATGGGAGCGTGTGCCCAGTCCCAGTATTAGGTTACGCCAAACGAGTAAACCAGTTTGCTCTTAGTTTTATGAACACAAGGGCAAAAAATTGCATTTAAGTTCTCAGTAGGAACTACATAGTACAATACCCACCGCAAAGGCAGTGTTCAAAAGCTGTCCTGTGATATTCTACTGGGTCTTTCATTGTCATTAGCAACAGTTACAGCAACAGCTCAAAGCTCCATCTATGATCTTTACCAAAAAAGAGTCAAGAAGTCAGGGCTCTTTTCTCTCACAGGTAGCAGAAATAATAGAAACAAAAGAACAAAAACACTTTGGCTCCTGTAAGTGAAAAGCCCTGCGTCAGTGTCTGGTTCTAGGCATAGCAGGAATCAGGCAATTGGCTCAGGTGAGCCAGCTCTCGTGCGGAGACCCCGGGTGGTTCATCTCGGGCCACATGGCTGACCTGGAGGAGGAGAGGGAAGGGCTGGTGCACGGGAGCCTCGAGAAACGAGTGCCCGCCGGAAGGGGCTTCTCTCCCCAAGAGGAGGAAGGATGGCGTTCTCGGCAGACTGTGGTCCACCGGCCGCTACTTCTGCCATATTGGCTTGGTAACGAGTTTTGTGGTTTGCGTAAGAAAGATAATGACCCTTGATGGTGTAATGAAGCTGCTACACGTGGTGCCCTGTCGTTGGCCGACATGAAGCAGCGGTGAGGCTTTCTCAGGCTGTGGCTGTGTTTATAGCTGTGGTTCAGGGAGGGGGCTCTTGCCTCTGCTGGGCTTACTCCCCCGGGGTCATTTCTGCCCCACGTGCTGGTGTACAGCTGGAACTGCTCCACCAGAGCGGCTGGACCGACTGCTTGGACCACGGTCACTGGGCCTGGCTTTTGCACAATGATTTCATTTGACCTCGAGATAATGCTAGAGTGAAATGACCTTATTTTTGTTTAAAGAAATCCGAGAATTCCAAAGCCGGAGGTGATTTTGGTGCTTCTCTATAAAACCTAATTAGCGGGCGCCTGGGTGGCTCAGTGGGTTAAGCTGCTGCCTTCGGCTCAGGTCATGATCCCAGAGTCCTGGGATCGAGTCCCGCATCGGGCTCTCTGCTCGGCAGGGAGCCTGCTTCCCCCCCCCTCTCTCTCTGCCTGCCTCTCTGTCTACTTGTGATCTCTCTCTGTCAAATAAATAAATAAAATCTTTAAAAAAAAGAAAAAAAAAAAGAAAACCTAATTAGCTAATGATAGAGGACCGAAAACCCTGAGTGTTTAGGTCATGACCTTGTTTATTTAAACAAATTACGTGTATGCATATGGGCCATAGAAAGCATGAAACAAAGTGAGGCTTCAAATTATGTGTTTGTCCCCATTTAAAGTTTGTGTGCGCGCCCCCGGTGTGCGGCTTCTTACCCTGAGTCTGCGGGTGGTGTGTCCCGCGTGCGGGCCCTTCAGCACCGGGCACACGGGCAGCACGGAAGAGGATAAGCAAAAAGCACATTAACAAAGGGACCTTTCAACTCTTTTGAAAATCTGAAGTTCTTTCAAAATGAAAGCTTTTTAAAGATCAAAAGAAGAAGTAAATGACCCTGGGAATTTCAAGTGGTTCTTAGTGTAAGGACAGTAAGAGTCCAATTACAAGGAGCAGCTGGGAGCAGGGAGATGTTACAGGGTGTGTCCTCACGGAGGTGACAGTTGCTCTGAGAAGCGAGAAGTTAGGGGAAAGTGGCACAAAGACCTGGAGGGCACTGCTCAGAGGGGTGGCAAGTCCTGGTGGTGGGTGTGGGCCAGAAAGCAGGAGACCAGCCTGTCTGGCGCTTACTGAGCAGGGGCAGGGGCCTGAGTGGGAGCTGAGGGTTGCTGGGCTTAAGGGGAGCCTGGTCAGGAGCTTAGATTTCGTCCCACTCGCTGTGGAAGCCATTAAACGTGTTTCAAGCAGTGACGGGCTCTTCCTCCGTCTTTAGAAAACAACAGTTTGGCCGCTATGAGCAGTAAGGGCTGTATCAAGCGAGAGCGGAAAAGGGAAGGCCAGTTAGCAGGACTTCACAGTAGTGTGGGTGACACAGCGCTGGCTCGGAGGCAGGGATGATGGAAAGGTGGACTGATTTAGATGCAGAGTCAGCAGAATTTGCTGGTGGGCTGCATGTGGTGGTTAACGAAAAAGGCAATCAAGGATGACTGGTTTTTAGCTTACGCAATTTATCGAGGGGGAAAAGACCAAAATAGGAACATTCTGGAACAGGAAACTGAGCTTGGTTTTGCAAGCATTACATTTGAGATGTCAGAAAAAAAGAGAAGGAGCCAGAAACGATGCTTAAGTGGTCACTGGGGTAGGAGAGAAACCAAGAGAGCACAGAGTCATGAAACATGAGAGGAGGGTGCTTTCAGAAGGAGGGAGGAGTAACACAGTGGAAGGCTGCTGAGAAATAGGGGAAGGTCCGACAGAGACCCACTGGGCTTGACGACATGGAGGTTGGGAACAACGAGGGTGGGAACACTGGAGCGGGTGGAGAGGAGGCTAGGAGAGGAGGAGGAGGAGGCCGTGAATGCAGAAAACTCCTTGAAGCTCACTTGTCAATAGGGCAATAACCGAGTAGAACTAATGGCCAAAGAATAGCCCTTATTTTCTTGTTTTTAAATTGGAGTATACCAGAGCATATTTGTATGTGACGGATTGTGCAGCAGAGAGGGAAAAATAAATACCAAAGAGAGAAAGGACAGTTCGAAAGCAAAGCCCTCGATGGCCATGGGGCCAGGCTTGATGTCAGAAATGGAATTACTGTTCTTCCATAGGAGCCAGGAGCATGTGCATCAAAACAGGAGACAGCGCAGAGAACATAGAGATGTGGCCAAACTGAGGGAGTTCCCATTTGTCTCCGTTAATTGTCTTAGTGAAATAGGTGCGGTTATCAGCTGAGAAGGGAAGAGTGTTGGTTATTGAGGAAAGGCCTGCAAGAATGACGCGGCAGAGTAGGAAAGCCAGCACACCGCCGGGGCACGGCTGGTAGGACTCTGTGGTAGCATCAGGTCCTTTTTGAGATTCACGGTCATGAAGGAAAGTGAGATCTATTCCATCATTGTTTGGTTTTCTCTGGAGCATTCAACTACACAGAAACTCCACAGGCTGATCTATGGGTTTAGCCAGCTTTGCATTTTTCCAGGTGAGTTCCTCAGAGGGAGAGAGCAGCAAAAGAGCCCAGGATGTTTGCCAGGTAGATGCGAGACCACGGGTATATAGGTGGGGAGGCAAGAAGGGCAGACCCGGAGGTGTTGGTGGGTGGTCAGAGTGCCAGGCCAAAGGGTTGGAGGTCTGTGCAAGGGTTCGGGAAAGGCAAGATGTGGTCAGAGAGGGAGGCTGGAAGTGGAGATTTGGGAAATTGGTGAGGCCACGGGTGTGATGATGATAGTGGGTGACCACGCTGGCCCAGAGTAACAGATTATTGAAAGAGAGGAGGTCGGGGGTCAGAGGCCCAGAGGGTAAGATGGATCACCCAAGGGGATGTGGACATTCTGAGAACAATGCTGAGAAGAGGGATGGGGAGGAGGACAAGTGAGTCAGCGCTGATTTATATGATCTCAATACCCAGGTTCTTCCTGAAGTTGAACATGTCAACAGAAAGGAACCCCTAAGGGATACTTATGTGCATCCTCAGTATGCAAGGCTGGGGTGCATCGCTCACATCTGTGAGATGTCTCAGGGGCAGAAATGGTGGCCCATCCGCCATGATTGAAGCGCAAATGCATCTTTCTGTCAGCAGATGCCACCGCAGCTGCTTCAGCAATGGTGTCCGCGTCTGCCCCGTCGGTGTACAGCGTGCAGGCCCTGTCTCTCCTGGCAGAGGTCAGTGCACACCTGACTTGCCCTCCCTCAATGGTGTGACGGCCGGCCCGGAGCTTGGCGCAGGCCCTCCAGTCTTGGGCCAGCGAGTACTGGCTGCCCCTCCTGGCTGACCTCCGGAGCTCTCCCAGCCTCAAGCTGCCCCAGGGAGTTGTCTTGTTAGGTTATGTGCCCCTCAAGGACTAATCCTTACTGTCGCTGGCCTCAGAAGGTTTCTGTTTCCTTGTGATCCTGCTCCGGTAGGTCCTGGCATCTCTCCTGGACATGGTTTATCGAAGTGACGAGAAGGAGAAGGCAGTGCCCTTGATCTCCCGCTTGCTTTATTACGTGTTTCCTTACTTACGCAATCACAGGTAATGTCATCTCCCTGCTCGTAGGGAGCAAAATCGGGTATGGGAAAGGCACCAGGCGGCTTTCTTTGCACACTCTTTGACCTTGAGCCTTTTCCCTCCCCACCCGTGTTCAGTGCCTACAACGCTCCCAGCTTCCGGGCCGGCGCTCAGCTGCTGAGCTCTCTGAGCGGCTACGCCTATACAAAGCGAGCCTGGAAGAAAGAAGTCCTGGAGTTATTCTTGGACCCTGCTTTCTTCCAGATGGACACTTGCTGTGCACAGTAAGAGACACTGTTCTGACGAAGGGCTGCTGCAAATCCTCCAGTGGAGAAAATGTTTTGGTTGACATAATTCTCCTACTTGAAATGGGAGCAGTTAGCATCAGCCCAGATCCTAGGACGGCCCTGTCACAAGCTCGCGTGTTAACTGCGTTCATGGCAGGGGGGCTGGGTGCTTTAAAAATACAGAGGTGCATTTTTTATCAAAAGGATTTCGGTTACAAGAGCACGTTATCCCCAGAGTGCACAATCCAGGGTTCCAGTGTCCCCTGGCCTAGTACTGCTCCATCTGGGGGTCACAGAGTACTCCAGCGCTAAGATGACAGAGCCTGCTGGTGACACCGTGCTGTCCTTATCCCATGTCTCAGCATACGCTTCACGAGTTGTCACTGAGACTGTGCAGCCAGCCAGGCGTAGCTGCTGAAATACAGATGTGAGGTGAACTCCCTGTGCCCTTTCCTGGAAGGTCAACAGAACCACACAGTGGCTCTCCCCCGTCACATTCACGTCTTTATCAATAGCCTTGATGGCAGGTAGCGACCGGTCAGAGTTTGCTCTGCTGCCTCCCACCCACAACTCCTCGCAATCCTGCGGCTTTCACCTTGAAAGCCTGTTGCTCTTCTGGGGAGCCCACTTGGAAAATTAGTCGTATTTGATATCACTACTCCTGCTTTCCATCAGCACAAGGGCAACTCTTGAAAAAACTGTTTCTCTTTTACCGTAAGCTGGGAATTATTCTTTCTTTCCTTTGTTATTCATCGCCTGTGTCATTAAGTTTATAAATGAAGAGCTTTTGCTCAGCTTTCCCTTGTATTAAAACCTATTCCTTTCACTAACTTCTTTTCAGGAAACAGGTTTTAATAGATCTCAAAGGGGCATGTTCTTTTCTTGATGCCTCTAATCAGACTGTCATCCCTTACATACTTAATTAACTTTGCTTTTTTTAATATCCAGTTGGAAGTCCATTATTGACCATCTTCTGACTCACGAGAAAACAATGTTTAAAGATCTAATGAGTAAGTTGTATGTTACTTGCACATAAATCACACTTTTAAAAGCCTGATCCCCTCATAATCCGCTTTTACCACATAGCTCAGGACTCCCCTCGGATCTTCAGCGATGCCGTCTAAGCTGCAAACTGTAATGTAACGTGCCTAATGTGTCAGGATTCACGAATGAGCCTCCCGGTTCCAGAGCATTGACCAGAAGGCCCCAACAACCTTTCCCTACAGCTTTACCACGGGGGTATACTTTTGAAAGTAGTGATAGGTTTACCATAATTGATTAGGAGTAATTGTCTGTCCCTCATATCCTCTTCTAATGCTCTATTGTTAAATGTCCTTCAAGAAGTATTTATGTTTCCTAATAAATATGTCAATAATAACCACGAGACGATGATTACTTAGGACCATGATTTTTCACCAGGAAGGATAGAAATGACACGATTATGAATGTCCTGTCACTTACCTCTGATTGCGGTTTTCTCACTAAATGGAACGTATTGGCTGTATTTATTCTAGACATGCAGAGCAGTTCTTTAAAACTGTTCTCGAGTTTTGAGCAGAAAGCCATGCTGCTAAAGCGCCAGGCTTTTGCCGTCTTCAGTGGAGAACTTGATCAATACCACCTTTACCTTCCTCTGATACAAGGTAAGAAGGCCACCCCACCCTCACCCCCAGCACTCACCCCCCTCGTGGATGGACCCCCAGCTCGGGCAACTACCAGAGTGGCCCACAGCATGTTGGGCCAGATGGCAGAGTGTTAAAATGAGTGCTTGTGGAAGACCTCTGGAAATTTATCAGTGAATCTGAAACTTTATTTTAAAAATCAACGATTATAATGCTGTTAGTTTTTCTTAGGTAGTTTCTGAAAGTCTGAGTACTTTCTTAGCATTGCCTCCTGCTAGATCCACCTGTGGTCAGGGTATTTGAGGTCACAGCACTAACCGAGGCTAGTGAAGGAGAAGTCCTTAAGTTTTTCTCTTTTTTGTACTCACTATATTCTTTGCTTCAAAAATGAACTACTGCCGCTATTGTACATGATCTTAAAGGGTTTTTTTTTCCCTCATAAAATGTGCAGATGGTGAAGTGGGCATTCTGCCTAAGTTCACCCTTCTCCAAGATACAAAAGAATTCTCAAATAGAAATGTGTTTTCTTTAAGACTCATAGCCTGAATGGAATTAAATAAAATTAATACAATTCTTGAAGGATTTCTTTGTTTAATATTATGAAAACTAGTATATCAAACAATTTTTCAAATATTAGAATTATGGCGTAAATTCTTTATTGGGGGGCCAGGTTTACTAAGGTATAATTTACATACAATAAAAGTCATCTTTTTGGGTATACAGTTCTGTGAATTTGATAAGCACATACAGTCATGGAACCATCACCATAGTCAACATGCAGAACATTTCCATCACCCCAGAAAGTTCCCCTGAGCCCATCGGAAGTCATCCCCTTCCCTTCCCCCGGTCCCTACCAAGTGCTAATCTGCCTTCCTCTCATAGTTTCCTCTTGTCCCGAATATCCTAAATGTCATTGGGTGGGGTGACGCCTTTGCGTCTGGCTTCTTTGACTTCCCTAATGTGTTTTGAGAGTCGTCCGTACCATATTTATCAACAGCATATTGGTTTTTATTGCTGAATGGTATCCATTCTGTGACTGGCTCACCAGTTCACCAATGGTAGGGCATTTGGGTTGTTTCCAGGTAGAATTATGATATCAATCTCTTGCTCTGCCCTTTAAAAGAAAAAGTGTTTATAAATATCTGTCAGCTGGGGCACCTGGGTGGCTCAGTTGGTTAAGTGCCTGACTCTTGATCTCAGCTCAGGTCTTGATATCAGGGTTGGGGGGTTTAGGGCCTGCACTGGGCTTCACACTGGGCATGGAGCCTACAATTAATCAATGTATACATAAGTAAATATATAAATATAAAGAAATTTATAAATGTATCTGTCAGCTCACAAATTCTCTTCCCCAAGTCATCCTGATGACTCTTGATATTAGTAGTAATTGTCAGCTTACATGCCCACTTGATTAACTATTTGAAAGGTATTAATTGTTATAGTTCAGAACATTAATAGCTCTCACAATTATTAATTATGACTATATTTTATATTTGTAATAATATCTTTATACTAAAACTGACATAATTTCAACCAGTGAAACACAGAAGGAGATTTTCACATCATAAAGTCCTGAGTATGGGGCGCCTGGGTGGCTCAGTGGGTTAAAGCCTCTGCCTTCGGCTCAGGTCATGATCTCAGGGTCCTGGGATTGGGCCCCGCATCGGGCTCTCTGCTCGGTGGGGAGCCTGCTTCCTCCTCTCTCTCTGCCTGCCTCTCTGCCTACTTGTGATCTCTGCCTGTCAGATAAATAAATAAAATCTTAAAAAAAATAAATAAAAAAAATAAAGTCCTGAGTACTTGAAATATGTGAGAGCAAATGTTCCGATATCAACAGATCCTTTCTTGTATTGCTGATTCAGGCAGATGGTGGCCAGGATTGCCAGTAAGGGTGATGGCAGCCCTCTAAAGAATTTGGCTGAATGCAGAGACCCATAAGAATCTCTTAACTCTAGGAAACAAACTGAGGGTTGCTGGAGGGGAGGCGGGGAGGGGATGGGATGGGATAAGTGGGTGATGGACATTAAGGAAGGCATTTGATGGAATGAGCACTGAGTGTTCTATGCAACTGCTGAATCACTGAGTTCTGCCCCTGAAACTAATAATATACTATATGTTAACAAAATTGGATTTAAATTTAAAAAGAAAAAAGATAATGAATGTAGAGTCAAAGCCGAGCCTTGTTGCATCCCTACAAAACACGGAGAGGAGAAGACCAGGAATCACTTGTCCTCAAGTGTCTGTGCAGCGTCTGTGGTCTGTATGCTCCTGGCCGCTCGACACTGTCTGGAAGGGCAGCCTTAAGTCCACTCTCAGTGGAGGCAAGAGGAGGAAACTAGAAAGGAGAACCTGTAGGCCAGTGCATCACATGGTCCTTTTGGTGCCTTCCCACCCTGAGACCAAAGACCTGTTCATTCTCTCCCCCGTCTCCCATCACACACCTTTAAAATAAGTGGGCTGAGGCCCGGAGAGCTAAAGAGATGGTATTGGGTGTATAGAACAAGAAAAGAACAGACCAGAGCCTTTCTCAAACAGTGCGGTATGGTTTGACCACAGCAGGATCTAAGCATCCAACAGTTTTAAGGAAATCATGCCTCTGAGAGGGAGAGAGATTAGGAGCTCAGGGCTCTCTCCCGTTTCTTCTGCTCAAAGAAACTCCTTGGGTTCGTAAGGTTTATCACTCAGCTAAGAAAGGTTAGAGATTGAAGAACATTCGTGATTCTAAAATAGATCATCTTGGCTGAAGAATAATCTCATGAATTTAGCTTTTCTTTGGAGCACCAATATGAAATATGTGTACAAACCACTTTTTCCATAATACTTTCTGTTTTGGGGGCTTCTGGGTGGCTCAGTGGGTTAAAGCCTCTGCCTTCAGCTCAGGTCATTATCCCAGAGTCCTGGAATCAGCTCTCTGCTCAGCAGGGAGCCTGCTCCGCCCCCACCCCCACCCCCACTCCTGCTTCTCTGCCTACTTGTGATCTCTGTCTGTCAAATAAATAAATAAAGTCTTTAAAAAAATACTTTCTATTTCGAAGTAGATTAAGACTGACAAGCAGCTGCACAGCCAGTACCGAGTGTTCCTGTGACTGTGCGTCCTGCTTCCCCTCTGGTAACACCTCACACAGCGTGGTCCATTAGCAAAACCGCTTCAACCTTCCGGCATGGTTTAGAAAGATAGAGAATGTCTTTTTTACTCATGGAATGCTCTTTCAGTTGCTCCACGTTTCCAACCATTTCTGATTCATCGAAGAATACCTTCTGGATGTTCTTTGAGTACAGGTCTGCTGGCCACAAGTTCTCTCTGTTTCCCTTCATGGAGACTGTTTATCTCATCTTCCTTCTTTTTGGTCTGGGTGACCAAACACCCAGAAGGATGTTTTCATGAGAAATGGAATTCTGGGGTGAAGTTCTTTTCTTTCAGCACTTGAAAAATGTGCTACTTTTTTCTGACTCCATGGTTTCTGAGGGAAGTCTCTCATTCAAATTATTGTTCCTTTTTAGTTACAGTAGCCCCCCTTTTCTACAGGGGGTACATTCCAAGACCACTAGTGGATGCTTGAAACCATGGACAGTACCAAATACTACATATACTATGCTTTTTGCTGTACATACATGCCTGTGGTTAATTTAGTTCATAAATCAGGCACATATAATGCAACAATTATTACAGTATACTATAGTGAAAGTTGCATGAATGTCATCTCTCTCTCCCTCAAAATATCAGAAGGGTGGCCATGTGGTGAGATGAAGTGAGGTGAATGACATAGGCATGTGATGTTTAATGTGAGGCCAGTACTGACCCCCTGACGATAGGTCAGAGGGAGGGTCATCTGCTTCGGCAATCAACCAAGGTCAACCTCAGAAAGCAGGACCATGGATAAGATGGGGATGGAGGGGACTACTGTAATGTATCATTTCCCTCTGACCACTATCAAGACTTTATCTTTACTTTTTCACGTTTTATTATGTAACTGAATGTTACATAATTTCTTTGGTTTTATCCTTCCTAGAGTTCACTCAGCTTCTTGTATCTGTAGATGTACATCTTTTACCAAATCTGGAATGTTTTCGGACATTATTTCTTCAAATATTTTCCCAGCCTATACCCTTTTTCCTCTTTCTGGGACTCCAGTGACTGAAACATTAGATCTTTTGTTGTCCCACTGATCCCTGAGCCTGCTCATTCAACCCCCCTCACTTTTTTTTCTTTCTTTTGTTCAGTTTCAGTAATTTCCACAGATTCTGTCTTCGACTTCCCTCTTTCCTCTGTCATCTCCAGTGTGCTGTTGAGCCCACCACTGAGGGGTTTTCTATTAAAGTGATTTTATTTGGGGCGCCTGGGTGGCTCAGTGGGTTGAAGCCTCTGCCTTCAGCTCAGGTCATGATCTCAGGGTCCTGGGATCAAGCCCCACATCCGGGTCTGTGGGAAGCCTGCTTCCCACATCCGGCTCTCTGCTCAGTGGGAAGCCTGCTTCCCCGTCTCTCTCTGCCTGCCTCTCTGCCTACTGGTGATCTCTGTCAAATAAATAAATAAAATCTTAAAAAAAAAAAAAGTGATTTTATTTTACTTTTTAGTTCTAAAATTTCCATCTGGCTCTTCTTTGTTTCTCCTATTTCTTTGCTAACATTTTCTATTTGTTTCAAATGTCCGTAATTGATTATTGGAATATTTTTAGACCACATCTTTTTAAAATCCTTTCCTGATAAACTTCTGTTACCATCTCTGCATTTGTGTCTCTTGATGCCTTTTCTCATTCAGGTCGAAACTTTGGTGTTCTAGCTTACCATCTCCTCAGGTGCCCAGGCCAGAATAAAATAAAAAATTAAAAACCCTCGGGAACTCACTTCAGGTCATTGCTTAAGTCCCACAGATCCTAGCCGGTCCTGTCACCTTTCCTTCGCTTTTCAGTTTTCTGATGCAGTTTATGTATTTTTGTTCCAGGTTATTTTTTTTTAAATTGCTATTAGAGAAATAGGATGTAATCTGTTTCTTCCATCTCATCCAGAACCAGAAACCCAAAGCACTCTTTAAAAATGCCACTCTTGGGGCGCCTGGGTGGCTCAGTGAATTGAGCTTCCACCTTCGGCTCGGGTCATGATCTCAGGGTCCTGGGATCGAGCCCCGCATCGGGCTCTCTGCTCAGCAGGGAGCCTGCTCCCCACCCCCCACTCCGCCTGCCTGTCTGCCTACTTGTGATTTCTCTCTCTGTCATATAAATAAATAAATAAAATCTTAAAAATGCCACTCTTTAGAAAATTCTACTGACTGAGCCAGTAGAATGTGCAACTCTTGATCTTGGGATCTTGAGTTCAAGACCCATGTTGGGCGTAGAGATTATTTAAAAAGAATTTTAAAAGCAAAAAAATGCCAGCATATCTGTCAAGTGTCTGAGTTATGTTTGATCCTTCGTTTGGTCAAGAGTATTTTTTTCTTTCTATTTAAGTAATCCCCACCCCCAGTATGCGGCTTGAACTTAAAACCCTGAGGTCGAGAGTCACAAACTGGACTGACTGAGCCAGCCAGGCACCCCGGCCAAGAGTATTTTTTTTTTTTTTAAGATTTTATTTATTGATTTGACAGAGATCACAACTAGGCAGAGAGGCAGGCAGAGAGAGGTGGAACCAGGCTCCCTGCTGAGCAGAGAGCCTGATGTGGGACTTGATCCCACGACCCTGAGATCATGACCTGAGCTGAAGGCAGAGGCTTAACCCACTGAGCCACCCAGGTGCCCAAGTCAAAAGTATTTTTTTTTTTTTAATTTGAGAGAGAATGAGTGAGAGAGAGCATGAGAGAGGAGAAGATCAGAGGGAGAAGCAGACTCCCCAAAGAGCTGGGAGCCCGATGCGGGACTCGATCCTGGAAGTCCGGGATCATGACCTGAGCCAAAGGCAATTGCTCAACCAACTGAGCCACCCAGGTGCCCCAAGAGTATTTTTAAAAGCAAGACGTAAAAACCTATTTAAGCTAGCTTTGATAAATAGAAGTTTCATCTTAACTAGCATGACAGAAGTTCAGCTGTTTGCTGTAGCAATTTTTTCATATTCCTAAGAAACCTTAAATTATTATGGCGGTGGGGGGAATCACATTCTGCAAACAATTACTTCCGTGGAGAAGTGAGGAAGACTGTTAGGGGCTAGAGGAACTCACACCTTCTTTCCCTACAGGAATTAAAGTTTTTTAAAAAGTCTTGGCCATGAAATACCAACTTCACTGAATACCTCTCCCTTTCATTCACTCACTCCACTTCCCACTCCTCACTCCCAGATAGGGTGTCAGTGGCCAGCCAGCGTCTGTGATTCTAGAACACCATCACTCACCAAGGACAGTCTGTGGTTCTTGTGTCTTATATTTCATATTCTCTTAAGAGCATTTAGTGGTCATTGGTCATCCAGTGGATTTCCAGGCTAAGTCAGAGGTTGATGTCTTTCTGGTCAGCTGTGGCAGGGGCAGAAGCGCCAGTTGTTTCACTCCCCTTACCATGAACCGCTTCACTTCATAAAGCAGAGGGCTGGTGGTAAACGAGCAGGGCAGAAACATTCTCCCAGCAACCATTTCTTAGGCTACATTGTTGTTAAATGTCAAAACAAATACAGTTTTGTTTTTTTTTTCTTTGTCTAGTGAGAAACCTCAAACTGCATATTTGTGTGACATCTTGAAAATCTTCTTTCCTTAGAACGCCTGACAGACAATCTCAGAGTTGGACAGACATCCATAGTTGCTGCTCAGATGTTTCTTTTTTTCAGAGTTTTGCTGCTAAGAATATCTCCCCAACATCTGACTTCACTGTGGCCCATAATGGTCTCTGAATTAGTAAGTACAAATATTTTACTCTTGGAAGCGGGGCTGAAGCGTTTTTTGTTTTGTTTTGTTTTGTTTTGTTTTTTGCTTTTTTTCAGGATTAATATACTATTTCATTTATATCTTAATTTTATCTGCAAAATTTTCAACCAAGCTGGTAGCACATCATCAGCTCTTGGTTAAATAGGGAATTTGTTTTGAGGCAAAGCCATTTAATGCATCCCTGGGAAATTTTGTAGTTTGTATAAAAAGAGTATAAAACTTTAAGGCACAGTGAGTAACTATGTACACGATACTAACTGACCACCATTGGACAGGTCAAGAAGGTAAAATTCAAGAAACATAAAAAGCTCTGTAAGTTACTATCTTCCTGCTTCCATGGTAAGGAAAGTTCCTAGGCAAAGTCTTTCAGCTCTAGTGCCTCTAGGGCAAAAAGAGGGTCAGATCATCTTCTGGTAATGCTTGCCCTCCCAGTATCTGGTTGGAGGGGCCATCTCAAGTGAAGTCAAAAGCAAATTAGAGGGAAGATGTCAGGTCATCATGTCTCTGAGCTACTGGTGTGAACTGTAATTTATGGTGATGTTATTTACATAATCTACAGATTAATCCTTTAAGTTCTAAATTACAGAGTTTACACCCATGACTGGAAATGTTACCATCACATACCTTGACCTACCATACCACGAATTCACATAACTAAAGATTCCTAATGAAAAATTATCCTTCCTAAATCCCTCATATTTCTGTCAAAGAACTTCCTGGCCAGATGTTCACATTCACCGATAATAGATTTCCATAACAGGCTCACTGTGTCTATGTTGTGAGTTTCTTTGAAGCCGAATCTTATAGGGAAATATTTAAGGTTGAGGGTGGCTTAGTCCATTGAGCATCTGCCTTTGGCTCAGGTCATGATCCCGGGGTCCTGGGATGGAGCCCCGCAGCTCAGCAGGGAGTCTGCTTCTCCCTCTCCCTTTGCCTGCCTTTCCCCCTGCTTGAGCTCTCTCTCTCTCTCTCTCCGTCAAATAAATAAAATCTTCAAAAAAATATTTAAGATTAAAAGCTTAATGCTGTTTGGAAGGCTATTAACAACCATTAATCTCAGAAAGCATTGTGAGTTTGTGGGTAGGCTTTTAAGAGCAGCATTTCTGAATTACACCACACATTTTAGTTCTTCCTTACTCACATTTAATTATAAATTAGTCATAAAGATATGTTCTAAGATTCTGAACACATATTTAGGAATATTTTCAAAATTCTCTTTCAGGAACAGTGCACTATTTCATATATATCTAACTTCATATGAAAACGTTCAAGTTGGTAGCACATAGGTTTTAGTTAAATAGAGAATATTTTATCTTCTGTAATCATATTTGATCTTTTAACCATCAGCTTATTTCCACTGATTTAAATTGTTTGATATTATTTGCTGTTTTTTAAACTGTTTTTTTCCAGTTTTACCAAGATATAGTTGACGTACAGTAATATATAACCTTAAGGTGTACAAAGTGATTTGACTAACATATATGGTGAAATGATGACCACTGTAAGTTTAGCTAACATTGATCATCTCATAGATATAAAAAGAGGAAAAGAAAAACATGTTTCTTCCTTATGATAAGAACTCTTAAGATTTACTTTTAATGATTTTATATATACCCAACGGCAATTTAACTATTGTTGTCATGTTGGATATGATGCCCTGGTACTTAACTCATCTTAAAATGAAAGTTTGTACTTTTCGACCACCTTCATCCCATTTCCCCTCCCCCACACCTGCCTTTGATAAGCTCAAATCTGATCTCTTTTTCTATGAATTTGGTGTGTTTGTTTTTAAGATTCCACATATAAATTAGATTATGCAGTATTTGTCTTTGTCTGATATATTTCACTTATTATAATGTTGTCAAGGCTCATCCATGTGGTTCCAAATAGCAGGATTTCCTCCTTTTTTATAGCTGAACGATATTCTACTCTATAATCTACAACATTTTCTTTATCCATTCATCCATCAGTAGACACTTGGATTTTTCCCATGTCTTATAACTAACACTGCAGTGAACATGAGGATGCAGATATCTTGTCAACACGGTATTTGCCTTTCCTTCTGATACATTCCCAGAAGTGTAATTGCAGGATCATAGCATAGTTCCGTTTTTAATTTTTTGAGGAACCTCCTTCCCACGGCGGTTATACCAGTTCACATTCCCGCCCACAGTGCACAAATGTTCTTTTTCTCCACATCCTCACCAACACTTGTCGTTTCTCGTCTTTCTGATGCTAGCCGTTCTGACAGGTGTGAGGTGATATCTCACTGGGGTTTTGTTTGTTTGTTTGTCTTGCATTTCCCTGATGGTTAATAATGCGGAGCATCTTTTCATGGACCTGTGTGCCATAATACCTTCTTTGGAAAAATGTCTATTCAAGCCCTTTGCCCATTTTTACATTAAATTATTTGATTTTTTGTTATTGAGTTGTATGACTTTTTAAATATATTTTTATGTTGACCTCTTATCAGATATTTGGTTTGTAAATTTTTCCCCCTCTCTGTAGGTTGTCTTCTCATGTTGCTGATTTTTTTGCTTTGTTACTTTTTTGTTTTTTAATTTTACTTATTTGTCAGAAAGAGAGATGAAGAGAGCGAGCATAAGCAGGGAGAACAGTGGGCAGAGGCAGAACCAGGCACCCTGCTGAGCAGGGAGCCCAACTCGGGGCTCTATCCCAGAACCCTGGGATCATGACCTGAGCAGAAGGCAGATGCTTAACTGACTGAGCCACCCAGGCGCCCCAGCCATATACATTCTAAACATCAAGCTCGGTTTCATCACTCTCAAATAGTAAATTGTATTTATGTTTTCTTTTGAAGATTCAGATATTCATACAGCTTGAAGAAGATCTGAAAGACGATGATGAATCGTTGAGGTGAGTTGTGCGAGGGTCTGTGTGCATCCGTGAGTGGTGCACATCACTTTGTGATGCACGGTTATCTAACACTCCGTGTTATTTTCTCAAAGTACTTGGGAAGGGACCAGCTATTTGACCATTTCTTAAACGAAAAAGTCTCCTTATGGACCTTGCACAGCCAGATGGACTACAGCATATGCGAACAAATTTGTAACAAGAGTTTCTTTGCAAATTTATAGAAACAGCAATAAAATCAACAGAATGAAAATTGCCGATGGAAATGGGCCCTCCGTGGGGGAGATACCCCCGAGTGAACTGGTCTTATATTTATCAGCTTGCAAATTCCTGGACACAGCACTTTCTTTTCCACCTGACAAGATGCCGTTATTTCAAATGTAAGTCAGATAAGACCATGTGTCCTCTTTGAAATGGTGACTTTCCTTGTCAGCACTTTTACTTTGTTGTGACCCATGTATGGGAAGCCCCGGTAGTGGTTTCTAGTGGCCGACAAGAAGACCAGGTTTCAGTGCTCGCAACACCTGCGGTTTCCTGAATTTGGCTCCTCGTAGTGTTTGTGGATGGGTTTCGGGCAGTGTGTGGGGGGGTGGTTGTTCACAGGGTTTCGCTACTGAGTGTTTATAAAACAAGAGTCGGGGACTGGTGGTCCTCCCTGCATTTGTGTAGATTTCATTATCTGTTTCTAATTAAATAAATGGAACACTGTCTCCAGCTCACTTTGCCGCTGTTGGCTTACATTTCCTGTAGGCTTAACACAGCTGCTCATATGCTTAATTTCATGCCTGGTCCCAGATGCCACTTCTCTCTGTCCTATCCCCCTAGAGAGAGTAATCATGTAGAAATGTTTGTGGTTACAATGTGGATTCTTCTTTACAGCAGACTACAGAGTGAAAGAAGCCAATCTGAAATGGCTGTAGACTGTAGGATTCCAACTCTGTGACATTCTGGAAAAGGCAAAACTATGGAGACAGTGAAAAGGTGGTCAGGGGTTACGAGAGAGGGAATCAGAACACAGATGATTTTTAGGACTGGGAAACTACTTTATTTGATACTCTAACAGTGGCTGCGTGTCATGATACGTTTATCTACACCCATAGAATGCACACCACCAAGAGTGAGGCCTAAGTTGAACTGGGGACTTGTGGTGATAATGATGAGTCAATGTCAGTTCCCCAATGGTTACAGACGTACCATTCTGGTGGAGGCTGTTGGGGGTTGTTGCTAGTTCCGAAGTCTTTGGACTTTCCAGGCAATTGTGTTGTGAACCTAAACCTGCTGTAAGGAAGAAAGATTTTTTTTTTTAAGTGAGTTCTGATATATATGAGTATGCATGGCAGCATTATTCGTAATAAGCAAAAAGTGGAGAAAATCCAAAGTCCATCGATGTATAAGTATTCATACAATGAAATACTCAGCAATAAAAAGAGATGAAGTACGGACGTGTCCTTGCAGCATGGACGGACCTTGGCAGCATCATGGGAAGTGAAAGACAGCAGTCACAAAGAACCATGTGTTCTGTGATTCTGTTTATATGACTGTCCCCAATAAGAAAATATGCAGAGACAGAAAATAGATGGGTGGTGGCCTAGATGAAGGGGGCGTAAGGGATGGAGGGCTGATAGGTAAAGGGAGCAGGGCTTCTTCGTGAGGTGATGAAAACATCCTGAAGTTGATTATGGTGATGGATAGACAATTCTGCAAATAAATGAAAGGCTACTAAATTATACACTTCAGGGGGTGAATCGTATGGTGTGTGAGTTGTATCTCAAGAAAACTGTTTAAAACTCCTTTTGAAGTTGGCTCTGAGCATGATGTCGGGTTTTGTTTTGTTTTTTTGTCCAGTTACAGGTGGGCATTTGTTCCAGAAGTGGACACAGAGGGCCCTGCCTTCCTGTCGGATCTCGAGGAGAGTCACCAAGAATGCAAACCCCACACCGTTAGGATTCTGGAACTTCTAAAACTAAAATATGGGGTAAATATCTTCCTTTTTGCAATTTATATTTGTGGCAGAAGGGACAAATCTAGGCAGTGAGAGAAATCCTTCATGCGCTGCTTGACTTGAATGACTTTGAATAATTTTCTAAAGTTCTTTGATCCGAGTGTTAAAACTTGGAGGTGGTAGAAATCCCATCTTTACTTTCTCATTTTTATGTCACTTTCTCATCCCAGTTGCCGAGGTAAGCATCCTGGATGACAGGATCAGGTTACGTGGAAGTTTTTTACACAGAGTCCCTTTATTATGCTAAGGACAGGCCTGCAGGAAAAATGTTTGGAGCCCGGCTGGGGAGGGCACAGGCAGGGGCTGGGGTGGAAAATGTCAGTTGAAGACCAGCATTTGAGTTCATTTGGAAACTACCATGAGTACTGGTAGTGAATGTTCCTAAAGAACCCACTGCTTAGGTCTGCAGCCCGCGTGTACCTCACTTGCATCTCTAACCCTTAGCAAAGCCATATCATCTTTACGGGGTTGGGTGGTGTTTTTTTTTTTTGCAGGAAATTGGCAGCTCTGATGAGATCACCATGAAGAATGAATTCCCCCTTCTGCGCCAGCATTCTGTTTCCAGCATCAGGCAACTGGTGCCATTCTTCCAGACTCTCAGTTGTGCTTTTAAAACCCAGAGTAAACTGCCTGCTGATATCCAAGGACCTCCGGTCTTGGAGTTTCCTGTCACAGATAGCCCAAGGGTCTTGAAACAACTAGAAGAATGTGTTGAGTATGATTTTTTGGAACATCTGGAATGTTAACCACGTAAGACAGAATTTCAAATCCGTTTACTGATACTGCTGTGAAAACCAGGATTTATCCTAAACAAGAAAAGAGCCGGGATAGTGCTTTTAAATAAGTTTTTTTCAATTTTGAAGGTCGATTTCAGATAATTTTCTGTGGGGCAACAAAACACACCTCCCTAAATGCCTTGTAATATATTTGGATCTGATTGTATGTTTCTTCCTCAATTTATGTAAAGAAAATAAAATAATATATCATCTGATTCTAGTACAAAATTTGTAATATGAAGTGTGAAGGTAATCAGTTGTTTTCTTTGTCGATGTAGATATATGGGCTGTCAGTATATTTCCCTAAAAGTTTACACTTGTTGAATATTACTTTTAACCTTTCACTCATATCCTTTAAAGCATTTATTTTCGTACCATTTTTTTTTTTTTTTAAAGATTTTATCTATTTGTCAGAGAGAGAGCAAGCACAGGCAGACAGAATGGCAGGCAGAGGCAGAGGGAGAAGCAGGCTCCCTGCCAAGCAAGGAGCCCGACATGGGACTCGATCCCAGCACACCGGGATCATGACCTGAGCCGAAGGCAGCTGCTTAACCAACTGAGCCACCCAGGCGTCCCAATTTCATACCATATTTTAAAACCAAAGTATGTTATTTTCTGAAAATAATAATTGCCATTACCATTGGCTTCAGCAGTGCTGAGGGCTTGAAGATACCAGAGTGTATTTAACTCTTGCCCATTAAAAGCACATGGTAGGTGGCTCAGTTGGTTAAGCATCTATTCAGCTCAGATCATGATCTCAGGGTTATGAGTTCAAGCCCCAGGTCAGGCTTCATACTCAGAGCAGAGTCTGCTTGGGATTCTTTCCGTCTCCGTCCCCATCTGCCTCCCTTCCCCCCCCCCACTCTTGAATACATTCTCTCTCTCTCTCAAATAAATAAATAAAATCTTTAAAAAAAAAAATCACATGTTAAGGGGCTCCTGGCTGGCTCAGTCAGTGGAGCATGTGACTCTTGATCTTGGGGTTATAGGAGTTCAAGCCCCACATTGGGTACAGAGATGATAAATGAACTTTTTTTCTAAAATCACATGAGAAAATCACAGTGCATCCAGCTTTGAAAGAAATACATGGTTTTCAAAACTCTAACAGCTGGAACCTTAGTTATGTACAATTAATTGCTTTGCCAGCACTTTCCATTGTGGAGCCTTTAATGCCTGAAGCTACTGTAAGGGAAACTGACCCTTTGGACTCTTCCCTCATACGCTGTCCTTTCTGGGATCTTTTTCCTACTTTGTAGACATCCCTTTTCATTAAAATAATCCCTTTCTCAGCACAGACTCCTCTCGCCTGGCAGCAGGTCACCCCACTCTTTCCCAGCCTCTCTGTCTTTCTGCCAGTTACCCTATTCAGAGTCCTGGCTTGGCGCCCTTGCTCTGCTGTGGGAGCCTCCACTCTGCCAGCAAGCGTGCTTTGCCTTCCAGACTTGCCTACCTCATGTCCCCCTTTCAGCCTCCAGAGCACTGCGTGGAGTCTCATTCCCGCCCAGAGGGTGCATACGAGGCCTAATGCGTGCTCTCAGGTCCATCCTTTCTGTAAACCAGGGTGTTCTGGAATGCAACCAACATTAAGTTCCTCCTAACATCCTTCTACTTAATAGTCTGTGTGCATTGCCAAAGCAGCTCGCATCATTAGCCCTGGTCTAGGATTTGGGGAGCACATAACCACCTGATTACCTAAATAAGGGCTGAAGAGAAAAAAAAAAGCACCACTGGAAACTTGGGTATTCATCCAGATGTGTGTGAAAATTACGGTTTTTTACACCTAAGGGGATATCTTTAAAAACATGTGCAAGTTTGGTCACTGAAATTTTAAATATTGAAGTGTTGACTTCTAACTCCTGTGTAATTTACACTGTGAGTGAGCTGTAATTCAGATTGTGAGGAAAGAGCCATCTGCTGATGAATAGTTAACACCAAGGTGGGTGCATGTGTTCATATATCAAAATTTACAACAAAACTAACAATGTCATTAGCTATTATGCTGCGGAAGGCAGTTCCTGTATCTGTACTTAGATTTACAAATTTTGTTTTTCATTTTTTTTCTCCCCCGTATCTAAAACAGCTTAATGGTTTCTGAAAATACCGTATGTCATTTAATCCTTATTTATTAAATAGAAATCTTTAAAAGACAGGGATTCAACAACATCCCTATGTTTCTCCTAGAACACCCGATGAAGTCTTATAAACATGATGTACCTCTAAGTCTTTCGTTAGTGATACCACAGCAGTTGACAGTGTAAGTTCCAAAGCCAACTTGCCTGGGTGTGACTCAGCTTCCCCACATACTAGCTAGGGCAAAACTTTGTGCCTCAGCCTTCTCAGCTATAAAATGGGAATACCGACTGTAAGTGTATCTTAGGGTCATAGCAACTTATCATCTCCGTGCCGCCTTTGTGATCTATAAACAGTTTTGATCATGCACCCATCAGTAAAAAAATAGACCGTTCCCACCCCAATGTCTGGAAACATGAGGAAGAACAAGATTAACAGTTCGGGTATCTTCTTTTTACTTCCCAACAGAGGCCCTTCTGCACCCCACTTTGGAGCCAACGCTCTGACTCCATTCCTCCCAGAGGAAGCTGGTGCTCTGTGTTTAGCTCTTAGTCACTGCACTGAGGGCAGGGAGTGTGCTGGGAGAGGTGGGGTTGCCAAGGGCAGCCACAGCAAAGCAGAACACACGGGCTCTCTAACAGTTGGACACCCAGAGCCGCAGGCGGTGTTGATGGGAGAGTGGCACGTGTGCGTGGGGATAACATGATCCCCGTTGCTAGGGCGCTTACCAGGGGCCAGGCATGGCACCAAGTGCGTTACCCGAATCCTTTTCTTTCTTACCACCTCCTTAGGAAGTAGGGGCTTACCCCATTCTACAAGTTCAGCAGAGCCAGGAAACAAAACCTAAGTCTGTCTCCCTCTAGAGCCCTATGTTTCAACCTCAGCGCTGAGAAAGTGAAACAGGAAATCCCTGAGGTGGCTGCTCCTTTCTGGGAAAGTGTGGAAGGCAGTTTCTGAAACTACCCCACCCATTTATCACTTCCTGTAAAACCAGCTGGTATAAGACCACAGCACTCCTAGCTTTGAAGGTGTGGTGAGATGTGTTTTAGAGGAGAATGAACCTTATTGCCCATTAGTTATACATTATGCCCATTTAAATTAGGAGTACAAGTAGCTAGATTTGTGGAAATAGTTGATGAAATTTGTACCTAAAAGTTTTGACCGATTACCCAGGAGACTGGACAGAATTCTGTGCCGTTGGAATAAATGCTTCGGTGTGAGACCTGCGAGGAGGTATTACCTGCAGGTCAGTGAGGCAAACCAATGAACACGCAAAACCAACATCTTCAAAGAAGAAAGTACGATTTGGACCGGGATGTGGACCAACTAAGGAGTTTCCCCATTCTACATGAAGGAACAGCTGGGCCTATGACTGTTACAGGAGTGTCGTGTGTGTGTGTGTGTGTGTGCATGTGCGTGCACGTGTGCGATCGTGTGTCCATATTTTGTTAAGTCCTGTAGTAATCATTCCAGACTACTCAATCCTCTTCAACCAGACTCGGTGCTGTCTCTGAAGTTCAGAGTGAAGGAGACCCCTTCCAGCATTTTTGAGAATGGGTATGAGTATCCCAAGGTCAGCAATCTGTCCATTAGAGTTGGAATCCAGCAAAGCAACTATGCTTAGCAGGGGTCCTCCCACTGGGATGTGCAGGAGACCCTCCCGGAGAGCTTGCTAACTTGCAGAATGCCTAGCCTCCTCCCCAGAGCGTCTGGATCAGTAGATGGGATGACACTCAGGAATTTGCTTGTGTCACAAGTTGTTTTTGTCGCAGGTGCTTCCTGAACCGTTCTCGGAGAAACACTAGTTTTCAGAGCAATTTATTCACAAATATGGTTACTGACAAGGAAGTCAAGAGGAAACTAGCAAGCTGAGCTTGTTAGGTTACTTCTACTCCCATATAGGGAGCTCCTTCCAAGTGGTTCTCCATCTAAATCAAGGAAGTCCACCTTTAAGCAAAGGGGAAAGGAAATAGACTTTAAAATACTGTAAGTCTAGGACAAGAATAAGGTACTTCCTCAAAGAGTTAAAAATAGAATTACCATATGATCCAGAAATGCCACTAAAAAGAACTGAAAGCAGGGTCTCAGATGATGAAGTTCTAGAACCTAGGTGAGGTTCAGTGGGGTGAAGTCTGGAGCCGACGTCTAAGAAAGAATTCTTAAGACATCTCTGGTGCAAAAAGGTGGCTTATTAAAGCACGGGGACAGGACCCGTGGGCAGTCAGAGATATTGCTCCGCTATCCTGAGGAGTGGCTGATTATATACACAGGAGTTGGGTAGGTGAGGACAAAGGGGATGATGTTAGTCTCTAAGGAATTTTGGAAACAAGGTCTCTAGGACCTTGAGGGGCTAGCTATTGTTGGGATAAAGGTTATTTATTACTAGTAAAAAATCTTCTCGTGAGACCCTTTAGATGTATATCAGTGGGTCATATGCTTGGGAATGATTGCTGACACTATCTTGGAGGTTTAGAGATAAAGTTTCACATTTCTCCTATCAAGTGTCCTTGTTAGTGAGATTTAGGTTTAGAAGAAATTTAACTTTATTTCCATTTCCTTCTGCCTCAGTCTCCTTCAGTTTTTATGGAGGGGAGGGCGACATTAGTGCTTGAGGAACTGAGTTATTTGTCTCTGGAAATTGGGCTATTGATAAGATAGCTTCTTTGGGGGCACCTGGGTGGCTCAGTGGGTTAAAGCCTCTGCCTTCGGCTCAGGTCATGATCCCAGGGTCCTGGGATTCAGCCCCGCATCGGGCTCTCTGCTCAGCGGGGAGCCTGCTTCCCTTCCTCTCTCTCTGCCTGCCTCTCTGCCTGCTTGTGATCTCTGTCAAATAAATAAATAAAAATCTTTAAAAAAAAACCAAAACATAGCTTCTTTGTTGTAAATCACTAGGACATTTGTAGATCGAGGGAGACTCCTGTCTTGCAGGGTTGTGATCTCTGCAAGTTAACTATTTACTTTTCTTTTAGGGCAGCCAGGGGGGCCTAAGGAATGTCACATGTATTACCGAGGGGAGTGGGTGGAGAGGGGGTGCAAGGTGCCAGCTTTTGCTTTGTCCTCAGCCAGCCTCCTGCTCCCTCATCATCAGATACTTGGACCCCCAGGTTCATAGCATTTCCACAACAGCCAAGTGGTGGAAATGTCAAGTGTCAAGTGTCCATTGACAGATGAATGGATAAACAAAATGTGGTCTATACACACAATGGATTATTATTCAGCCTTAAAAAGGAAGGACCTCTCACACATGCTATAACATGGACAAACCTTGAGAGGACATTATGGTAAGTATACCAGTCCCAAAAGGACGAATGTATAATTCCACTTGCATGACGGACCTGAAAGAGCCAAATTCAGAGACACAGAGTAGAATGGTGTGTACCAGGGGCTGGGGGTGGGGGATGGGTGTTAGTGTTTAATGGGTATAGCATTTCAGTTTGGAAAGATGAAAATTTTCCAGGGATGGATGGTGGTGATGGGGACACAGCAATGTGAGTAAAATTAATGTCACCCGATTGTACACTTAAAAAAGGGTTAAAATGGTAAATTTTAGGTTCTGTATACAGTACAATTCTTAACACAAAAACAAAAGTACTGTGAGTTTAAAGTGAAGGCATGGGAGACAGCTGGGGTTCCCTCTTATGTAATGAACAAACAACTGTCTCATTCTGGGTTTCACCCCACAAAGTCAACCAGAAGCAGATGGGAGGTGGAAAATTAAGAAGATTGCCCTTTAACATTTTGGCTCTAAAAGAAGTCACTTAACATGTTACCCTAAATTGAGATTGTAGTAATGACTCGGGACCTGGAGGCCTCGCCTCTCTCTTCTGTCTCCTCCAATCGCTCAGCGTTTCTCATCTCTTGCATTTCTATCATGTTTCAACTGCTTGATACTATCTCCTCTTCTTTCAACCAACAAGTCCCACTTAAGTCGCTTATTTAACGAATATGTGGGGGCCAGTCTTTGACACCCAGACTCCTCAGTCTTGCTCCTTTCCACAGGTCCTCATGCACAGTGAGGCACTTTGTCACAGGGAGGCCCTAGTAAAGTGAGTACTGATGACATACCCATCGCCAGCTGCAAGACCAGAGCCCCTTGTGTGGAAGAGACAGAGCCCGTATCTTCAGTTCCTTTGGGGTCTGGCATATATAAGCAGCCTGAGATAACTAAATGAAAAACATAAAAGTTTGATTTTCTGAAAAAGATGATGCTGGAGGAGGAAGAAAGGCCCA
This sequence comes from Enhydra lutris kenyoni, assembly GCF_002288905.1. Classification (NCBI taxonomy): domain Eukaryota; kingdom Metazoa; phylum Chordata; class Mammalia; order Carnivora; family Mustelidae; genus Enhydra; species Enhydra lutris. Next base: position 7,043,230 of record NW_019154127.1, read on the forward strand.
TAAACCCAAGTTTGAGTGAAATAATTTCTAGGACTAGACAGCTGGGGTCTCAGGAAACACTGGGTTTTTGGCCCCAAACCCAGACCCTCCGTCGCTCCAGTACCCACCTTCCTGAGGCTCATGCTGTCTCACGGACCACCTGCCAGTGGCGCGTGAGGACGCGGGGGGTGGCTTGCTTTCCCCGCTCTTCCCCGCAGGTCTTTGACTGCCTGATTCCATACAGTCAGCCCAACCCACCCAAAAAACGTGTGAAGACTGTGTTTTCTGTCTTCACCGGGCTTGTCCTCCATTCTCACCGGACCCTTGACAACAAACACCACTGTATTCTCTGGAGGGTGAACACTTGAGCCTGGGCACTACCGAGCTGTATGGAGAGAGCTCCTTGTGTGTTAGAGTAAAGAGGCCATCTTAACTAATAAGCACGCAATTGTCTGTTCTTCCACGGTTCCCTTGTAATTGTCTTATGTTTGCTTCCGATTCTAAGCCAGGTTAACAATCTAATTGTCACAGAATCTAAATCCTTCAGGAAACAGACAAATTGTCTGCTATGATTGAGAGAGGTGGAGCTTGTGGCTAATTGAAGTGCATAACCAACCTAAAGCTAATCAAACTTAATGAAAAGTTAATATATACAAATCAAGGGGTGCCTGGCTGGCTCACTCAGTAGAGCGTGTGACTCTTGATCTTGAGGTTGTGGGTTCGATACCCACATTGGATGTAGAGATTACTTAAAAATAGAATTTTATATATTTTTATCTAAATATGCACATAAGACAGTTTCTTGAGATCAACATCTCTATATCTATCTACCTATCTAAATGACCAGTTATGAGATAGATGAAATCCCACTTAAAAAAAAACAACGATAATAAAATATTCAGGGGAAAAAATTTCATAAGAACTCCTTGGAATTTCCAAAGGAGTAAAGAAGACTTGGAGTGAAAGGAAAGGCTTACTAGGTCTTGAAGGGGAAGGTCCAACACCATCAAGTTGTGAATTCTAAATTAATCTGTAAATGTAATGCAACCCCTCAGAAGCAACACTTAGATTTTTTTTTTTGAACCAGGAAAACGCATTCTAAAATTTATATGGAAAAAATAGGCAAAATTAGCCAGAAATTTTCTGACAAAGAAGAGAACTAAATTGAATAGATCTTGAAACATATTGTAACACCAAATAATTAGTACCAGTGCAGAAATGAACAGCAGATTAATAGAACAAAACAGAAAGCCCTTCAATGGACACAAATGTGAGGAAGAATTTAGTATATAATAAAAGTGACACTTCAATAGGGGGAAAGAAAGGTAGCTTATTTGATGAATGGTATAGAGATAACTGGGTAACCAACAGAAAAAAAATAAATTGGATGTATACCTCTCATTTTTCACCAAAATAAATTCCAAACAGATCAAAGATTGAAAGCATGGAAAAACCATAAAAATACTAGAAGAAATCAAGAGAAGATGTCTATATAAGCCAAGAATGGAGATGATCTTTCTTAGACGAATATAAATTCCAGAAGTCATAAGAGAAAGTTCAATAATTTTGACTATATACATTATCTTCTAAAATTCTGCTTAACAAAAATCATGAGCAAAGTAAAATACAAATGGCAGACTGAGAAAAATATTTGAGACTCCTATTACAAAGGGCTAATTTCTCCAATACTCAAAGAACTATCAAGAGAAAAAGAATAGTAAAATGGGCAAAAAGTATGAACAGGGAGTTCTACACACATGAAAAAACAACTGGTTTTAACACATGTAAAAAGGTGCCCAATTTACAAAAGGCCTTACACTATGAGGGAAAAATTAAAATTGCTCTGAAACATTTTTCACTGACCATTTCAGCAGATACTAGTAATAGGGGAAACAGGATCCTTTCTACATTGCTGTAAGAAATATAAATTGCTACAAGCTCTGTGGAGGAAATTTGGCTCCTATCAAAGTTTCTGTCAAAACTATGAATGGATGTATCTTTTGACTCAACAGTTCTACTTTAAGGAATTTATTTGATATACATACATATGTGTAAAATGATTTAAGTTTTTCATTGTCATCTTATTGATAATAACAAAAGTGTAGACACAATCTGTGCCCACCAGCAGAAGGATTGGCTGAAGAAGTTTCAATGCATCAATAAAATGGAATGTTATTGGGGTGCCTGGCTGGATTAGTAGAGCACGTGACTCGGTCTCGTTGTGAGTTTGAGACCCACATTGGGCATAGAGATTACTTAAAAAAAAAAAAAAAAAAAAAAAGGAAAGTTATGAGGTTGCAAAATGACGTGAGGAAGCTCTTTATGTGGTTATGGAAAGATCTCCGTGATACACTGTTTACACTGTTGTACATAAAACTCAAAATGCATAACGGCATAAGTTGGTAAAAACAACCAGATTTCACATTGTGTTGATTTAGATGAGGTGGAGGTTTTGTTTATGTGGCTAATATTCCAACCCTTGTATGGACTTTAAAAAATTTCTTTCCCTGCCTCAGTCCATTTGGGCTGCTATAACAAAAATACCATAGGCTGGGTGGCTTACACAACAAACTCTTGGTTTGGGCTGAGGTCATGCTCTCTCTCTCTCTCAAATAAATGAATAAATCCTTTTGAACAAATCACCTCAAGTCAGCTTTGACTTTTTTAAAATAAAGATTTCTGGGACGCCTGGGTGGCTCAGTTGGTTAAGTAGCTGCCTTCGGCTCAGGTCGTGATCCCAGCGTCCTGGGATCGAGTCCCGCATCGGGCTCCTTGCTCGGCGGGGAGCCTGCTTCTCCCTCTCCCTCTGCCTGCCACTCTGTCTGCCTGTGCTCGCTCTCTCTCCCTCTCTCTCTCTGACAAATAAATAAATAAAATCTTTAAAAAATAAATAAATAAAATAAAGATTTCCATGCAAGCTTGGGTTTGTCTGATACAATCACCAGAGGGGTGTAGTGGGGCATTTAGTTTCCTGTAAAATCCCCTTTTATACCAACCTGGTATGAGCTTAGCCTATACATGTTTGCCTCAAATTTTTTTCGATATGAGTAAGCCCTGAGGACGTAGAATTCCACAGTGTGCTCAGTTTTGTGAAAAAAAAGGGGGAGGGGGCAAAGAATTGATGTTTAGGTAGTACTTGCTTGTATATATGAATATATTGTCTATGCCTTTTGTTGCCCTAACAAACTATCACAAACTTAGTGGCTTAAAACAACAGAAATTGCTTCTCTTCCAGTTCTGGAGGCCAGATATCTGAAGTAAGTTTCACTGGGCTGAAGTTGTCTCCTCTGTAGACTCTGGGGTCTCTAGAATGGAGTTTCCTGATCTTTTCTGGCTTCTAAAACTGCATTCTTTGGCTCAAGGCCCTTTCTATATTTCCAGAACCAACAGCATAACATCTTCAAGTCCCTCTCTGCTGCAGAGGTCAAATAATCTGTGACCCCCATCTCCCTCTGCCTTTGTTTCATAAAAACAGTTGGGATTGCATCTGGGGCCCATCCACAAAATCCAGGCTGATCTCGTCTCAAGTAATTTGCTGAATAGCTAATAAGTGAAGAAGCCGGATGTAGCCCTAGACTGACATTGCACTATACTATTAAAATTCTATTTTGATTTTCACAAAGCTGTAGCAGAGACTCATCAAATCGATTTCACAACTCACAAATGGGCCACAATTTAACAAACACAGCCTTGAGATCATAAGTTTTCTATTTTGTTCACCACTGCACCCTTAGAGCCCTGATATTGACAGACACGAAGAAAGCTCTCAATAAAGAGTTGATGAGAAAGCTTCTTACCTAACAATCTTAACGCTGGAGGAAACCAAGAAATTATCCAGTCCAGGGCATTACAATTGGTATTAACTAGCACTTTGACTTAGGTGATTTCACATTATGTCATTGGCCCAATGGTGAGTCACAAAAGTGACAACAAAACATTTTTTTTTTAAGTTTTATTTATTTCCTTGAGACAGAGCAAGAGCAATAGCTAGAGAGGAAAAGGGAGAAGCAGACTCCCCGCTGAGCAAAGAGCGGGATGTGGGGCTTGATCCCAGGACCCTGAGGTTATGACCTGAGCTGAAGGCAGATGCATAACCTACTGAGCCACCCAGGCGCCCCTAAACATTTTCTCATTCATGTAGCTCTTCCTCGAATTATGATGGAGTTACCTTCCAACAGACCCATCACAAGCTGAAAATATTTTAAGTTGAAAATGCATTTAGGGCGCCTGGGTGGCTTCGTGGTTTGGGCCTCTACCTTCGGCTCAGGTCATGATCTCAGGGTCCTGGGATCAGTCCCGCATTGGGCTCTCTGCTCAGCAAGGAGCCTGCTTCCCCCTCTCTCTCTGCCTGCCTCTCTGCCTACCTGTGATCTGTGTGTGTGAAATGGATGGATAAAATCTTTAAAAAAAAAAAAAGAAAGAAAGAAAATGCATTTAATACAACATATTGAACATCATAGCTTAGCATAGCATCACCTTAAATGTCCTCAGAACACTTACGTTAGCCCACAGTCCAACAAAATTATCTAATGCAAAGCCTGTATTTTGTGTAATTTATTAAATACTGTCTGAAAGTGAAAACCAGATTGTTTGGGTGCAATGGTTCTAAGTGTATATAGGTTGTTTATTCTGTTAGCATGGCTGATTGGGAACTACAGCTTACTGCTACCCAGCAACACGAGAGAGGATCATACCGGATATCGCCAGCCCAGTGTAAATTTTAAAAATAAAATAAAAACCACCAGTTATTTTACTAGCAAAAATGGGCTTACTCAAGAATAAAAGAGAACTGTAATCGGGGACAAACAAGTTGCAGCAAAATCCAGAGTCAAGTCCAGGGAATAAGGGGGAGGTAACCTTTCTTAAGGAGAGAAGGAGTAGGTTGGGAAGGCTGTTATAAACTAAAAAGTCCACTGCGGTAAATTGGGAATTCAAAGTGTAGTGGCTTCTTAGCTGAGGTGTTTCAGGGTTGTAAGAGACAAGGTAAGTGCCTTCTCTTTCCCCCAAAGATATTAAAGTAGTACCAAGGTCAAGTCCAGGTAATGTCAAGTCCATCTCTTCCTGTTGGGTCTGCAATTGGTGAAACTGGTAGGGCAAGAGAGGTCACCCTGTGGAAACTCCAACTCCACTTTAGTGAGATTTCCGTTTATTAATTTTCACACCAGCAAAAGAGCAAAATCCAAAATTCTAAGTACAGTTTTTTAAAAAAAAGATTTTATTTATTTATTTAAAAGAGAGTGCAGATTGAGAGAGAGAGAGAGAGCGCGCACACACGAGCTGGGGTTGGGTAACGGAGGGAGAAGGAGAAGCAGGCTCCCCACTGAACAGGGAGCCCAATGCTGGGCTTCATCCCAGAACCCCGAGATAATGACCTGAGCGAAAAGCAGACTCTTAACTGACTGAGCCACCCAGGTGCCCTCAATTACAGTTTCTACTGAATGCGTATCATTTCCACACCATGGTAAAGTTGACAAATGCTAAGTAGAACTGTAGCAAATGGCGCGACAATCTGTATTGGAAATAATATTTAGTATATAGTAAGCCTGAACTAATAATGTATACCACATTGTTTATACGTTCTGGTGAAGAGATTCGGGGTAAATTTCATGTCTTGTATTTCCGTATTATCGGAATTTTTACAAAGAAAATGTATTACAGTAAAAAAAGCAACAGGTGGGGAGTGGGTGGGAAAAATGGGTTAACTCGGTTTTGGGGTTTGTTTGTTTTTTTTTTCTTTAAAAACATTAAATGAATGAAAAACAAGTGTTGGAGACCTGACATGTGCTTATACCTCCCAAAAATCAGGACAAAGAGATAAAAGGAAAAGCAAAAAGCAAAAAACCTAAATGGATATTTAAAGAACCCTTTCCACCCTTTCTTTACCTACAGTGTGGAAGAGCCCTAGACTTACTCGTTTCTAGATCCTACTCACGTAGCCCAAGACCCGGCGCAAAGTCGACACTGAGTAAGTGTGCATGAGCGAAAGGGCTCTCTTCACCAGGCCGAAGGATGGTAACTTCCAGGGCAAATCCAAAACGCACCAAGTCTACGTCTCGTTAACACGGCTTCAAATCACACGGACACAGGCGGGAACCGGATGGCTTCTTTCAGCGCAATTCACGTGCAGCCACGTCAGGCGCCTCGAGCTCACCTCTCCCGGCCCCAGCGCACAAGGTCACCTACTCCTCTGGGCCCCAGCGGTCGGCGTGACAGACCTCAAACCCCAGACCCTCAACTTCCCAGGCCCAGTTAATACCGCCCGCTGACCTTTCGCTCCCGCCACTCTCACGCATGCGCCCTTACCCTAGCAGGGCCCAGCGCTTCGAGCCCAGTTCCCTCCGGCTTCAACCAGCCTGGCGCTTTATTTTCCCCACACTCTTACAACTGTGCCTGAGGCGGAAGTGGACGGGCGGGGCAGTCGCGCGCCCCGCCCCGGAAGTGGGCGGGCCTCAGCGGGCCCCACAGTCGTCTCGGCCGCCTCCCAGTCGGGTTGCGGCCGAGGCCGGTCCTGGCTTTGTAGCTCGCTCAAGATGGCGGCGCAGCCACCCAGCGGGATCCGCCTCAGCGCGGTGAGCAGCCGCGAGGGGTGGAGCGGGCCGTGTCCCAGGAGGGCGGGCGGGCGGGCAAGCGAGGGGGGGCCGGCAGTGGGCGGTGGCGACTCGTCGGCGCGGCGGCTGGGGCCGCGGCGGGGCCGGGGGAGGGGGCGGCCATCTCGCTCCCGTCGGCGGAGCGACTCGGCGGCGGACAGGGCCGGGCGGTGCGGGCTGGGCTGCGCGGGCCGGGCTGCGTTCCGTTTCCTCCGCGCTGGGTTTCTGTTTTGCCCCCCGCGGCTTTGGGGCGGGCCGGGACCGCGGCCCCTCCTCCCGGCTCCCTCCTGGCTGCCTAGCAGCTGTCGTTCGAGGGCGAGGCCTCAGTGGCAGCACCACCCGTCTCTCGGACCGCTGGGGCCCCTGACCCTTCCCAGCCGGCGGGCCGGCGGGGCGCCCCGGAGCGGGAGGGGGAGGGACCGGGAGCGGCAGTCCGCGGCCAGAAATGCCAGGCGGCCTTGACCTCTAGGCGGTGGGACGGGGTGAAGCGAGCCGGGACGGGTCTTCCTGATTCGTTCACATTCCTGCCGCTTCCCTCCAGTTAAGCCCTCGGGCCCAGATCACCAAGTCACTGGGTTCTCCCGTTTTCTCTGGCCTCTCCGTCGTATCTGTTTCGGGGCGTTCTTGGAAACCCTCCAGCATTTCTTGTATCTATGAGTCCTGAGTCGTAGGGAGCGGTCACACACAAGAATGAAATTTCACCTCCTAAAATGTGGGCGTGGCTTTCCTGATTATCCTCAGAAAGTTGGTGTTGTGCAGAAGTGTACCTCCTCTTTTGAGGTTGGTGACTCTTGCCAGAGAATGGCTACCGTAGTCTCGTTAAATTTAACGATCGAGTGGTAATACTATTGCTTTAAAAATGGTGCATTGCTCTCTGACTTCTTTCGTTTAATCATTCTTACCCACACCTGGTATCGTTGGACTTTAACAGTTTTTCGGTATGATGAATGTAAAGTGTGTTTGGGTTTATTTTGCATTTCCTTAAAAGTTATTCACATTTAACTTATAAAAAAACACCAATTGTATCCTTTGCCCATTTTTGTATTTTCTCTTAAAGAGATTTTTATTGATCGTTAAGTGTTCTTTACTTATACTGAATGAAGGTCCTTTGGTTACATAACTGGCCTGTTGAATGAGATAATATTTAGTAGTTTGAATATAGAGAACAACTTTATTCTTTCTTACCACTGGGTTTAAATATTGTTTGCCTCTCTTCGACACTTGGGTGAATCTGGGCATATGTAAGTAAGGCTTTCCAGTTAGCCTCAGGTATTGTAAAGTCTGTCCTCATGTAATTTAAAATATCTTATTCAACTTAATGCCCAGACCTTCTCCCTCTCAGATTGGGCCACGTTCTGCCCCAGAATCCTGTAGTGGGGAAAAGGAGTGAACTGGTTTTGTCCTGTTTCTGCACTCGGATTCTCTTCTCATTTCCCTGGCCCCTCCAGTGTTGCTGTCTTAAGTCCTCCAAGACTGAGGTGATAAAGGGAGCAAACGTAAGAGTCAAAACCATGTTGAGACCAGTATTGTTAGCTGGCTTTCTGGGTGAAGCAGCTGTCCATGTACTAAATATTCCTTTTGTGGGTAATATGGGCTGTTTGGAACCTCACTGACAGAAATCTCCCATCTGCAGCTTCTGGACTGTATCTCCACCCATCTTTTTGCTTTAGGGCAGGAATTGGCAAACTATGGCTTATGGGCCAAATCCAGCCTGCCACCTGTTTTGGTATGGCCCATAAGCTAAGAAGGTTTTTTTTTTTTTTTTTTTTTTTTTTTGATTTTATTTATTTGACAGAGATCACAAGTAGGCAGAGAGGCAGACAGAGAGAGAGGAGGAAGCAGGCTCCCCGTGGAGCAGAGAGCCTGATGTGGGGCCCGATCCCAGAACCCTGGGATCATGACTTGAGCTGAAGGCAGCGGCTTTAACCCACTGAACCACCCAAGCGCTTCCAAGAGTGATTCTTAAACATGATTCTTAAGCAGTTGGAAAAAATCAAAAGAGTATTTTGCAACATACGAAAATTATGTGACATACACATTTCAGTTTCCATAAATTTCATTTGAATACAGCTATGCTCACTGTTTGGGTGTAGCTATCAAATGCTTTCATTAGGAGTCTAGGAATTAATGAGTTTATGCATTTGTCAGAAGTCATAGATCCTGACATAAGGGGTGAACCATAATCATGTATGCATATTTTAATTTAGGAGGGCAAGAGATCCAACAACAGAATGCAGAATGACAGAAACATTTTTGCTTTTTGCTTTCCTATCTCTAAGTTAAAATGCTGCTACCGTTTTGTTGTTTTCCAGTAGTCCTGCTGTGGATTTAACTGACACGTGCATATTCTTTTCACATCCTCTCATCCTTCCATTGCATTTATCTTATTTGTTGAATTACTGTATGATTTATCACTCTTATCATTATTCACAAGTGAGCCAACCAGAACTATGATTGCATTTTCTTTGTTGTACAGCTTTTTGTCTTTCTGAGGTTAATAATTGTATTTTATTTGCTTATATTTGCTCTTTTATCCACACTTTTACAGAACTGGAAAATCTTTTCCAGATGTGCTCAAGCACACCCAATATTTTGTCAGTTTTGTTGGCTTACTTGTGTTTTGGGGACTTCCCTTTATCATCTTTCTGGAAATTTCCTTCCCCTTTTGTTGTGTCTCCATCCCACATATTCCTCTTTTGGAGTTTACTCCCTTGGCAGGTGCAGTAGACGAGTGACTGAGAGCATGGGCTCTGGAGCCCACCTGCCTGGGTTCAAATCCTGACTGACAAATGGATAAGTAACCTTGGCAAATTATTTACTCTCTCTGTGCCTGAGTTTCTAATCTGAAGGATGGGCAGGCACCTCAAAGGGTGGTTTTAAACATTAAAGGAGCAAATACATATAAAAGGTTTGTGCATGCAGTAAGTGCCCAGTAAATATTTGCTGTTTTTGTTCCTGGTAGTGTGGAGCACATCCATCCTTCCAAAAACAGGTATAGCTTCTGAGAGCAGAGTACACGGGAAGAAAAAAATTTTGTGTCATTTCTTGGAAATATGTTTATGTTACTGTTGCTTGCCCTAGATATATCATTTAGCTGGATTTGTCATTCTAAATTAAGAATGACTTCTCTTAGAAATTTAAAAGCATGCTTTACTGTAGTAGAGTCCTATGTATTGTATTGGGCACTTAGGCTGGAAATTCAAATTCTTAATAATCTGGAAATTTCTCTCATTTATTTGACATATTTCTTCCCTCTGTTTCTCAGTTTTCTTTTGTCTCCTGTTTTCCTACTTGTTTCTTTCTTTTCTGTGAGATTTCCTCCATTTGTTCTCCTTTCTCTTATTATTTATTTAACCATTATAATTAATAATTATATTGATTATATATAATATATCTTTTTTAAAAGATCTATTTATTTATTTGAGAGAGAGCGAGCGTGTGCACACAGCAGGGAGAAGGGGGAGAGGGAGGGAGAGAATCTGAAGCAGACTCAGAAATTAGGACTTGAGTAGAAACCAAGAGTCAGACACTTAACCGTCTGCACCACACTCTGAATGTCTTTTTAAAATCTTCCTTGGACAGGGGTGCCTGGCTGACTGAGTCAATGGAGTGTGTTACTGTTGATCTCAGAGTCGTGAGTTAAAGCCCCACACTGGGTATGGAGCCTACTTACTATATATGTATACATACACACACACACACTCTCTCTCTCTCTCTCTCGATCAAGCAATCATCTCCCCTAGACAAAATATTTGTTATCACTGGGCATATTGATCACAGCATTTTTGAAGTTATCTTTTGCTTGCTGCATGCCGGTGCTTTCTTTGTTCCTTTTTCTTTGTGTTTCTGACTTACAATTTTATAGTCTCAAATGTCTGGAGATGGTTAACCTGCTTACATTTCCAAGTAAGACGCACAGCTGACTGGACATACATGAGTAGAGCTTCAGTGTTGGGTGATGAGAAAGGTAGTAATCAGTTATGTTTTGTTGGGGGCACTCTATGTCGGTATTTTTAAGAGCCTAAAGAATGGAAGCATGGAAGTGTTTGAAAATAAAATAGGCTTGTTTAAAGTTACATAAAAATTTGTGATGAGCACTGGATGTTGTGTGGAAGTGTTGAATCACTGTATTGTGCACCTGAAAATAATATTACCCAGTATGCTTACTAATTGGAATTTAAATAAAAGCTTCAAAAAATAACTTAAAAAAATTCTTAAGTAATTCTTAAAAAGTGGGAACAACAAAAATAAGATGCTATCCAGAAAGGCCTGGCATAACTGTAAAAGGAGCAGATGGAACTTTTGGAAATCATTCGGTTTTCCAGAGAGGAATTCTGCATCTAGTCTCTTGCCATGGCATATATAATTCTGGCTCCTAGCTCTCCTGAAAGCTCAGCTGGTAAAAGGAAATGGGAGTATCACGTTGTTCAGTTTGCTGACTTGGTATTTATCTCTTTGTTATTGTAGTAAAATACACTTAACATAAAATTTACCATCTTGACCAATTTTAAGTATTTAAGTCAGTACTATTAAATACATTCACTTTGTTGTATAGTCTGCAGAACTCTTTTCATCTTGCAAAACTAAAACTCTATACCTATTAACAAATAATTCTCCATTCTCCCTTCGCATAGCCCCTAGCAGCCACCATTCTACTTTCTGTGAATTTGACCACTGTAGGTATCTCATGTAAGTGTAATCATGAATTATTTGTCATTTTGTGACTGGCTTATTTCACTTAGCATAATGTTCTCAGGGTGGTTCATCCAGTTGTAGCATATGTCAAGGGATCTTTTCCTTCCGAGGCGGAATACTGTTCCCTTGTATGAATATACCACATTTTGTTTTTCCATTCATTGATGGATATTTATGTGGCTTCCACCTTTTGGGTATTGTGCATAATGCTACTATGAACAGGGCTGTACAAATAATCTCTTCAAGATCCTGCTTCCATTTCTTCTCAGTATGTACCCAGCAGTGGAATTGCTGGATCATATAGCAGTTCTATGTTTAATTTTATAGTACCATGCTAGTAAGTATGAGGTGGTATCTCATTGTGGTTTTGTTTGTATATCCCTAGTGATTAGTGATGTTGAGCATCTTGTGTTAGTGGCCATTTGTATAGAGTCCTTGGAGAAATAGCCAAGTCCTTTGCCTACTATTTAGTTAGGTTTTTAGTCTTTTTGTTGATGTGTGTAGCAGTTCTTTATGTGTTCTGGATATTAACCTCTTAACAGATATTTGATTTGCAGATTTTTTTTTCTATTCTGTAGATTGCTTTTTCATTCTGTTGATTGTATCCTTTATTTTTTAAAACGATTGTATTTGTTTATTCATTTATTTATTTGAGAGAGAGAGTGAGGAGTAGGGTGGGGGGTGGTGGGCAGAGAGAAGGAGAAACAGACTCCGTACTGAGCAGGGAGTCTCGTTCTGACTTCATGACTTGATCCAAGGATCCTGGGATCATGATCTGAGCCAAAAGCAGATGACCAGCTGACTGAGCCACCCAGGCATCCCAGTTGTATCCTTTAATGTGTAGAAGTTTTAAATTTTGATGCAGTCCAATTGATTTTGTTTTGTTTCCTGTACTTTTGGTGTCATGTCCAAGAAATAATCGCCAAATCCAGTGTCACGAAACTTTCCCCCTATGCTTTCTTCTAAGAGTTTTAAAAGTTTTAATTTTTTATGTTAGATCTTTGATCCATTTTAAGGTGTCCTTTTTTTTTTTTTCTCTATATGGTGTGGGGTGAGAGTCCAACTCGAGTCTTTTACATATGGATACCATGGATATCTAGCTTTCCCAGCACTATTTATTGAAGAGACTGTCTTTTTCTTTTTGAATGGTCTTTACACCCTGTGGAAAATCATTTGGCCATATATGTGAGGGTTTATTTCTGGGCTGTTTGCTGACCTGCTTTTAATCCACCTGTTTTCGTTGTCCCTGAGCCTGCCACCATCACTTTGTCCCAAGAACAGACCTCCAGTTTTCTGCCTGCTTGCTTAGCGTCGTTGCAGGGTGAAAGAAGAAACGGGGGAGGAGGGGGAATCTTTCCCGCTTCTCTAAAGACTTTGAAGCTATCTTGTTTTCCTACAACCTCTAGAACCTTTGACTTTGGAGGCACAAAAATCTAATTCCTAAGGCTTTGTGGAGTTCTGCCAGGGTTCCTGGTCTGCTGCTTGTTTTTTCCCATCCTCTTTATAGTTTCCGACTCAGCTCTTTACAGGCTGTTGAATGAGTTGTCATATCTGTGCTTTCCAATTTCCAAACTACTGACTACCTTATCTACTATTATCCATCACTTCTCTGATTGCTTTTGTTCTGGTTTATTCTGACCCCCTCCCCCACCCCCATTAAAAAGCAGTTTCAGGGGCGCCTGGGTGGCTCAGTCGGTTGAGCGGCTGCCTTCGGCTCAGGTCATGATCCCGGACTTCCGGGATCGAGTCCCACATCGGACTCCCGGCTCCTTGGGGAGTCTGCTTCTCCCTCTGACCTTCTCCTCTCTCATGCTCTCTCTCATTCATTCTCTCTCAAATAAATAAATAAAATCTTTTTTAAAAAAAAAAAAAGGCAGTTTCAGGGGGCGCCTGGGTGGCTCAGTGGGTTAAGCCTCTGCCTTCGGCTCAGGTCATGATCCCAGGGTCCTGGGATCGAGCCCCGCATCGGGCTCTCTGCTCAGCGGGGAGCCTATTTCCCCCTCTCTCTCTCACTGCCTGCCTCTCTGCCTACTTGTGATCTCTGTCAAATTAATAAATAAAAAAATCTTTGAAAAAAATATAAAAGAATAAAAGGATAGTGGAACACAAAATAAAGTCAGGTTTAAAAAAAAAAAAAGCAGTTTCAGGCGGGAGCACAGGTGAACACTCCCATATGTTCAGGCTTCTGAAAAAGTTTTACATTTATCTGGTTTTTTAAATGTGTGACTGTTGATTCTAAAAGTTACATTCTTTTTAAAAAATATATTATTTATTTATTTGGCAGACAGAGATTACAAGTAGGCAGAGAGGCAGGCAGAGAGAGAGGAGGAAGCAGGCTCCCTGCTGAGCAGAGGGCCCAATGCGGGGCTTTATCCCAGGACCCTGGGATCATGACCTGAGCCTAAGGCAGAAGCTCAACCCACTGAGCCACCCAGGCGCCCCTAAAAGTTGTATTAATTCTTTAAAAAATCTGTGTAGTCTTCAGAGCATCTCATTTTTGTGTGTGTTTCCTAAATTTTGGCAGTGGGAAGTGACGTCTAATACTACTGAATCTTGTTTGCTAACATTTTCTCCTGGTGGATTGTTCCCTTAAATGATTTTTCCCTTAGTTTAGATTTTGTGCTCAAATAGTCTCCCAAATAATGACCTAAGGGAGTCCTATGCGGTCTGGTTGAGGCTGTGATCTCCATAGTGTTTCTGCAAGTTATATGAATTGATACAACTTAACCCAAGTGAAGGCATGCCCTTTTTTACAGAGCTGCTTGTTACGCCTTTTTTTTTTTTTTTTTTTTTAAAGGCATCTAGACCAAAACAGACTAACTTCCCGTTAGACAGGTTCCTGCTGTCCCCAGCTTCTTATTGAGGTTGAGGAGGGGCAGTTACTTCCAAATCTCCTATCCCTGAGTCACCATTAAAACCAAAACCTTTAAAAAAACAAAACAACAGCAGCAAAACAAACCTTTGTATTCCATTTAAGCACCTCACCCATTGCATCCTTTATCTTCAAATCTAGTTTTTGTAGTTAATTCTTTCTTTACTCAAAGCCTTTAAAGATTTTCCTTTTTAAAATATTTTTAAGATTACTTATTTATTTGAGAGAGCGCAGGCGAGAGAGAAAGCAAGCACACAGGACTGGGGTGAGGGGCAGAGAGGGAGAAGCAGACTCCCTGCTGAGCAGGGAGACTGATGCTGCTCCTTTCTGGAACTCTGGGTTCATAATCTGAGCTGAAGGCAGATGCTGACTTCAACTGATGTTGAAGTCAGGCCTCCTTTTCCTTAATTTTTATTTTTTTATGAGCTCAATTGTGCCTTTAAGGAATACTAAAAAGCACACACACACAGTGCTTATTATGTTCTGGTTGGTCTTCTAAGCATTTACAAATATTAACTCATTTAATATTCTTAATACCCTGGTAAACTGATATGCTTATCATCCTCATTTTTATAGATGACAGAACTTGAGGCACTGAGGTTAAGCTTCTTGCTCAGGGTCACACACCTGGTTAAACATACTGTGCTTCGCATGTATGTGTTTGTGTGTCTGTCTCTGTGTCTATGTATTACTGCTTTGGCCAGTCAAAGGTGTTTGTTTCCCTCCACAGCTAGTGGCGTGTTCTAGAGATGAGAATTCAGAATAGTCGAAAAAGCCACTGTTTACCATTCAGTTATTTCTTACTGATGCCTTCTTTGCTTTGCTCTCCCTGGGTTCTTACTCAGGAACAGTGTGTACCATGTCAATTTGGAATTGATATACAGGATGAAGACATTAAATGAAAATTGATATTCCCACTACCACATTCTGCCAGTACATCTAAAATTCAAAATACCCCATTCCAGTTCCAGATTTCACAGCTAACAGAA
This sequence comes from Enhydra lutris kenyoni, assembly GCF_002288905.1. Taxonomy (NCBI): domain Eukaryota; kingdom Metazoa; phylum Chordata; class Mammalia; order Carnivora; family Mustelidae; genus Enhydra; species Enhydra lutris. The sequence continues at coordinate 7,058,352 of NW_019154127.1, forward strand.
ATGCATAAAATAGAGCAAAGGCAGATATTCTAAGGGTGTCTTCTTTGGTAGCCAGAAGTTTCACACTCCAAAGCCATGCCTCCATTGTAAAATTTATAACAGGTGAGGAGTATGCCATTCTATAAATGGTAGCGTGATAATTATGCAAAGGCAGGCTGCTGGGACATAAAGAGCCTCCTGATGGCTGACCCCTGGCACCGTCTCAGGTAGATTAATTTGAGAAAAGCCTCTTGTACAAGATGAAGATCTGGAAATTGGTTTTTATTTATTTTTTTATTTTTATTTTATTTTATTTTTAAAAGATTTTATTTATTTATTTGATAGAGAGAGATTACAAGTAGACAGAGAGGCAGGCAGAGAGAGAGAGAGAGAGGGAAGCAGGCTCCCTGCTGAGCAGAGATCCCGATGCGGGGCTCGATTCCAGGACTCTGAGATCATGACCTGAGCCGAAGGCAGCGGCTTAACCCACTGAGCCACCCAGGCGCCCCTGGAAATTGGTTTTTATTTAAAAAACTTTGTAACGTATGCTGTAGAAAGGCTGAATTACTTCCTATTTATTACATGAATGTGTGCCATACTCCAGTTAGAAGACTGCTCTTCTACGAATTTCATTTCTCACATGTGCATTTCAGTCTAATGGTGAATGAATGCTTGGGAATTGTCTAAAACCAAATGTGGACAGAGAAAAAACAGACCTCTTTCTGACACCTTGTGGCGGCAACTGAGCACTACAAACACAGTTGGTTTCATTTGTGATCTCGTCACATATCCAGGGCTCGTCACATTAAATACTTAAAAGTGCCTCCTCTCTTTTTTTCCTTAAATATAAGATAATCTGTTAAAAGTGAACACAAAATCCCCATTGCATGGAAATTGTCTTTAATGGAAATTTTCAAGCCTCAGCCTTTGAAGGCTACTTGGACATTTTTATGCATTTGATATCTATACTCGGAAATTTAGGGAGTTCCGTATAGCATGAGGTTGATTGGCATAGTCATTCATACTGTATAACTGTGAATAAAATCAGACCTAAAATCCCTGGCTTTAAACTTTTATTTGACATTGTGTTTGACATGGGTTGATAGATGTATATTACTCTATTGCGAAGGTTTAATTATAATGAACTTGGAGTAAATAATATAAAAAATATCAAATACTGACGTTCCATGAGACCACTAGAAAAGCCTTTTGATTAATAAGTGAAGCTACGTTTATTAAGCCTAATGCTCTCAGGAAAAAACACCCCCTTGGCAAAAATCTTAGTTGTGTCTCACAGTAATTTTGAGGTAGGCCTTGCAGGCTGGGTAACTTTCTGACTGGGTAGTTTGTAATATGGCTTTGGATTGGTGGACCCAAGGAGTCAAGGTTTTGAAGCAGGTGTTGATGAGTAAACTATTTAGTTGATGAGCACAGGCTTCTAAGAACCTTACCTTCGAGGTGGTTTCTTCCCGGTATATCCTGAAGCAAGCTGCTGTTATTTTTGCTTGGTCTCAGTGTTGTTTATTTTATTTTTTACTATTTTTATTTCTTTTAAAGATTTTAAAGTAATGTCCACACCCAACATGGGGCTTAAACTCACAACCCCGAGATCAAGAGTTGCAGGCTCTACCGACTGAGCCAGCCAGGTGCCCCGGTGTTGTTTATTTAATACAGGGACAGAAAATTATATTGGTTTCAGTTCTTAAAAGTAAGAATTGAATTAATTTATGTGAATCATTGGTTTGTTTCAGCTTTGCCCGAAGTTTTTACATACAAATTCTACTAGTCACACTTGGCCATTCAGTGCAGTTGCTGAATTAATAGGTATGTAAATTTGACATTTCATGTATAATCTGTTGCTTGCAGTTGAAGTTTTAAAAAACTTTCAATTGAAAAATAATATGCATATGAGCTGTTTAATAAAACAGATGTATTTTTGAATGATACCATCGGTAAAGTTTATCTAGCATAACAGCTATTCAAGTAGATGTCAAATTAATTACACTCAACCTTCTCTGTACTGTTATTTTGCCAAATTCACAAAACATTTATGTTGAAAATAATTTTATTCTGATTATAAAAGAAATTGATCTATTGTAAAAATGGGAATTGTGTTTTGTTTTGTTTTTAAAGATTTTATTTATTTGACAGACAGAGATCACAAGTAGGCAGAGAGGCAGGTGGGGGGGTTGGGGGGGGGAGGAGCAGGCTCCCTGCCGAGCAGAGAGCCCAATGCAGGGCTCGATCCAGGACCCTAAGATCATGACCTGAGCTGAAGGCAGAGGCTTTAACCCACTGAGCCACCCAGGCGCCCAGGAATTGTGTTTTTTAATAGTTGAAAAGTACATATAACAGATGTGTTTTTTTTTCCTGATGCTAGCAAGTAGGGAGATTAATGTTACATTAGATTTGTGATAATACATTTTTGTTTCCTTTGATAGAATGATTAGATACAGAATTGTGTTTTAATAGTGTTTCAGTGAACATGAGAAGAGGCAAAGTTTTGATCAGATTTGCATAATGGGTCATGATTTTTTTCCCTCTGGCATGTGAATTTTTTTTATAAAGACTTATTTGAGAGAGAGCAGGGGGAGGGGCAGAGAGAGAGGAAGTGGACTCCCCACTGAGCGCCAAGCCAGAGGTAGATTTGAAGGCCAGGACTCAAGATCTTGACCTGAGCCAAGAGTCAGTCTCTTAACTGACTGAGGCGCCCAAGCGCCCCTGATTTTTTTTTTTTTAAGCGTGTGTTTGAGAAACACGTAATAAAGGAAAGTATATTCTTGGGAATTCTTAGAAATACTTTAGATTCTTTGTCAAGAAAGGGTTCTATCTTAGAGAAAAAAAGAGAAAAGAAGAAACTTTTGAGCACCCTTCTTTTCTTTGGCATAGTTAGATTTTCCAAAGTCTCCCAGCTAATATGTGCTGTTCAGCTGGTTTTTTAAAAACCGTAAGTGGATGTAAGACTGCGGCTCTTCAGAGACATTCTTGTTTTATGGCAACCCAGAGGAGCCACCCAAGCTGGGATTGTTCATTCAGGTATAGTTATTGTCTGGCTTTGGGGTAGAGCAGCTGAAAGTCATGGTGCTCTTTGTGCTCTATCAAATTTAAGTGAAACATCACTTTTCCAGAAGTGGTTGATTAAAAAGATGATTTTAATTCTAGACTGCCTTATGGAAGGATAGTTTGAGAACCATTGTTTATGTTTAATCATAAAGACTTCAGAATATACCTCAGCAAGTATTTTTAGTCAGTTAAGGATATTCAAGTAGAACTTAATTCACAAGCTGATGTTATTTGCTGCTTCTGTTGACATTTTTTTCATTTTTTGTAGTTTTTTTTAAATGTGTTCCTTCCTACTTATCTATTCTGAGACAAACAAGGAAGCTAAACAAGAGTGTTACATGGGCATCTGTACAGAGATCATAGAAATGTAAAAGCCACCAGAAACTTTGGTTAGATTGGAAAGGGCCACAATTTGAAGAACTGTGTAGAAGGTAAACCTTCATGTGTGTATCCAGCTTAGCAGAGAACAGGACTGCTTTCTCATTTATTCAGTAACTGCATTGCATGCCCTCAGTGTCAGCTTGTGTGTAGTGCTAGTTGACACTCAGTTCCCAGTTTCTCTCTCTCCATAGCCAGGCTGGTTCTTTGAGAAAACCTCCCTGTCTTGATCATCTCCTTGGTACAGTCACTGTTCTTGTTTGTAGTTTTTCAGTGTAGTGGGCACCAGTGTGACAAATGGAGGGCTTTGGAAAGGGCTAATTCTGTAACGATCAGTGAATGATGTATACAGCAAGATACAGTTTAATTTCAAGTTTTCAAGTCTTGGGGTGCCTAAACATTTCATTTTTAAAAAAATATGTTGCTTGTTAAAGGATTGTACTGAACTAATTAACTCTTTAAAATGCAAAATCAAAATTTCTCAAAACTTTTGTTTCCCAGATAATGCTTATGATCCTGATGTGAATGCTAAACAGATATGGATTGACAAAACAGTGATAAATGACCACATATGCTTGACATTCACTGATAATGGGAATGGTATGACTTCAGATAAGTTACATAAAATGCTAAGGTATGTAGAAGTGTCACATTTCTTTCTTTTTCTTTTTCTTTTTCTTTTCTTTTCTTTTTTTAATTTTATTTGAGAGAGAGAGAGCCTGAGCAGGATGAAGGACAGAGGGAGAGGGAGAGGCAGGCTTCCCACTGAGCAGGGAGCCCTACATGGGGCTTGGACCTGAGTCAAAGGCAGCTGCTTAACTGACTGAGCCACCTAGGGGCCCCAAAAGTGTCACATTTCTTATTCTTTTCTTTTCTTTTCTTTCTTTTTTCTTTTTTTTTTTTTTTAAGGTTTTGTTTATTATTTGACAGAGAGAGATAGCGAGAGAGGAAACACAAGCAGGGGGAGTGGGAGAGGGAGAGGCAGGCTTCCTGCTGAGCAGGGAGCCGGATGCAGGACTGGATCCTAGGACCCTGGGATCATGACCTGAGCCAAAGGCAGAGGCTTAATGACTGAGCCACCCAGGTGCCCAAAAGTGTCACATTTCTTAAAAACATTGCTTTTACCCAGTTCAGGGGTTTCATGTGTCATACTTATTGCCCATACTTTCTGTTTTTTAAACATGATATGCCATACCCGCAACCCACTCTGTTCCCTTCCTTAAGTTTTCCCCATTTCCTACTGCTATGTGATTATTGGACAATCCCTGCCATTCTCACCCCCTCCTGTGTGACTTACCTAAAATTCCACCATTCCTTTAGAGTCTTAGTGCACTGGTAGCAGTTATTTATACCCTAGTGTTAATTGGTTCTAACCAGTATCTCCAGTAAAATGCCACTTTTGGTGGGGAGTCATTTTAAAGGGATTCAGAGGATAAGGAAGGAAGCAAGATAAAATAGTCATAAAACCTCTAGTGTCACAGAATAGGATGTCAGTATGAAGCCAAATGTGCCTGAGAAGGAAACCAAGGTACCTCGTGTAGATACAGAGTAGAGAAAATGTGGCAGCAGAGCCCTTTGTACTCTCCCTTGAATACTTGTTATTCTGCCAGAAACTTGATGCCGTTAGTAATCATACTATAGTAGGCTTGCTGAGATCGAGGGAGTTGTTCACATGTAGAAGAAATTTCATGGGTGAAATCTCAAGGGTCCCAGGATCCCAAATGAGAACTTAGTCGTTTTGGCAGGGCGTGCCAGGCAATGGGCTCCTGTTCTAGACTGTCATTCTCATACCCTACAATGCAGATTTAGTTTTCATTTCAGAAATGGGGAAACACGTCAAAATAGGTTAGAAGTGATATGCCTAAGATTATGTAACTAGAGAGGATGAAGCTAACATTTATACCCAGGCTTTTTACTTGATATTATAATTTTTGAACTTAAAAAAAATGAAGATTATACATATTTTAAAAATCTCTCTCTCTCTCTTTTTTTTTCCTTTTTAGCTTTGGCTTCAGTGACAAAGTCACCATGAATGGTCATGTCCCAGTTGGATTGTATGGGAATGGCTTCAAGTCAGGTTCTATGCGTTTGGGTAGAGATGCAATTGTGTTTACCAAAAATGGAGAAAGCATGAGCGTGGGCTTCTTGTCTCAGACCTACTTGGAAGTCATAAAAGCAGAACATGTTGTTGTCCCAATAGTGGCGTTCAACAAACACCATATCCTTTTGATTTTCAAATAGAAACTGTGGAGAAACTCTGAAGAAATACTCTGAACCATTCCATCCTTTTGCGTTCCTCCAGATTCTCGTTTTTTAATCAGTTTCCATGATAGCTCTTGTTCCTACCCATTGTCTCTTACATCTGTGGCTAAGCCTTTATCCCTTTCTTCTGTTGGAATTGTGCCATGGAAACCCTTAACGTAAGGTGGTCGCTTTCTGTGTTCAGCTCCCTGTAGCTCTCCCCTTTATTTCAGTTGTATTATGTCTAAAAAGATGTGTGGTCTGTTTTGAAATTTTTCCTAAGCCCATGAAAAGCAAGGTATCTTTAGGAAAACAGCTTCTGTGTTTTTTATAAACACATTCAGATATTAAGAACCATTAAATTAGGAATCATAATAAACTTATACTTCATCTTCCTTGGTGTTTATCTGAAATCAAACTGCAGTTTTAAAACTAAGAAATTAATTTAGGAAAAAGTTATCTGTTACTGTTTGTTTCCATATTGCAATCATAAGAAGTATGTTGTTGGTCTAAGTCTTTAACTTAAGATATACGACAGATGATAAATTTAGCAGAATCAAAAGCAAGCCTTGCAGCAATTCTGGAACATTCTCTGTTTTCTACGGAACAGAAATTACTGGCGGAACTTGATGCTATTATGGGTAAAAAGGGGACGAGGATCATCATTTGGAACCTTAGAAGGTAAATGTGGAACTCAGCGAGTGGTTTCTCATTTGGGAAGGAAATTGCTTGTGCAGGAATGGTCTTATTACCTTTATCCATTGTCACAAGGAGTAGAAATATATTGGAAGGTACTCAATTTTTGGCATAGGTAACAATTTGTCTTTTCTAAGAGTGTTTTATTGATGCCACTTTGGCTTCAGTTCGAGATAATTTCATATTATTAAAACTAAATTTCCTAGCCCTGCCATTCAGTATCTGTAGAGCTCAGTTCTCACTTTCTGTTATTCTACCCCTCCTCAAAAAGAAAAGGGAAGAAAACATCCCAGCTCATAAGCCCTAACTTGTGTAAGTTAGGAAGAGAAATCTTTATCGATTACTTAAAGCTAAGCATAATTTAACAACTAGTGAGAAAAGTGAAGTAGATGAGACCTCTGTGTTGCTAAAGATTGCAGTCCTTTATCCTTGTGAAGATAAAATCATTTGCAAATAAGGTTTTTTAAAAACTTAGGATAAATGTATAATACTGAGATATTTAGACACATAGAATGATAGGAATACAGCACAAATTGAGTGGTAAGCCTAAAATACTTCAAATCTTTTCTGATCTATGTTCCCCTTTTTTCTTTGCTTTGCTGCCACGCCCCTCCCATCCTCACTCCCCTCTTTTTTAAATTTACCTTTTTTATTTTGATATATCTGTAGATTTGTATGCACAAATCTCATGCTTCGTTTATTCAGTTTCCCCCATTGGCAGCATCTTGCAAAACTGTAGCACAGTAGTGTTGATATCGACATTGACAGAGTCAAGAGACAGGACATTTTCATCACCCGTGATCCCTCATGTTGGCCTTTTATATCCATACCTCCTCCTTCCTAATCCCTGACCACCTCTAACATCATCTCCATTTCTGTAACTTCAGCATTTTAAGAATGTTATATGAATAGAATCCTACAGTGTGAAAGCTTTTGGGATTGGCTTTTTTCATTCATAGTATTTCTCTGGAGATTCATCTGGGTTCCTATGTGTGTCAGCAGTTTGCTTCCTTGTCCTTGCTGAGTAGTATTGTATGGATGGACCATCGTGTGTTTAACCATTCACCAGTTAAAGCGCATCTGGATTTTTATCATTTTGAGTTACTGCAAATGAAGCTGTAAATATTTGTGTACAGGTTTTTCTGGAAATAAAATCTTCTCTTTTTCTAAGATAAATGCCCAAGAGTGTAATTGCTGGGTCATATGGTAGTTGCCTGTTTGGTTTTTTAAGAATGTTTTTCACAGTGGCTCTACCATTTGACTTCCCGCCAACAATGTGTGAGTGTATACAGTTTTTCTGCATCTTCCTGGATTTTTCTTTTGTTTTTCCCTTCCTTGCTTTTGTCTCTCCCCTCCCCCAACCAGGATGGGTAAGTGTTTTGTTTTGTTAATGATTTGCTTATCTTCTGTGAAGTTATAATTTCGCTCTTTCAAAAAATTGTTTTTATAGCTACAAAAATGCAACAGAGTTTGATTTTGATAAGGATAAATATGACATCAGAATTCCTGAAGATTTAGATGAGACAACAGGGAAGAAAGGGTACAAGAAGCAAGAGAGGATGGACCAAATTGCTCCTGAGAGTGACTATTCCCTAAGGGTATGTATTCAGCTCTCTTTCTGGACACAAGAATATCATCAAACAATGGAAATTTTGTTACCCATTTGTGTTTATAAATGCTATAAGTGATCTCTAAGTAAAAGTATCTCAGACAGGAACCAATTTATTTAACTTTACATGAGCACACTGATGGTTTTATTTGCTCAGAAAACAGTTTTTTTAATTGTAAATTCATTAGGTCTAACAGCACTTGTAGTTTTTCACTGTGTGGTTAGATTATTTGCATTAGGAATACTAGAATCAGTATGTCTTACAGTAGCCATATTGATTAATTCAGGAAAAAACACCAAATTCAGTGTTTCTCTTCTTTTTTTAATTTAAAATATTTTAGAACACATCTTAATTTACATCCTAAAGCAAATAAGTTATAGACTAGAAATCACATTAATACAGTTTTGTGATAAATATCTTTGACATTTAACCTTAGAAATAAATGTTTTTAAGAGTAAGGAAATGAATACTGTTTAAAATGTTGATAGGATAATAAGAATATTGTCACTATGATAAGACATATAATACTAACTTCCCTTTATTTTTTGTGCTGAGATGATTCCATAACCCCAGGCTGAGGATACTTTCAACATTTACACATTTACAACTTTCTAAGACCCTAGCAGTTATATACCCCAAAACATTATAGAAGTATGTTCCTAGTTGTTAAGAAAAATCTTGCTCAATTATGAAACAGTCCAGGTGTGGTCAGAGCAGGTGGTGTGGATTTCATATACTGTGAAATAAAATGTTTTAAAATATCGTTAAAAAATTTTATAAGTGACAAAACACCACTAATTTTGTAATCAGTAATTAGGAAATAAAGAGAAATGGTTCAGTTTCAGTTTTGTGTTGAACCTTTCATCTGTCCTTGTGTTACTCAATTCATTTCTTTATATGATGGCTTGGAGGCAGGCATAGAACTGCATTTTTTTTTTTTTTAAAGATTTTATTTATTTATTTATTTGACAGAGCGAGAGATCACAAGTAGGCAGAGAGGCAGGCATAGAGAGAGAGGGAAGCAGGCTCCCTGCCAAGCAGAGAGCCTGATGGGGGACTCCATCCCAGGACCGAGACCATGACCTGAGCCGAAGGCAGAGGCTTAACCCACTGAGCCACCCAGGCACCCCAAACTGCATATTTTTTAAAACATGTTCTAGGATACAGACTTTGGTCAAGATTGTAAAGTACCTAAACTTTCTTTTTTCTTTTTTTAAAGATTTATTTATTTTAGGGGACGCATCTGTGAGCAGGGGGAAAGGCAGAGGGAGAGAGGGGAAAGGGAAAGAGGAGGGTGGAAATCTCAAACAGACTCCCGCTGAGAACAGAGATGATGCAGGCCTCAGTTCCAGGACCCTGAGATTATGACCTGAGCCAAAATCAAGAGACAGCTGCTTAATTGACTAGGCTACCCAGGCATTCCCGTATTTAAACGTTCATACTAAGAATTGAAAACACAGGGATGTCTGGGTGGCTCAGTGGGTTAAGCCTCTGCCTTTGGCTCAGGTCATGATTTCAGGGTCCTGGGATCGAGCCCTGCATTGGGCTCTCTGCTCAGCGGGGAGCCTGCTTCTCCCTCTCTCTCTGCCTACTTGTGATCTCTCTCTCTGTCAAATAAATAAATAAAATGTTAAAAAGAAAAAAAGAATTGAAAACACATTTAGATTAGTGCTGACTATTACAGTTCGATTTTTCAAAAATTCTAAGTTGATCTACTTGGCTTAAGTGTTGGTGTATTATGTATGATATTTTCCTTTTCAGGTGTACAGTAGACCTTTTTGTCTATTTTTGATTTTGCTTGTTATTTTTGCCTAAATAAAATTTATCATTACTTTTAAACTATGATAGTAATATATTTACTTGACAGAAGAGTTAGAAAATACGGTCTTGTTTTGTACATATGTACATTTTTTTAAAAATTAAAATGAGAGTGCTTGCTTTGGCAGCATATATACTAAAAAAAAGTAAAATGAGATATCACATATGCTGTTCTGTAAATTTTTTAAAAAGTTTTATTTGTAATATATTTATATAGGTGAATAGATTGTTTTCTGCAAACCATTTTTCTAGCTATAGTATATTGAGTTTATTTTTAAAGAAAGCAATCAAATGTTAACTAATTACAGCTTTTTAATAGTCTATATTTTTGAAGAGCTCATGGGTCCTTTATCAAAGCGAAGTGGCAGGTTTCTTTTTAAATACACTTACCAGTAATATTGAACAAATACGTAGGTAATTATTTGGAAAGGACAGATATCCTTTTGTGTCTTTACAGGCTTACTGCAGTATATTATACCTAAAGCCAAGAATGCAGATCATCTTACGTGGACAGAAAGTGAAGACACAGCTGGTCTCAAAGAGTCTTGCCTACATTGAACGTGATGTTTATCGACCCAAATTTTTAGTATCCTTTCTTTTCTTTTCTTTTTTTAAAGATTTATTTATTTATTTGTCCGGTACGGGGTTGCGGGGGGAGACATGAACAGGAGGAGAAGCAGGCAGAGGGACAGGCTCCCTGCTGAGCAAGCAGCCCAGTGCAGGACTCGATCCCAGGACCCTGGGATCATGAGCTAAGGTGAAGGCAGATGCTTAACCAACTGAGCCACCCAGGTGTCCTTTATTTTCCTTTTTTTGATGCTGTATGAAGATATTCTCTTCCCCCACCCCGTTCTCCTTCTATCCTGATACGGAGTCTAATCCTCTCCAGCATTGTCTTTTTTTGTACACTTTTAGATTCATTAAAAAATGACTTGGAAAGGATGATTTGAGGGGAGTGAGGTAGTGTGTTCAGAATTTTCCTTAATAATTAAGACTAAAACAGTGAGAATTACTTTTGGATTCAACTGCAGAAATAAAGACCATTATGGGATAATGATGTATCACAGAAATAGACTCATCAAAGCTTATGAAAAAGTTGGATGTCAGTTAAGGGTAAGCTTTATATCTGAAATGTTTATATCTTTTATAAAAGTTAAAATATCATGTTGTTGGGTCAAACGTGAAATAATAAGCTTTGCTTAATAACTTTTTTAGATGCCAGTGTGTTTAATAATGTTGGTATGGTACTTGAACTTAAAATACTTTTATATTAATTTCCCATTTGGTCCAGATAATCTTATGAGGGGGACAGAATATTTTATCTCTGATATACAGAGGAAGGAGATGGAGGATAAGAAGTTAAGTAACTTGCTCTAGACCTAAAATGAGTCTGGTTCTTAGATCCAGATGCAGACCATTTGACTGCATTTAGATATGGATCCGTTGTTATTTCTGGGATGAAACTGGTTAGTTTTATTTAGTCCTGGCTCAGTAGCCGGAAAAACAGGATCATGTAGGTGATTTGCTGCTTTGGAGTTAATTCCTGAATAAATTAGAGCCTTCCTCGTAAATCGCTTCCATTGTCATAGAACTCAGTTTAGGATGATGAACATTGCCCACTATGCTGGTCTTTATCCTTTACGTGTTTTCACAGAAAGCTTTTTTTTTTGGAGTGTATGTGTTAAGAATTAAGTGATAAATTCTGAAAATTAAGTTTCTAAACGTAGTAAGCCTAATCATATCTTGTTTTCCAAGGTCATGGTTTTCATTTTCTATTAATCTTATTTCATTCTAAGTTCTTTCTAGAATGATGTGAGCTCTACACAGTATGCTAGTGTGGGCTTATCTTGAATATTACTCAATAGGGGTTGTAACTCTTAGAATTTAACATGACATGAGCCCAGAATATAGCATTTTCACAAAAGTAAGCAAACTTTGTTGGGCTTTTTTTGGTAACCACAAATTTCAGTAAACAGCTAAAATACAGAAATTTGGCAACCATGATATGAGGTGTCAGTAACTTTTATTTAAAAATGCTAATTTTCATTTATAATTGGACTAGTAATTTTCATCAGAAATACTCTTATTAAAGTTATGGGGAATTTCATCAGTAATTGGAAATGCATTTTTGATAATAAGCCTTACTTCTCAAGTGGTTTGGGATTCAAAAGAAACAATGTATCTGCAACAGAATGTAAAATATTTTTTTTCTTTTATCCTTTATGATTCTGACTTAAGATACACAGCCATTTTTCCAACCCAGTTAAATTTGCATTGTGTATACTTTCTGGTTAAGGTTGACCTTGTAAAAAATAGGCTTTTACAGCCAACTCTTACATTGTTTTTCTTTACCAGGTGATGGACTGGGCATAGTATTTGCATTCTGTAGATTCAATAAGCAGTTACTAAATTAGTGTCAGGTATCTGGTGTGATTTGCTCAGAATAAAAAGATGATAAGATACAGAGCATGCTATCAGAGCTCTGGTGAGGGGAAAATGTGGTACAAGTTGAAAGCATCAGAAAAAGCTTCTTGGAGGCAGCGGTGATTGCAATGAGTCTTAGTTGATGTTACTGTGTTGAAAAGTCTGGCAAGGGTTTTCCAGGAAGAGAAAAATCTCTGCAAAGGAAGGGAAAGAGGCTTCGGAGAATGTGACATCATTAAGGCAGTAGCTAACTTTGCTGGGGCATATGCACAGAGAGACAAGAAGATGAGGTTTGAAAGAAGGTGAACCAGAACTACAAATTGGAGGGTATCGTGGTTTATTAATGGTATGAGATGAGGAACACTGATGGTTTTTAATAGAGTGGGATTAGATCTGCATGGTTTCGGCTATATTTCTGAACAATTTCACTTTATTATTCTTTCACTTTTTCCTTTTGTAGACTCAGCTATAATTGTGAACAAAATATTTTTGAACTTAATACTTGTTAATCATATATAGATAATCGAATATATGACTCATATACTTTGAGTTCAATATTTTAGCTAGCAGCGGGTCTTTTTGTTTGTTTAAGATGTTATTTATTCACGAGAGAGAGAAAGGCAGAGGCAGACTCCCTGTGGAGCAGGGAGCCCGATGTGGGACTCAATCCCAGGACCCCAGGGTCCTGGGGAAAAGGAAAGGAAAAGGAAAATGAAAAGGATCATGACCTGAGCTGAAGGCAGATGCTTAACCGACTGGGCCACCCAGGTGCTCGCTGGGAGTATTTTTTAAAAAATAACTTGAATTGAACTGTCCTAGGTTTTTACTTCATCTCCGATATTAACTGGATGTGTAACTTTGGATAAATGATTTTAATTTTAATCTGGCAAACTTTTGTTGGAGAATTATTGCTACGGTCTTTGCTAAATACTGTGGATATAGAAAGGAGTTAGTTGTAGTTTCCACTGTCTAAGAAAGGCATCCCAATAGAGGTGGTCTTTTTTGTATTAAATTAGGGATGATAATACATGTCTAAATGGATATTTGACAACAGTGGAAGTAGTTTTGGAGGAAGGCTCTAATGTATTTAGGAATTAACTTCTAGAAAAGTAAAATAAACCTACCAGACACTATTTTTCAATTTAAATTTCATAAGAATAGGGATATAAAATGTAAGAAATGTTTCATACAAATTATAAGTCTTTGTGGAAGGTAATTATTTTGAGCATTGTGTCTTATGCTTAAAACACTGATTTCGTTTTCTTTTTCAGGCGAACAATATGGGTGTTGGAGTAGTAGGAATTATAGAGTGTAACTTCCTAAAGCCAACTCATAATAAACAAGATTTTGACTATACTAATGAGTACAGGTACGTTACCTGTTAAAGTCACTGGCTTTTTACAGTTTATTTTGGGAATACTTTCATCTCTTTTCCTAAGCTGAATTTTTTTTTTTCTGTCTTGTGGATGTTTTTATCTTACAGAACTTTATGAAAATTGGTAGGTGAGAGGCTTGCTTAGAAAACACCTTTAGCCCTCTTCTCCCACCTAGGAATTAATCCTACCCCATCACCAGTAGAAATATGTTCTCCCCGTCTTATTGATGATTTATTGATGAAGTATTTCTGAGATTTATAGTAGAAATAGAGGATGTTCCTGCTCTCTTGGTGTCAACATTTATTGTGTAATATCGTGAAACTTTGTGCTTATAGATGGGAACTTGAAGGTGATTTAGTCCTGTGTACTTTAGACAGAAATACTATGATCTTTTAAGAGTGGTTAGAAGTCACAGAATGAATATGACCATTAGTTTTACTTGTAGATTTAGGAAGCACACTTTCCCTAATGAGCACATATGATGGAGTAGAATGCAACTGTCATGTGAACATTGGTGATAAAGATAAAGATAATGTCACAGGCCCTTTATTCAAATAAAGAACAAATACAACAAAGAATAAAGAAAATAATAAAGGTAAGAGCAAAATTGATGAATTAGGAAACACATATAATACAGAAAATTAGTATACACTCAAGAGTTGACTCCTGGGGCAGAGGCTACTCCTGTTAGTTGAACAGGGATAATTTAATATAAGGAATTATTAACTAGAATAGTAGAGGGTGATTACTAGAAGGGGTAAAAGAAGACAGTAGTTTCCCAGAACCAGCAGATACAGAAGACTGACTATTCCCTCAAGGTTGAGAAAAAGGACTAGGAACTAGGAGAGGGCCCCCTGCCCCTCAGGTCAAGAGATTCAAATCTTGTAGGAGTCATGACAACATAGGAACAAACCACCTGCAAGTTTCTTGCCAGAAAAAGAAGGCCTGGCCAGTGCTGGACTGTAGATGTGACCTGCTGTTGCCAGAGGCTGTGGGTGAGCTGGAGCTATTCTATAGAGGAGATCGGTCTTTGCCCAAGGATATGGACACACTGGGACTGATCTCTTGATGGAGGTCGTGGGCTGCTGGAGGACAGAGCATTGCTAGAGAGCACATCTGGAGCTCCTCTGTGGGCCAGTGGGCTCCAGCCAAATAATAATAATAATAATAATAATAATAATAATACATACATACATACATACATACCAGGACCTGAAGGACACTTGTGTTGCTGTCACCTAGCAGGCGCATTCATCTGTTAATCCAATTCAGCATTCCTCGGACTGCCAAATGATAAATGTTTATATGACCAAGCTTCAAAAAATCACAAAACTGAGCAAAGAAGACTGAATTTGGAGCTGAGAGATAATGAGTTCATAACTGACAAAATCAAAAAGCCTGAAGTTTGTTCTTTGATAAGATTAGTGAAAGGACAATGGGGGGGTAGAAAGCAGAAATCATTAATATAAAAAATGAAAAGGAGACGCACCCAAGAACATCAAAGGAGTAGCATGAACAATTTTTACCATCTTAGATGATATGGGCATGTTCCTTTAAAATTGAATCAATTTTTAGAAAACTTCCCACATATTAAATTCAAACATTTTAAGAAGGAAGTAGCACCAGTCTTACACTATCTTAAAGGTTTTATGAGGGCACGTAACTCTGGTAGTGAACTTGTGAATACTTCTTACAAGAAAGGGAATTTATATGTCTCATGATCAAGATACAAAAATTTTAAAATATAGCACATGCCATCTAGTAATATGTAAAAAGGATAATTAATACATTAAAACCAGTTAGATTATATTCCAAGATGACATGGTGGTTTTAATATTCAAAAATCAGTGTAGTTCATCACATTGTTGTTAGAAGGAAAAATCTTACAGTTATTTTCATAGGTACAGAAAAAGCACTTGATAAATCACAACACCCACTTGTAATTTTTTTTATTTGAGAGAAAGCACATGTACAAGTGAGTGGGGCGGGGGTGGGATTAGGTAGGGTGGGTCAGAGGGACAGGGAGAGAATGTTAAGCAGGCTCCGTGGGGCTTGATCCCAGGACCCTGAGATGGTGACCTGAGCCAAAGTCTGAGCAACCTCGGCATCTCACCCATTTGTAATTTAGAAGAAAAAAAGGAACGCTTACAAAATCATGAATAGAAGGGCATATTAGCAATGCAGAGCATTTATAAAAACAACGAAGTGCATTCCTAATGCTGAATTGTTAATATCCCCTCACGGATGAAAATGAGATAAGGATTTCCACTATCCACCATTGTTCCTGAGGAAATAACCATATAATAAAGAAAGAAAAAGAAGTAAAAGTTATGGGTTAGAAAGGAAGAAATAAAACATTTCTGTACAAGATAGTATTAAGTATATAGTAAGTCCAAAATAATTTGCAAATTTAGAATTAATGAAGGAACAAGTTAAGTGGTATGTATTCTAGGATTGTTGGATAAGAAGTATTCAGAAATCAATAGTATTTGTGTTTACCAACAACGAGAAACTAGAACATGAAATTTTTTAAAAGTCATGAAGTGTCAAAAAAATCAGGTACTTTGGAGTAAATAAAATATGCAGCATATACACTAAAAACTATGAAATATTGTGGAGTGAAATTTAAGCCCCAAGTAAGTAGGCATACCAGGTTCAAGAGTTGGAAGGCTGAATATTACAAAATGTCAGTTTTTCTCTAAAATAATTAAATACAATTCCAATTTAAGAAAAAAATCCCTGCCAGCTTTTGTGGGTGTTGATACTATTAATAGGCTTACTCTAAACTTTATGTTGAAAGTCAGAAGACCCAAGGTAGTTAAGATAATTAAGAACAACAAAGCAAGAAAACTTAACCTACTAATACCAGTACTTGTAAAGCTATAGTACCTAAGTGTGGTATTAAAGGATAAGCTGTCTAGTGAAATAGAGAAGCCAGAAATAACCCCCCACTTTTATATATTTGATGACCTGATTTATGACAAAGATTATATCATAGAACTGTGGGAAAATGATCATCTTTCCAAAAATGCTGGTCAGTTGGCCATTTGTATGGATAATATGACTCTTACTTCAGATGAAGCAAAAAATTGATACAGGATGGATTTTAGACCTATGTAAGGAAGGCAAAAACAAAGTGGGAACAAGAATATTTTCAAAACCTTTAGTTAAGCATATTTTAAAACAAGATGCAAAAAATATTGATCATAATGGGCAAAATGAAAAATTATTTAAAATGAGTGAGACAGAGAATGTTGGCAAGATAGAGCATTTGGAGCCCTGGCAGATGGCTGGTGGGTATAAAAATCAGATTTGAGAACTGTTAGTTTATTGAGTAAAACCAAATATCAGTGCCCACCCCTGTAACCCTGCAGTTTCACTCTTCGGTATATTCCCAACATAATTGGGTGCAGTCTTTTGGATTGAGGTATAGTGGTGATGAGAGAAGGAGATGAAGAGAACTTGAAAAAGGGAGGATATGTTTGGAAGGGAAGATTGATTCTCATTTGGACACTTAAATGTTATGTGATAGTGACGAAAAAACTAGTTGGAGATAATAGGTGGGGATAGAAATGTCTGATTAATCTGCCAGTGTAGAATTTGAAGTCTTGATGATTGAAAGCTTTATTTTAAATTGAGACTGTTACACTGACTATACCTTGTATGTACATAGTTCTGTCACAGTAGGTGCTTAACTCGAATGATTGCTTAAGTGTGGCCTTAGATCCCACTGATTGGCTTTTTATTAATATCTTATTGAGGAAGGAGTGACAGTCTTAATTGTGGGACAGAAGCTATTTTAAAATATACTTGCTGGTGTTGATTGCATACTTTTATAAACTAAAAGTTTGAGTTCTAATTGGAATTGAAGCTTACAGGTTTATCAGTTGGAGTTGGAATTTAGAATGCCTGTGGTTCTTCCACTAATTGGTCTGCAACATACTTTCTCAACAGAGGACACAAAATATTACTGTTTATATCTTCAAAGATGATCTTGGCTCTTCTCTGGGAACTTAAAAGTGTCCTTGTAGAAAATTGCCATTAGAGCATTCTTTACTAACTATACCTTTGGGAGACATCAATCTCCTTTGCCCTGTAGTGTCCACATGATCCTTGCTAAGTCATTTGTGCTTTCTCTGTGTTTGACAAAGGTTTGAACTTTATCTTTTTTTTTCTTAAATTGATTTTAATTTACTTTTTTAGGCTGACAATAGCAGCGTTAGGAGAAAAGCTGAATGATTACTGGAATGAAATGAAAGTGAAGAAAAATGCAGAATATCCTCTAAATTTGCCAGTTGAGGATATTCAGTAAGTACATTAAAAATATCAACCCACTCTAATATCAAGACATGATTTTGGAGGGTATAGTGATAGAACACAAACTTTGAACTAAGCCAGAGTAAGAATTAAATTGTATAACTCAGCACACCATGAAATGAGCCAATGAATGTACACATTAATACATACACACAAAAGATTCACGAAGCAGTATTTATCCATACGTTGCATATGCTGATACTTATTTCATTTAAAAAATACAAGTCTTAACCCATTAAATTGATTTCATGATCCACTAATGGGTTGCATCTCATAGTTTGAAAAACTCTGGTCTTTAGGATCATGACTCTAAATCCAGAACTGAATTTAGATTCTAATTTTGCTTAAATAATGATGTGACACTGAACATGTTACTTGGCCTTTTATAAGCTTCCCTTTTTTTTTTTTTAACTTGTAAAATGGGAACATTAGTAGCACTCACTTCCTCTAGTTAGAAGACAAAGAATATGCCTTACGAGCATTCAGTAACTTGATAGCACACAGTGCCAGTTCTGTGAATGAATGAATAGTAACTGTACTGATGGAAAGATGACCAAGATGTATAATTAGGAACAAAAAAGATGCAGTTCAGTGTATTAATTTCCTATTTTTTTTAAGTGTCCATATACACATGCATAATTCTGCAAGCATAGAAAATTCTACCAGGGTTTTAAAAAATGAACAGTGGTAAGCTCCTAAAACAAGGATTTGTATTTACTTTATAAATTTCTGGAGCACATGGGTGGCTCAGTTGACTGACCATCTGACTCTTGATTTCGGCCCAGGTCATGATCTCAGGGTTGTGAGACGGAGCCCTGTGTCATACTCTGCACTGGGTGTGGAGCTTGCTTGGGATTCTTTCTTTCCCTCTCCTTCTGCCCTACCCCCCCCCCAAAAAATAAATAAATAAACAAATTTCTGGATTGTTTAAAATTTATGTAACCATGTAAATGCATTTTTAAAAATTTATATTTAAAAAATTTATATTAAATTTATATTTAAAATTTGTTTTTAAAAGTTTATATTTAAAGCATTTATATTTAAAATAAAAAATTATATGTATTCATTAAGATGAAGTCTTCTTATAGTCAGTGAAATGTTAAATGAATACCCAAGTTCTTTATAGGATCATTGTAATTTTCAAATGATAAAACTATAAAGCATTTTATAAACTAAAAGAATATATAAATTTTAGATATTCAGAGATACACTTCTAGTAGAGGCTAAAAATGTAATAGAATTATTAAAAATGCTTAAATTATAGTAATAACAGCTTGCCTGTTTTCTGTATGTGAGTGTTTTATTGTGCTAATAAATTCACTAAGATTGGACATTGCAAATGCTAACTTAATGTAAATTTCAAAGCAAGGCTTTTGGAATCTTAAGTTGCTTTTTTATTACCAGAGAACAAAATTGAATAGTATGCTGTTAAAACATTTAAGTCTCTTTGTTTAAATTGGCCTGTTGGCTTTAACCTTTTGAAGGTAACCAGAACTGTTGTTTTTAAAAAATTTAACTTGCTGCACAACAATAATTATGTCGCAGGCATTTCAGGAACAGAATTAAATAATAAAAGCATTTGGCGGTAAAAATGATATAGAAGATCTAATGATGTGTACTTTGCATCCATATTTTCATACTAACATTACATCATTTTGTTACAGGAAACGTCCCGATCAGACATGGGTTCAATGTGATTCCTGTCTAAAATGGCGAAAATTACCAGATGGAATAGATCAACTTCCAGAAAAATGGTATTGCTCCAATAACCCTGACCCACAGTTCAGGTACCATATAGTTGGTAGTACCCTTTTTGGAAAGGCAGAAAGTACTGTTCAAGATGTATGAACAGGCGCTGGTGACGTGTTATTCCCATGTGATTTTTCTGACTAGAAATTGTGATGTTCCAGAAGAACCTGAAGATGAGGATTTGGTGCATCCAACTTATGAAAAAACCTACAAAAAGAAGTGAGTGTTGTATTAATGTTTGGTGGGGAAATAATGCCCGTATTATTAATGCTGGTGGGAGTACAGCATTAGTTGCTACTTCTCCAAGATCAAGCTAGTACAACCCAGAAAAGATTATGACCCCAAAGATTTTGATGTGGATACATAATATTGGGAGTTTTTGTTTTTTGTTTATTTTCCTTTATACCGTGAATACCTGCTCTTTTTCCACCCGCCATTTACGCTGTCCTATCTACACAGGATAGTTTGCATACAGAATAGTTTGTCTTTTGGGCCACACACAGATGAATCATAAATGAGTACTGCCTGATACGAGCTTATAGTCTTAACAGGGAAGGTGAGACATGTGCATTAAATTGACAGATACCATCGAAGGCAGGATCCATTCTGTTGGGAAGCCCATAAGGAGAGATGACGTCTGTCTGGGGATGGGAAGAGAAATCTGGATCAGGAAAACTTATGAGGCATATTTGTGTAATAGGTCTTGGAGGATGGGTTACATGCAAATGTACAGGAACCAGTTCGTTCTGCTTTAGAGCAAATACATGAATGGGCATAATGGAAAATAGAGGAGAGAGGGGGAAGTTGGCTAATGAAGGATAGTCAGCCCTGGTGAACTGTAGGTTAGTGTCCACTCACAGAGGCCGGGTGCATGTAGAACTTTTGGGTGGTTTTGATTTAGAGTGCCTGGTTTTTTAAGATAAATCCAGCAACAGGACCGTGAGTAAAGAGACCAATTAGAAACCTGTGTGATGTTCCTGCTCAGAGGTCTGAGAATAATGCTGGTGAGGGTAGAAAGCTTAAGGCAGATGTTGGGCATTACTGAGGTAAGAGGTAGAAAGTATTTCCCTGCCTGTGGCCTTAACACTGATGATAATGAAATTAAAGCAAAGTTCAGTGTACATATTAGTGAAATGGCAAGTTTGTCATTGGGCAACATTGAAAAATAATAATCAAATTTAAGTATGTTCACTTTTCATCTTTTTCTTTTTCTTTTTTCTTTTAGAGATAAGGAGAAATTCAGGATCAGACAACCGGAAATGATCCCTCGGGTAACTGATGAAACCTTGCATTTTATAGCTGTGTATTATGGGTGGTGGCTAGTTTAACAAATAGTTTTAAAGCTTAGGAGTTACATAACAAATTGAGTGATTTTGTTCATTCAGTCCACATACTCCTTTTCTTATACCCCTTCTTGCCTTCCTTCCTAGCCTGGCAACTTTTCACTCACTGTTCAGTTTACTATTTAGTCAGGCATCGTCTGAGAAAAGGCAGGCATTAGGAATCTTAACACCCAGGCACCTGGGTGGCTCATTCAGTTAAGCGTCTAACTCTTGATTTTGGCTCAGGTGATGATTGCAGGGTTCTGAGATGGAGCCCCAAGTCAGGCTCTCTGCTGGGCGTGGAGCCTGCTTGGATTTCTCTTTCCCCATCTCTCTCTCCCTCTGCCCCAGCCCCCCTTATAAAAAAAAAGAAAGAAAGAAAGAAAGAAAATGAATCTTATTGTCACATAGGCAGTTAAGGAAAAATTCACAGGAAGCCCTGGGGAGCCGTGTTCTACTAACCTGGACCAAAGCTACAGTGTTTTTCTTTCTCTTTGTTGAGCACTTTCTTAGTGCTTAATGGTGTTAAGGCGCTTTTTCTGGGTATCTGGGTATCTGGGTAGACAGTTGTACTTCTTGTATAAGGAAGTTTTGGTCCGCTGCAGATGTGTGTGTTTGCTTTTAGTTAACACTGAAATGTTTTCTTACGGCAAAGACTGAGGGTTTGGAGGTGAGAACAGAACTGGGTGAAAAAGAAAAGTGGGCTTACTTACTCTAAAAGCAGTATCTTCGACTTTATTTTCTGTTTCTTTTAGAAAAACAAGTTTTTAATTGTATTTCAGTAAGTCCTGTACAGTATAGGGTCAGTAAATTTTGCCATAAAAGACCAGATAGTTCATATTTTAGACTTTGTGGGCCACATGCAGTCTCTGTTGTGTATTCTTGGTTTTGTTGTTTTTTTTACATCTTTAAAAATGCAAAAACATCCTTCCACTTACTCGCAGGTTGGAGTTGGCTTCCTGGCTTGTTAGTGGCTCTCTGGTATAGCCCAAAGAATTTACATGGTTAGAATCGTTCTCATTGTTTTCTGGGATATGGGGCAAAGGGAAAATAATATCTTGTGTTTTGGGGCATGGCATATTAAAAAAAGTCCTTTAAGGTCGATTTTCTTTTCTTCCAACAGATTAATGCTGAACTTTTGTTTCGGACACCCCCCGTATCAGGTCAAAGCTTTTCTCCTGTGAAGGAAAGTGTTCCAAGAGGACATCTTTCAGAAGTGGCAAATACTTATGCAACAAGACTCATAAATAATCACCGAGGTTCACCCCAGTCTGAACCTGAGAGCAACAAGTCAGTGGCTAAAATGTGTTTTTCCAGTGGGGAATAAATATTAAGTAGAGCCTTTACTTGACACTTCTATGGCAGTATTACACTTCTGAGTTTATGTGCATGTAAAAAGTCTTAAGGATAAGTTAATTTACTTTTATTATCTAAACTTACCCCAGCCCGCTCATGCCACCCATTTAAGTCAGTTTTTAAAATATCAGTTGTATTCATTGTGGAATTTTCACCTCTTTGAAATTCTATATAGTATGAAAATTCTTGCTTTTAAAATTACCACCTTCTTAAGAAAAACATAAAGCAACTAATAATACAACACTGTAATGTCAGGTGTGACCCATGAGTTCTTAGCTTGTTGTAGGCTGTGTATTTTGGATGAGTAGATGGAGAAGGAAGGGAGCAAGAAAGGTATGAGTGATATGTAAATTGAACAGTTAGGTCTTTTGACTGGAATGGTCAGGGAAGGTTTGGGATGAGGTAGTACTTGGTTTGGTTCCTGAAACTCTGAAAGCAGTGCTCTGTGCAGGTGGCTCATTCAGAGGGAGTAGAATGAATACAGGTGAAGAAGAAAGCATGATGGGACGCCTGGGTGGCTCAGTTGGGTAAGCTGCTGCCTTCGGCTCAGGTCATGATCTCAGGGTCCTGGGATCAAGTCCTACATCAGGCTCCTTGCTCAGCAGGGAGCCTGCTTCTCTCTCTGCTTCTGCCTGCTGCTCTGCCTGCTTGTGTTCTCCCTCTCTCTTTCTCTCTGACAAATAAATAAATAAGTAAAATCTTTAAAAAAAAAAAAAAGAAGAAGAAAGCATGATGCCAATGAACTAGGGGATCAGACTGACTACACTTGGTCTTTTTTGTTGAAAGACAAACATTGAAACAGTTTGCTGAGATAGTGGGATGAGATTTTCTGAGAGGTTTTGTAGGCTTCATTAAATTCTCAAAGGGATTTTTGACTTCCAAAAGGATTAGAAATAACTGCTTTTATGCATATATATATGTGTGTGTATATATATATATCAAGAGGGCATTTTCTAAAATAGTTTTCTGTTTGTAGCTTACATTTTAGGGGCATGTTTTGGGGCTGGATTGCTACTTAACTAAGAACTGTGTGAATTTTTTTTTAATAGTCTCCTTAATTTTCTTGGCTTTTCTTCTTAAAGATGGATCCAAACAAAGTAAGAAAGTTTACAGATAAAAAAGTTTACAGATAAAAAATAATGGAATTTCTTCTTTTTTTTTAAGGAGGGGGTACAGAGTGAGAGGGGGAGAGAGAGAAAATGTGAAACAGGCTCCACACCTAGCATGAGCCCATCGGCGGGGCTCAGTCTCACAACCCTGAGATTATGACCCAATCCGAAATCCAGAGTCCTACATTTAACCAGCTGAGCCACCTAGGTGCCCCTGGAATTTATTCTTTAAAGTGATTTATTCCATCCAAGTGGAATAAGAGAATAGAAAAATTTTTCATTAATTTTTAAAACCTAAAGAATTTGAAATTTGAATTTGAGAAAAATACAAGTTTTTTTTTTTTAATAATATATATATATATAAGTTTTAAAAATAAAACCAAAGACTGTGGAAAGGTAGTACCTAAACTAAATCTTGAGAAAGACATATAGGAATTAGCCTCATAAGAAAAATAACAGGGTGGTTCCCGGGTAAGTGATTAACTCCATGGAACCCTCGGCATGCACCAAACTCAGAATCATTGGGTACTTCTTAAGGCAGAAAACAGGAGGCTTGTTTGAGAGTTTAAGGAAGAGTAGTTCTCTAGACCTCTTCATAACCTGCCAAATCTGGTGACGTGGCTTCTCCTCTGTCAGAATGTAGGATGTTTTCCTTCTGGAGCAGTTTCACATTTCATATGCTGAAGATATGGGTGAGCCACTGTTTTGAAAGAGGAGGTGTAAGGGAAAGTGAGTACTAAATGATGAAAAATCCCCCCTCCACTTTCCCTCGTTGGGCCCCCAGGGGAAAGCCCTGGGTGGTGCTGATGGTTTGAGCACCACATGGCCAGCCCTCACTGCTTCTAGTCGGTCTCACTCTGAAACATAAAGACAGACAGAGATCACTAGGTGTACAAACTGAAACAAAGGCAGTAGAGGAAACCCTGTGGAATTTACTGGGAGGCAGGTAGGTGTGGAACAAACACATTTCTTAGAAAAGATAAGCAGGTAGAGGGTAGAAAAAGGAAAAGACAAGGTACAGGAGGGTCAACATCTGAATAAGGGAGTTTCAGAATGGGAGATCAGAGAAAACAAAGGGGAGGGAATAGTGTGACTTAAAATACACAGCAAAAATATGTGGGAAAAGATCCATTCCAAGAAACATGAAATTTTCGTACACCAGGAAAAATTTTTTCAGGGAGGGAAAATATAAGTTAACCTTCAAAAAGATCAGGAATTAGAATGGCAGGAACACCGAATGGTACATAACAGTGGAATGATGCTTTTAAAGTTTTGAGAAAGTAATTTTCAACCTTGAAGTCTATATAAAAACCAAGCCAACAATAAAATTGAGATGTGAATAAAGATCTTTCATCATGTAGCCTTTCACCTTTTTTACATTCTGTATACGGTTTCTCAAGATTTTATTGGAGATTGCGCCCCCTTGATAATGAGGGAGTAAAGCCAAGAAACAGAAGAACTGAGATGGAAGAAATAGGGAGGGCTATCACCTAGGGCCCAAACAACAAACCAGTGCAGATAACCCGCTGAGGGAGGCAGAAAGTTTCAATTGGTGGCAAATTCACAGAAAACTCAGTCGATGAGGAAAATGAGGTAGTTTTTAATGCTAGGAAAATGGAAGGATAGGGCATGCTGATTTAGTCTGTGGCTCACCTCTGATCATTGAGCATTGATAAAAATGACGATGAGCAAATGGAAATGGCAGAGCCCTTCAGTGGGTGCTAGAACATAAGGAGCAGACCTGGACTGGGGACGGGGGATCATTCTCATTTGGCCGTGTGTACCTTGAGGTGCCCAGAGGCCATCTAGTGAAAGGGAGTTCGGCAGTATGCAGAGCTGCTACTTTACAGTGAGCTAAGTAGTCTAATTGTTTCCTCAGCTGTACAGGAGAAAATCCTCTCTACTTCATTAAATCATTGAGCAGTACTGTGTAATCATTTTTTTTTTTTTTTTTTTTTAAAGATTTTATTTATTTATTTGACAGACTGAGATCACAAGTAGGCAGAGGCAGGCAGAGAGAGAGAGGTGGAGGCAGGCTCCCCGCTGAGCAGAGAGCCCAACGTGGGGCTCGATCCCAGGACCCTGGGATCATGACCTGAGCCGAAGGCAGAGGCTTAACCCACTGAGCCACCCAGGTGCCCCTGTGTAATCATTTTTTAAAATGAGCGTGGACATTTCTTAAAATTTCAAGATTGATTACTTCAAGGTCATCCATTTTATTCATTTCTATGTTTTATGGTCTTATATTTTGTATATCAAATTTTTTCCAGCCTGAAACGGAGACTTTCTACTCGTTCATCGATTTTGAATGCAAAGACGCGGAGACTGAGTAATCAAGCATTTGAAAATTCAGCTTACAAAGATGATGATGATGAAGACGTCATCATCTTAGAAGAGAACAGTACTCCCAAACCTGCAGTAGATCATGACATTGAAGTGAAATCAGAGCAGAGTCACATCGAGCAAAGTGGTCAGCAGGTCGAGCCTGTGGCTGATAAGGAACCTTGTGCCCAGACTGGTTCATCGGGCATCTCATCATCCAGGTGTGATCAGGGAACTACTGCGGCCACCCAGACAGAAGCACCGAGTGTAGTTATTAAAAAGGAAGAAGCACTCGAAGATGAGATAGACGCACGAAATGACGCAGCTATGCCGCCAGCCTGTGTGGAGGCTGAAGGGAAGACACAAGAAACCCAGGAAACCTTTGATAAATCTGCGGGTGATGCTAGTTGCCAGTTAAATGAACTGAGAAATGAGCTGCTTCTAGTTACCCAAGAAAAAGAAAATTATAAAAGACAGTGTAATGTGTTTACTGACCAAATCAAAGTGTTACAACAGAGGATACTGGAAATGAACAACAAATACGTGAAGAAGGAAACTTGCCATCAATCTACGGAAACTGATGCTGTATTTTTGCTTGAAAGTATTAATGGAAAATCTGAAAGTCCGGACCATGTGGTATCTCAGTATCGGCAAGCTTTGGAGGAAATAGAAAGGCTGAAAAAACAGTGTAGTGCTTTGCAACACGTGAAGGCCGAATGCAGTCATTGTGCCAGTAGTGAGAGCAGAAGTGAAGTGGACGAAATGGTTGTGCAGCTTGATGACGTGTTCAGACAGTTGGACAAGTGCACTGTAGAGAGGGACCAGTATAAAAGTGAGGTGAGTGTATCATTCCACATACTGGGAGTCCTGGGAGTCCCAGGGAGTCTAAACCACCAAGAACAGTCAGTTGCTAGATTGGAATAAATTACTTAATATTTCCATGTACTGACTGTTGCCCGGCGTCTTCTCGGCTGGGGAGTGGTCCTCCTGGGGGCGCGTGGAAATGTGTGTTGAGGAGAGGCATTGCTAGAACTTACTGGATGATGACCAGGTATGGTCATTTCCTGTAGCGTACTGGAAGTTGCTGTGTAATGAAGGATTGTCCTGCTCAAAATACTGTTCTCATTCCCATTGAGCCAGTCAGTTGCTAAATATAGGGAACGTCACATCCATTATTAATAGGCCTTGCAATAGTCATACAAGATAGGTGATGATGTCCTCATTTTATAGTTTATAGTTTAGTTACGATTTACTACGATTAGTCTGTTGACAAGACGACCGAAAACATCATAGGACCGTGGCAGTTCCACAGGTAACTCAGACAACAAGCTTCTACTTTGTTGCTTCACTTCTCAGCGTGCCATTGTGATCAGAGGTGGCCTCTGGGTCCAGTCCTCATATATCTGTGTTCCGAGCAGCAGGAAAGAGGAGGGGTGCGTTTCCTAAAAGTTGCTGACATTCCACCTGTCAGAACTTAGTCACCTGGCTGATGGGTGCTTTGGAAGTACGGTCTTTATTCAGGGGTTCTTCTGAGGAAGGAGGAGAAAAATGGTAGATGTCAGGAGACAGGTAGTAAGTAGCCTCTGCATGTACCCTCCATTCAAATTTGGAGAGTTCCTTTAAGAAGCATATATTTTATGTATCGTATTAATGTAGTGTTTGAAAGAAGGGTTTTTCTGCTAAAGAATTTGGAAATGACAGGCTGGTGCTGTATTGCCCCTTCTTCCTGGAAGCTCATTCAAACATCTTGGTGTATTTATTATTGGCTTAGAGTTCGATAACAAAATATGCAAAAATCAATAGCAGCTTTCGGTTATAACTTAGAGCTGGTGAGTGCAAGAAATGAAAGCCACTTTGATGTTGACATAATTCAGGCATTTTTATCTTGGTTTTCCAGTTTTTAGGTAACCATTTGTTTTCAGTCAAGTGGTAATTAACATTTTGTATTCTCTGAATGTGACAAGAGGTGGAGATGAAACTCAAATGAAGCTTTGTTTATAGAAAGCTATTGTGGGTGGGTTTTTTGCCCTGTTTTGATGGTGATTTTCATCTAGCTACATTTCCTGGCTTAAATTTGTACTTTGGCATTAGTATTTTTAAGTTTGATTTTAGCATTGGTATTTTTAAGTTTTATTTTTATTAGTATTTTTAAGTTTCAAGTTTAATTTTACAGTTATGAATTTTTTTTTTGTCAGGTTGAATTATTGGAAATGGAAAAATCACAAATCCGTTCACAATGTGAAGAACTGAAAACTGAAATTGAACAATTAAAATCTACACATCAACAGTTAGGAGCAGATGTTTCAACTTCAAGTAACATTGAGGAGTCTGTAAATTACACTGATGGGGAAAGGTAATATTACATGAGGCATGACCCTGGGGCTACCTTCTGGTTAGCATGATGCTTGCTAGCACACCTCAAACAGTTACCGTTCTATCAAAAGAACACGATCCTTCTCTTCAAGGAATGAACAGTTTAGGTTCAACTTAGGTGAAATAGGAATTTGGAGAGAATGAAGCATTTGATCAGTTAGAGCGGTTTGGAATGCTGTTTGGGAAAAGTGGAAATTGAGTTAGATATCAAAGAAGGTGTTGAATTTAGCCATGACTAGAAGATAAGGGACTATTTCATGAAACTTACATTTTCACCTGGATTTCTTTTACTTGTGTACTTGCCATTTCTTCATGGTTTTCTGTCATTTTACTACATGCCATCCCCAATGTTAACTTTTAGGTAATCAGAAAATTACTAGAAATTGCCATTGTACAGGTGATTACTAGGAAGAAGTTCTTCAGTGAAAGTAAGAAAATGATTTCCCTATCTCAGGAAGATATAAAATGGGCTTGGGGTGTTGCTTCAGTTCGGAGTGTCGGAGAGGCAGACATTCAGGTGGGAGGCCATGATGGTGCTCGTGGTGTGTTGATGACTTAGCATCAGAAAGCAGTCATTAAAGGCTAAACCTGGACAACTTTTCCTGCTCATACAGTATGACTTCTGACCTAAAAAGTACTGTTGTTGAGAAATAATCTCCTACCATCCTCACTTGACATCAATTATATTATTACCTTGTTTTTTAAGTGAAGTTTTTGAAGGATTTCAGTAAATTTCTTCATGGAAATGGGGTAGATCAGTACATAAAAGCCTAGAGGGCAGAGGTCAGAAGAAAATCCCAAGTGGTTTTTCTCAAAATGGGAACCACAAGCATCTGTGGTGCTTGTAGAAATGCAAATCCTTGGCCTATACTGCAGCTTATTAAATTGGAAGCTTAAACAGTCTCAGATAATTCTCTTGCCACACCGACCTTTGGGTAACCGATGATTATTTATTTATTTATTTATTTCCTTTAATCTTTCAAACTTGTGCTTCCCAAAATAGTACAGGAATATGTGGCTTAGTGACCCTTGAAATCTAGCTAGTCCGAATTGAGATGTGCTTTAAATATAAAAAAATATATAATGTATTTTGATTTTGCGATAAAATATTTTAGTTACATTGGGTTAAATATATAACTGCAATTTATAGCTGCATTTTGCTTTTTACTCTAGCTCTGTGAACATTTTAAACTGCTTATGGAGCTTGCAGTATCTCTTGGACAGTGCTGTTCTGTACATTAAAAATAAGAATCTGTGGCAGGTTCAGTAGATAGGAGAAATTAGCCAGGGACAATCAAAAGACTTAAAGGAAAGGATATGTAAGAGGATCATTAGGTCATACTAGTCTTTTATGTACTTTTCATATAGATAACAGGTTGTGGTTACAACAAAAGGGGTGTTCTTGGTAGGGATATAGGATGGCTAACAACTTCTGGAAAGCAAAGCAGAAAAATGTTTGAACCATGGGCCTCTGGTCAAAGATGAGTGAGGAAGCTTGGACAAAAAATGGCTGGAGTGGGAATGATGTAAAACTTTATCCGGGGGCCAGTGCAGTCTTAACTATCCAGGCTCACAGAACATCTTCTATATCGCGTTACTGTGCATTGTCGACTTAGGGATGAGCATCTTGCTTCTTCAGACATTTTCGCCTTGAATCAGTATCTAAGCTAAACGTGGGCTGCTTATATTTGGGAGAGGGGCAGAATAAGAGCAACTAACATGCAGTTTCCATGTTTCACTCAATCTTTGAGGCAAAGGCTACTGAATAATTGTAGGCCTTCAAAAAGTCTAGGGTGTTGGGGGTGCCTGGGTGGTTCAGTTGGTTGAACATTCAACTTTCGATCTCAGCTCTGGTCTTGATCTCAGGGTTGAGAGTTTGGGTCCCAACTAGCCTAGTGTGGAGCCCACTTAAAAAAAAAATAAAGTCTAGGATATTGATATTCAGTACATGTATATAAATTTGGAAGGAATGATAACGATCACATTTAATCCAGGGATTCCCAGTGTTTTCAGTAAAGCACCATTCCCTATAAATGCATAGTAAAATGGATCATCAGTGAACTTTAGCATATGAAAGGTTCAGAGAAGACTTTTTTTTTTAAAGGTTTTTATTTATTTGACCTAAAGAGCCCAAGTAGGCAGAGCGACAGGCAGAGGGAGAGGAAGAAGCAAGCTTTCTGCTGAGCAGGGAGCCCGACATGGGGCCTGATGCCGGGACCCTGGGATCATGACCTGAGCTGAAGGCACCTGCTTAACCGACTGGGCCACCAATGTTATTTAGCCCAAAATTTTGTAAGTTTAGTTGATCACAGAACCATTTCTCTTTCACACAAGGGTGGCTATCATACATAGAACATGTTTTAGAGAACAGTTCAGTTTTTATTTTCCTCAAAAGCTGAAATATGGGGAGATGCGTTCTTGTTCTGAGACTAGTGTTCTCACTACTGTATCACTGCTGTTTTCCAGGTGACAATATTTTGTATTACAAATAACACCTTGTAATTATATGTATTTTACCAGTCCATGGTTTCTCTAATAGCAAGTTAAAATTGCATTAGATAGAACCAAACAGAGCCACTAGTTTTATCTGCTTACCAAGGTATTAATGGATTATTAAAGTAAGTGAATTCATGTTTCACTTAGAATTTAGGCCCCACCTGAATTGTTAAACTGTGTTATAATGTTCATCTAATGGACGTAATATTTGTATTTTCAGCCTCAAACTTCGATCTCTCCGAGTTAACGTAGGACAGCTGTTGGCCATGATTGTACCTGATCTCGATCTTCAGCAAGTGAATTATGACGTTGATGTGGTTGATGAAATTTTAGGACAAGTTGTCGAACAAATGAGTGAAATCAGTAGTACTTAAAGTCTATTTGATGTGAGACAATATATTTGCTCAGTCCTGTGGTTGTATAGCTTTCAGAGTGGAAACACTTTTGTTTTATAGATATGACAGGTGACAGACGGAAGAACCATGATCTTCACTGTATTCTATGCATTCAGGTGTGCTCACAAGTACTGTGGGCACACTTACCACACCTTTTGAAATGCCTGAGAATCATTCTTACAGAACGGCTGAACAGCTCACTCATGATTCTGTTTTGAAGTGTAAATACTTGTAATTAAGTCTGCACATATTTTTTTATTACCCTAGAGGACTTAAGTGTTTTCCACCGAGAGCTTTTCAGGTTACCCCTAACCTTTGTGCAATTTTTTCTGGTTCCCAAAGTGTATTTTTCTCCGAAGTGAGGGCCATGCCATACTACAAATGGAAATGTTACCTTTGATTTTCCTACAGGAAAGTTTAAACAGGATTTTTAAAAAATGGAATTACGCTCCTGATAAGGTGTAAGTGAATTGAACATTAACGTTTCTTTTCTATAAATTCTTATCTCCTGAAATATTTTATTCATGGAAATAAGGTAAGCAGAAACTGTCCATCCATTTTGTCAGGATTTTTCTTGTGCTGAGATTGCCAATCATGGTTAAATGCAGTGTTTTTATAGAACAAAGAATCTTTAGTATAAAAAAGCATCAAAAATATTAAATGTCCCACCACATTTACTTTGAAGCCCATTTTTGGCTGCTTAGTCAGCATGGAGTGGGCACAGTAATTGTTTAATATTTCTTTTTGTGAAATTTCCTGTACAGCCTTTTGTAGGATTACTACAGGTTAATGAGAGTTGAGGAAGACAGTCTTCCTCAAACAGTACAGCATACCTTTCATTATATTACAGAGCTAAGTGTTTTATGTCCTGGAGGTAAGCAGCAAACTGCCCTAGGATTATAGTATTACATGCCATAAAAATTATGCTTTATTGGTCCCTTGTTTGTGCAATTTTAAAGAGATGGCTTTCTATTAAGTATAACTGTATATATAACTAAGAATCGTATTTTCCACAACTGAAATGTGCATTATTTTTTTTCAAAGTTTTATCATTGCTTATTTATTTTTACTTTTGTTTCTGAACATTCAGTACATGTTTCTTTTATATGTATGCTTAATTACATGTCTTTCATATACAATAATAAATTTTTACTGTACATTAACTTCTAGAAAAGTCAAATAAATGAAGGTTGTTTTTATTTGCTTGATAAAATAATTGAAAGTGTATTTTTGGTATGAAGCTGGTTTTCTGTCCTGATTGTATCTGCTCAAATTTTAAAATATCTTGTAATAAAATAAAAATATATATGATGGCTAACTCTTCAGATACTACTTTTAAAGAATTCTATATTCAGATTATATTTTGGAAACAAACTGTCCATTGAAGACCCTCAAGTTGAGCTCATTTTAAAATCTATATTAATTACAAGTTCTGTTTAGGAGACCGAGAGTGTTTCCATTAACACTCTAAAAACTGAGCTCATCTTGAGAGAGTGCGTGCGTGTGTACATGTATTTTACATTCAAGAAGAGACTCTTTCTGTAAATCGTTTAGCCTAAAGAAACCTTGCTTAAATGATAGCAGCAATGTAGAGCATGTCTAAGTTTGTGAATATTTATGTAGCAGTTCTTTCTGGAATTTGCTGTTTTTCCCCTCTTTGGGTCAGCTATATTCTTGCAAAAATCTATATTTTATATGGCTATTATCTTGCTTTTAATGGGAAAGTCATAGGATTAGTAAGTTTGCTTGCTAAATTGATTCTTTGGAAGTACTTAAATATTTTTCACCCTTTAAGAAAATATTGCCAAGATGTAATTCTTTGAAAATGTAGCTAACAAAATTTAACAGAACAACAACATGAGCTTTCATGTATATATCATATTTAGGTAGCCATATCTATCTTTTGTTAAGTTAAATTTGTAAAAGTCTAGTGGGAGGACAGTGGTGTTTAAAGTCAGTATGAAGATGTAAACCAGCATCGTCCACAATCCCTGCAAACAGGATGCAGGAGTGGTGTGTGGCATGTTATTGTGTCTTTTTTGGGGGCTTCAAATTCCTAATGTGGGCAGGTACTGCTGGGGATTCTGCCCATGGTCTCAGACACTTAATTCTTGTGATCAGCAGCCCATTAGTTCATTATTTGTCATTGAAGGATAATTAAAGTGATAATCTGGTGGTTTTCACCCCTGGCTGCCTATTAGAATCACCTGGGGAGTTTTTAGGACTCCGGTGCAAGGATGCATCCCATACTAATTAAGTCAAGAGTCTGGGGTTGGGCGCAGAAACTAGTATTTTTTTTAAAGCCTCCCAGTGAGCCATCAGAGCTGAGAACCATTGATCTTTACCTTCCTCGGATGGTTGTTTACAACTGTTGAACTCGGTTCCTGAAACAAACTCAGGATTTGCACAGCCGATTTCTCACTGAGGTGAGCAAGGAGAGGAAAAAGGAAACATAGTTGGTGTCCAAGTTAGAAGTGTAAATGGGACAGAATGGTATAAAGTGAAAAGAGTTACCCAATGCTTCCCTAATTTTAACCACTATTGCTTTTCGTATGTCCTTCCAGAAAATATTAGCTGCATACGTATACACATTCATATATATGCATTCAGTTTATATTCAATTTTATATCTTTATATTTGATTTATATTTGTATCTCAAGTTTTCACAAAGATGGTACACCATGTAATTGGTTATCTTGACATTTCCATGTTACTTTTTTGAACAGGCTTGGTAACATAATATGATCTGCATATACTCCTAACACTCAGTTATTTCTCATGTTTTTGACATTACAAAATACGCTACCATGAAAATTAATACACACCACACACACTTTTACAAGTATACCCAGAGTGTAAATTCTTTGCAGTGAATATTGCTAGTTCAAAGAGTGTATGCTATGTAACTTCTAATAAATGTTACCATGCAAAAATGAATTTAAACTTCTCTGAAAAATAAATGTATGAGTGTTTTTTTCCTCTATCTCTCCATCAAATTTACTAATCTGACATATGAAAAAAAATGACAGCCTGCATTCTTTGTCTCGGTTGAACATGCTTTCATGTTTTATTGACCATTTTAATTTTTCTGTGTACTGTATCATATTGTCTGTTCTTTTCTATTGGGTTCTTTGTTTTAACTGCTTTAAAGAAACTAAAAGCCTGTGCTAACATAGCCACAAACACCATCCACACAACTAGCTTTCAGAAAATTCACAATAGGTTAAATCTTACTGTGTGCACTGTCTCATAAATACCGGAGAGGAGTGAGAGACCCACTGGGTTCATGTTTTTCCATACATTTGTCTTTCAGACTGGACTCTGATCACAGTTCAGGAAAGGAATGCTAGTATATCTATATATTTGATACTTAGAATTAAGTTTTGTGATCACAGAGTTAATTTCCATCTCCTGGCCTATAGGGAGAAAGTCAAGACCAGAGGAGAGTCTTGGTAAATCAAGCCATTCGGACACAGGTGGTTATTACGTGAGTGCAGTCCCAGAGAATGAATTAGCTGTTCTAAAACTGAAGTGTGAGTCGCAACTCCAGTAAGTTTTGTACACATTCTAATAATGAGTTTTGAGTAAATGCAATTTCCTATTTCACACATGTACAAGTTTAACCCCAGGCTTCCTTGTTAATTTCGTGCAAAGCGATCAGGACTCAGTATCCTGGTAATAATACATAGAACAGGTTTAAATTTGACTCAAAATAACTTTTACCCCAACCTAATATTTAGGTTATGAATATCTTTGCTAAGCAGCTATCCAGAATTTGGCTGTAATCTTCCTAACAAAATGTAATGTTGTTTTATATTCACAAAGTCTGTGAGTCAACAGCCTTCCTAATCTCCCATGGGTTTCCTGGTAAATGCTGTTAACAGTTGTGGCCAGCGTTTTGAAAGTCAGTACAGTGATCTAAACCAAGGCCGACTTAAATCAGTTTGTGTGTATAACGTGGAGCTCACGGAGCCAGTGAGCTACTGCAGACCGTTGTTGCCAGTTCGCTGTATGGCAGATCATTCTGGGGGAGAGGTTCTCGTAGACTTGCAGTAGGACCCTGAGTTCCAGGGCTGTGAACTGACCGAGCAGCCAACAGTAAGAGAAGTGACACAGTCACGTAAAGATACCCATTCTCTCTTTTCCTGGTAGGGAAATACAAGGGTCTAGCACAATAACTTCTTATATATTATTTAGTAGTAGTAATAATAGTTAAATAATTACGTTATATAAAATATGTAATCCTAGTATTATATACTGTTCACTATAATCACTCTTAACCAGTAGTTTCTCACTGCTCACTAATTTACTCTGTTCTTAAATTGAATTTTTCAGTCTCATATTTTAAACTCTGTTATGGGAATTTCTAAATGTATACAGAAATAGAGAAACTCAGGTGCCTGGGTGGCTCCGTCGGTTTAAGACTCTGCCTTCGGCTCAGGTCATGATCTCAGGGGCCTGGGAACAAGCCCCATGTCAGGCTCCCTGCTCAGCAGGACTCTGCTTCTCCCAGTCATGCTCACCCTGCTCATGCTCTCTCTAGCTCTCAAATCTTTAAAAAAAGAAAGAAAGAAAGAAAAACTATTTTAATGAACTCCCATATACCCATAACCCTGCTTCAACATTTTCAACTCATGGTCAGTCTTGTTTTTCCTATACCCCCATTTACTTAAACCCCTTCCGTGATATTTCTCGTGTGTGTTACAAATATTAACTCATTAAGTTTTCTTTTTTATTATTGCAGAAAAAGACAAAATTTCCTATTTAACTGTCTGTTAAGGATGAGTTGCATTAAGTACATTCACATTGTTGTGCACCATCGCCACTATCCATTTCCAGAACTTTCTCATCCTAAACAAACTGTATCCAGGAAACAATAACTCTCCATTCCTCCCTGCCCCTGGTAACCTCTGTTTTTGGTGCATGAATTTGCTTATTCTAGGTACTTCATATCAGTGGAATCAAGGATATTTGTCTTTTTGTGTCCAGCTTATTTCACTTTCCATAACATTTTTAAGGTTCATCCATGTTGCATGTATCAATTTCATTCCTTTTTAAGGCTGAATATTTCATTGTATGTGTGTACCACATTTTGATAACTCATTTTTTTGTCCATGAATATTTGGGGTACTTTCACCTACTTACTATTAAGGATAATGCTGCTATGAACATTGTTGCTTAAGTATCTGAGTCTTTGTTTTTAATTCTTTGGGTAGCATACCTAGGAGTGGAATCACTGAATTATGTGATAACTCTTTATGTAAGTGTTTGAAGAATAACCAAACTATTTTCCACAAAGATACACCATTTTAC
This sequence comes from Enhydra lutris kenyoni, assembly GCF_002288905.1. Lineage (NCBI taxonomy): Eukaryota > Metazoa > Chordata > Mammalia > Carnivora > Mustelidae > Enhydra > Enhydra lutris. Next base: position 7,094,689 of record NW_019154127.1, read on the forward strand.
ATGCCCACCAGCAATGCAGAAAGTGTTCCAGTTTTTTCACATCCTCTCCAACACTGATATTTCTGGGTTTTCTGTTTGTTTCTGTTTTTAACATTCGCCATGTAATGAGTGTGAAGGGTTACCATTATAGTTTTGATTTGCATTTCTCTAATGGCTAGTGATGTTACACTTCTTTTTGTGTGTCTACTGGCCATTTGTTTATGTTTGTAGAGATGACTGCAGGTTCTTTGCCCATCTTGCTTGTTTATTTTTTGCTGTTGATTTGCAGGATATGATTTTGTAAAAAATATATTCTGGATATTAGTCCCTTATGAGATAGATGATTTGCACATATTTTCTTCCATTCTGTGGCTTGTCTTTCCATGCTTGAGTTTTAATTTTGGTGAATTTGAACTTAATTATTTTGTTACCTCTGCTTTTGGTATTAGATCCAAGAGAAATCCTTGACCAATCCAATGTCATAAAGATTTTTTCCATTTTCATCTGAGAATAGTTTTAGCTTTTATATTTAGGTCCTAACCCATTTTGAATTAGTTTTTGCATATGGTATAAGAGTTCAACTTCATTTTTGTGTACATGGATATCCAGTTTTCCCAGCAACATCTTTTGAAAAAAACTCTTTTCCCCATTGAAAAATAATCTCATCCTTCTCAAAAATTGACCACATAAATGAGGTTTTATTTCTGGGCTCTGTATCCCACTGGTCTGTATGTTCTTAGACCAGTACCACACCAGTGTGATTACTGTATCTTTCTGGTAAGTTTTGTCATGAAGTGTGAGTCCTCCAACTTTGTCCTTCTTGAAGATTGTTTTGGACATTGAGGGTCCCTTAAAATTTCGTATGAATTTTAGGACAGGTTTTTGTATTTTTACAAAACATGCCATTGGGATTCTGATAGGGATTGTACTGAATCTATAGATTATTTGGGGTACACTGACATCTTAACAATATTAAGTTTTCCAATCCATGAACATGGATGTCTTTCCATTTATTTATGTCTTCTTTAATTTCAGCAATTTTTTAAAAATATTTTATTATTTGACAGAGCACAAGCAGGCAGAGTAGAAGGCAGAGGAAGAGGGAGAAGAGGGCTCCCCGCTGAGCAGAGAGCCAAACCCAGGGTTTGGTCCCAGGATCATGACCTGAGTCAAAGGCAGATGCTTAACCAACGAGACACCCAGGTGCTCCTCAGCAATGTTTTGCTGTTTTTATTATACAAGTCTCTCATTTCCTTGATTCTTTCTTTTTTTTGTTGTTTTGTTTTGTTTTTATAAACCTATATTTTTATCCCCAGGGGTACAGGTCTGTGAATCACCAGGTTTACACACTTCACAGCACTCACCATAGCACATACCCTCCCCAATGTCCATAACCCCACCCCCCCAACCCCCCTCCCCCCAGCAACCCTCAGTTTGTTTTGTGAGATTAAGAGTCACTTATGGTTTGTCTCCCTCCCAATCCCATCTTGTTTCATTTATTCTTCTCCTACCCCCTTAACCCCCCATGTTGCATCTCCACTTCCTCATATCAGGGAGATCATATGATAGTTGTCTTTCTCTGATTGACTTATTTTGCTAAGCATGATACCCTCTGGTTCCATCCATGTCGTCGCAAATGGCAAGATTTCATTTCTTTTGATGGCTGCATAGTATTCCATTGTGTATATATACCATCCATTTTTTTTCAAAGATTAAGTTTATTTCTAAACATTTATTCCTTCTGATGCTTTTATAAATGGAATTGTTTTCTTAATTTCCTCTTTCTGAATGATCATTGTTACTGTTTAGAAAAGCACCTGATTTTTATGTGATTTTTTTAATCCCACAGCTTTGCTGAATTCATTTGTTAATCCAAACAGAGGTGTGTGTGTGTGTGTGTGTGTGTGTGTGTGTGTGTGTGTGTGTGTTGTATACTCCAGGGTTTTCTACATATAAGATCATGTTATCTGCACAAAGGTAATTTGACTTCTGCCTTTCCAGCTTAGCTTTTATTTCTTTTTCTTGCTTGGTTGCTCTGGCTGAAACTGTTAATACCATCTCAACTAGAAGTGGCAAAATTGAACATTCTTGTCTTATTCCTGATCTCAGGGAAAGCTTTCTTTCCATCACCACTGAGACTGGCATTAGCTATGACTTTTCATATATTACATGTCTCATATTGAGGAAGTTTCCTTCTATTCCCCAGTTTATTGCTGTTTATTATTTTAAATCATGAAAGTATTTGAATTTTGTCAAATGCGTTTTCTGCAGCAAGTGATATGATCATGTGGTTTTGTTCCTTTTCATTCTCTAATGTGGATTACATTGGTTTTTGCATGTGGAGCCATTCCAGCATTCCAGGAATAAATCCCATTTGGTCATGATGTATAATCCTTTCAATATGTTGCTGAATTTGTTGTTGGTAGCATTTTGTTGAGATTGTTTGTTTTGCATCAATATTCGTCTTGGTCTATTTTTCTTTTCTTGTAGTGTTTGGCTTTGGTATCAGGGTATTGATGGCCTTATAGGATGAGTTAGTGTTTCCTCATTAATTTTTTGGGGAAGTTTGAGAAGGATTAATGTTAATTTTTCTGTAAATCTCTGGTAGAATTCACTAGTGAACCCATCTGTCCAGGGCTTTTCTTTGTTGGGAGGTTTTTGATTACTGATTCAGTTTTCTTACTAGTTTTTAGTATTCAGATTTTCTACTTCTTCATGATTAAGTTTTGGTAAACTGTGTGTTTCTAGGAATTTGACCATTCATATAGGTTAGCCAGTTTGCTGGAAGACAGTTGTTCATAGTATTCTGTTTTTGTTCCACAAAATAATCCTTTTTATTTTCATAACATCAGTAATAATGTCCCTTTTCTGATTTTAGTAATTTGAATAGTCTTTATTTTCTTGTCAGTCTAGCTAAAGGTTTGTCACTTTTGTTGATTTGGTTTTAAGGCTTGTTTATTTGAGAGAGAGCGTGAGAGAACACGCGTGCGTGTGCACATATGTGAGCAGGGAGGGGGCAGAGGGAGAGCGAGATTCTCAAGCAGACTCCCCACTGAGCATGGAGCCCAACACGGGGCTCCATCTCATGACTCTCAGATCATTACCTGAGCCGAAACCAATAGTTGGATGTTTAAACCACTGAGCCACCCAGGTGCCCCAGTTTTGTTGATCTTTGTAAAGGACCGACTTTTAATTTTGATTTTCTCTATTGTTTTTCTGTTCTTTATTGACCCAAATTTAAAACAAATTCTTAACGTATCATCTATAAATAATTCAGTATTATTTTTAAAATATGAAATTTAAAATTTTCAATTTTAGATTTTAAATATGAGAATTTTAAACCACAAAGTAACACTATTATTATGCCTTAAATTTTAATATATTTTTAAATTTTATTTATTTGACAGGGTGAGAGGGCACCAAGCAGGGGGAGCCTCAGGAGAGGGAGGGGAGGACAGGGAGTCTGATGTGGGGCCTGATCCTACGACTTTGGGATCATGAGCAGACGCTTAACCAGCTGAGCCACCCAGGCACCCCTTAATAACTTTAATATCAAATCTAGTCTGCATTCAAATGTCTTTGGTCATTTCATAGTTATTTTTCCAAGTGATTTGTTCAAGTTGGAATCCAGACAATCCACAAGTTGCTTTTGGTTGGTATGTCTCTGAGATTTCTTTCTTTATTTTTTATTTTTTAAGATTTTACTTATTTGACAGAGAGGGATCACAAGTAGGCAGAGAGGTAGGCAGAGGGAGAGAGGGGGGGAAGCAGGCTCCCCGCCGAGCAGAGAGCCTGATGTGGGGCTCCATCAGGACCCTGAGATATGACCTGAGCTAGAGACAGAGGCTTAACCCACTGAGCCACCCAGGCACTCCTCTGAGGTTTCTTTAAATCTGTAGGTTCTTCTTCCTCTGTTTTATTACTTTTTAGTTGTTGGAGAAATCAGAACAGTTTTGAGAATTTTCCTTCTTTTTGATACCATTGAATTTTTAGGAAAATCTTTCTTGTATTCCTATAAGCTGGTGGATGTACAGAGTTAATCAGATTCAAGTTCTTTTGTTTTACTTTGCTTTTTCAGGAGAATCCTTCTTAGGTGGTACTATGTTCTTTGTGTTGCATCACATGAAGAGGTACATTTTAGGTATTCATCCCTTTTTGTTATAGTAAGATTAATTATTTCAGTTCAGGTATTATCATCTTGAATGATCCTTTATGAAGTTCCCTATCAGTCTTCACTGAATGATTTTAGTTTAGCATCCATTAATAATTGCTTCTGGATCTATTATTTTATTAGGAGTTGTGAAATGGTGGTAGTTATAGTTTATCATTCCTTCTGAATTGTGGGACATCTAAAAAGAAAACCTATTTAGTTATCCCAAGACATATAGTTCATATAGAACCGGCAGGATAAATGTTTGGCTCATGCCTTGTTTCCCAAAGGTAACCAATGAGGCTTTTTGGTGCCTCTAATATCCTTATGTATGAATAAATTTTAACATCTAATGTGTTTCAATCCACGGTGGCAATTTTTCAATGTTGAATTGTCTCACTGGCTACAGGTCTTCAAATTGGCTCCTATGTCCTTATTCTTTAATCCTAATAGTCTTTGATAATTTTCTTGCTTTCTGGTATAATAAAGTATTTCAGGCTGGTCTAATACATTTCCTGTCTAGACCTGGAAACAGCCATTCATTCCTCCATGGAACTGTGGTTCTTTTCAGGGGAAATGCTATTTAGAGACCATAACTGAGGCACAGACTTATTACGTCTGTTTTTAACAAGTGTTTATGACCACATCTGCTTATTGCAGTATAATATATAACATAAGCAATCCAGGTAGAGAATGACCCCATAGCTTTGTACTCTCCAAAATGTTCTAAAAGCCAATATATATGTAAAAAAACCCAAAATTCTAAATTTTTGTTTGCAAAAGGAAGAAACCTGGTTAGGTTCAAGTGCAGTGATATCCTGGGAGGGGTGCAGAGGGAGAGGGAGAAAGAAGAGGAGAAAGGTGGGGAGTGGGAGAGCTGCCTGGAGGGGGCTGGTAGGCTCTCTTCTGCAAGGTTGCACAGGGCAGCACTCATTTTTCAAAGTCCCTTGGTCTTGAAGACCCAGAAACCTGCTGTTAGTCAGCACAAGGAGAGCGTCCATCTGTCATCTCAGCTCAGCCAAGGTCCCAGACTAATACATGCAAGATTCCGGTTAATAAAGAATGAGAAAACTGCCTTTGAGACACACATGTCCATATGACCTCATTCGTGCCTAAATACTTCTGGGTTTTTGTCCCATCCAGCTTTTCCCATCACCGGTCCCACTGTTCCCTCTTTGTGCCCCTGTTGTCAACTGTGAGTAGCTTAAATTCCCATTTCCCAGAGCCGCTCATCCAACTCTATCACCTGAAGGTCATTTTATTTTATTTTTAAAATTATTTTAATTGACATATACTGTATTATTTGCCCCAGGGGTACAGGTCTGTGAATCGTCAGGTTTACACACTTCACAGCACTTATCATATCACATACCCTCCCCAATGTCCATGACCCCACCACCCTCTCCCTACCCCCCCAACCCTCAGTTTGTTTTGTGAGATTAAGAGTCTCTTATGGTTTGTCTCCCTCCCGATCCCATCTTGTTTCATTTTTTCCTTCCCTATCCCCAACCCCCCCACCCTGCCTCTCAAATTCCTCATATCAGAGAGATCATATGAGAATTGTCTTTCTCTGACTTATTTCACTCAGCATAATACCCTCTAGTTCCATCCACGTTGTTGCAAATGGCAAGTTTTCATTTCTTTTGATCTGAAGCCCATGTTAAATGTCCTTTTTTTTTTTTTAATTTATTTATTTATTTGACAGAGAGAGATCACAAGTAGGCAGAGAGGCAGGCAGAGAGAGAGGAGGAAGCAGGCTCCCCTGCTGAGCAGAGAGCCGGATGTGGGGCTCGATCCCAGGACCCTGAGATCACGACCTGAGCCGAAGGCAGAGGGTCAACCCACTGAGCCACCCAGGCGCCCCTAAATGTCCTCTTCTCTTCAAACTTCCTTTGAGCCTTCAAATCCAAAATAACCACAGCCTCAGAACTGTAAGAGCACATTGTTCCATACACATTTTTTTCACAGTCCTCTTTAAAATAATTATTTGCATGCATGACTACAGATGGTTGGAGAAGAGTTTTTGTTTCACTGATGCTTGAAGCTCCAGAGACCGAGAGGAGGCCAGATGCAGGTTATAGCTCTCAAACACTCGTTGTGAAAAAGACCAGTGACAGACGGGGTGGTTTCGGGTGGCCCTCGGAGTTACAGCCTCCCCACCTGTTCTACCGGACCCTTCTTTTCCTCTTGCTGGACTGTCAATTCCCTGAGGGCCAGTCAGTGGGAGTTTCTCCACTGCTCGTCCAGCACCAGCATAGGGTCCAGCACCTAGGAGATGCTCAGGCAATGTTTGCTACAAGAGTTAAGAAGGGAAGAAATAATTGAATGAGACGATGAACTCATCTATTCTTCCACCGAGGTGTGGGTCGCGCACGTAATTAGTGAACTGGCCTGGCGGGAACAGCCGGGGATTTCGAGGACTCCCTGCGGCCGGAGGAGGGGCGGAGCGCCACGCAAATCCCGCCCACACGAAGGCGGGACGAGCAGAGAGTTCCACCCGCAATGAGGCGGGGCGTCGCGGGCAGTCCCGCCCATCAGGAGGCGGGGCCTGCGACGCGCGGGAAGAAGCGCAAGCGGTGGCGGGAGCTGGCGGAGCCGTGGACTGACCGTGTTCCTGCAGGTACTGCTTCCCCGGCGCTGGCTCCCGCGTCCCCACTGTCTCCCTGCAGGGCGGGACGGGGCACAAGGATCTCGCTGAGGGCGGGCTGCGGGGTCCCGGCATAGCCCCGGAATGGCGTGCATTCGGGCGGCCGGTCCCCGCGCGGACCCCGTGCGGCCTCCTCCCGGCCAGGCCTGGTTTCGGCTTCCCCGCCGAGCGCCCCGTCCCTTGCGGCCTGGGAACGGGGGCAGGTCCCCTCTGGCCCCCTGGCCTTGGTTCCCTCCTTCGGGCGACCGCGTCCTCCTGGTGGCCCCGCCTCTGGGAGGTGGTTATCCCCCCCCGCGGCCCCCTTTCCCCAGTAGGTCCCCTCCCCCGGGCGGCCCCTTGCCCGGACAGCCCCTCACCCGAGCTACCCCGGCCCCTGGCTCTCCGCGAGCGTCCCCCACCCGCCTACTAAGCGGGGGCGGTCGCGCATCAGGGCCCGGCCCCTTGATTTCCTCTGCCTGGGTGTTCATTTTGCTTTTCCGGACACAGCAGTGAAAGAAGCCCAGCAGCCTCGTCTCAGTGAAGCATTTTAGGGGCACTTGCAGGGTGTTTCGAGAGAGGTCAGCATTGACATCCTTTCCCGGTACAGCGTGCATCTTTCAGGAGCAGGGTTCCTGGCTCCTAATGAGCGTTCAGGACACCTTGCCTGCTCTGATACTCAGTTCATTACCAACGATTTTCAGCTTTCCTCAGTCTTTGGGAAAAGAGCGGCGCCGGAGGAATTTGTTTTGCTCCTTCTAGACTCGGGAGGATGAAAGTCATTACTTGCGAAATAGCCTGGCACAACAAGGAGCCGGTGTACAGCCTGGACTTCCAGCCCGGCGAGGCTGGCAGGATCCACAGACTGGCGTCCGCGGGCGTAGACACCGCCGTCAGGGTAAACGGGGCGGGGGCGCAGAGACGTGCTGCTGAGGCCGCCTTCTCCACTCTTTCCTGGAAGACGAGTGTCAGCACACTCAGACTGTTGGGTCATCTAGCCCCGAGAGAGAGCTTCTCAGGGCCTTGACTGAACCAGAAAAGTAAAAGAAAACTTTGCTCCTGGGGAGCGGTTCCTACATTGATAGGTTCCATGCTCGTTATTTTAAAATAAGCCAGTTTCTGTTGGGGAACAGTTTGGCCTAGAAAGAGGTTGGAGGGAGGGCCGCAGGCAATGGGACTGTAGTTTGTTTCAGAAAGAAGTTCATTTGATGTATCAAGAGAAAAACCGTTTTCTTCCTGATAATTAGCCTAGTCTTGTGTTTAGTAAGCACAGTATGGTAGGTGCTCGTTTGTATGTTTCTCTGAACAAATGTATTGGTTATCGTCAGATCTGGAAGGTGGAGAAAGGACCCGATGGAAAGGCCATTGTTGAATTTTTGTCCAACCTTGCTCGCCATACCAAAGCGGTCAATGTCGTGCGTTTTTCTCCAAATGGGGAAATTTTAGCATCAGGAGGAGATGGTGAGTATGAGTATTATCCTTCAAAATTCCTTAGAAACCAGATACCTTTGTGTCTCATGTTAGTGAGCTCTGAGCTAGGTATGCTTTTCTATTTTAGAGGTCACTTGACCTCTCAATCTGTCATTTAAATAGTTTAGTAAAAAACGTTCTGAGGAGCATGAGGGGGTGGGGGATAGCAAGCTTAACCTGAGAAGAATTGGTTGTAAATGCACCCCTCCCCCCAGCGATTCCCCCTCACCCCATTCCATTGGTAGAGACAAGTAGGAAGGCGCTTACCCTTTTACCGTGTTCCAATGCATCTGTCCTGGCCTTGTTTGATTGCTGGTTTAGTATCCAAGTGATCATAGTCTTTCCCACATCGCTCATAATTAATTAATTCACTTGGGGGAGTATTGTCTGAATGGCCCTCTAAATTATGTTTGCTTGATGAAAGTAGATTGATTCCTATTTTCTGCTTGTACTTAAATAGCATAAAACTGCTACAAAAAAAGTAAATCTCTTTACCATGCTTTGACACCAGAAGAGTCTAGGAGTTACTAGAAAATAAAACATATTGCAGGTTTTATTTGCAGAAGGAGCAAAGACATCGGGTGAAGTTCAGTGCCATGATGTCCAGGGCGTGTGTGCACAGAGGGAAAGGTGGAAAGTAAGGGAGCGCCACTGGGGGAGGCTGGCAGGCTGTCTGCTGAGAGGTTGCACAGGGCAGCCCTTGTTTTGCCCAGTCCTTTGGCCTTGGAGGCCCAGAAACCTGCTGTTAGCAGTGGAGAGTGTCCACCTGCCAATGTCAAGGCTGATCTCGCCACCCGGCTCCCAGAATTCCTCACTTGTGCCCATACTGCCGGCTCAGTGACTGGCACTCAGAGGGAAGGCAAGTGGTGCTCAGACTTGTGCGGTGAGTTGGGGTCAGAGCTCAGGGAGTTAGAGCACCCAGACAATGGATGACCTCACGCTGAGGTATCTGATGTGTCCGTATGAGTAGCTAATGTGTCCACTTGTCACAGCGGGCTAGGCATTGTGTTCTAAGTGCTTTCTGCGTATTAACTCATTTAATCCCCGAGACAGCCCTAGGAGGTAGGTATGCTGTTACCCCATTTTGCAGGTGAGGTAACTGAGGAGTCAGGACGCTAAGTCTGCTGAAGCTTACACAGCTGGGAGCAATTTGCCGATCCTCGCTTGGTGGTTCTTTGTTTTTCCTTATTCCGCCATTCCTAGGCAGTGCCTAGGATTTGTTAACCTAGTTGGCTGCTTTGCAGTGTTTTCCTGGCCTGGGGACCCTTCTGTTGCACATGACGTTGGATAGCTCTGACCTGGTAGGAGCTTGATTTTGGAGTTTTAGATCAGAAGGCAAACCTGTTTTTCCTGTCCAGATTCTTAGAAGGCGCTCGCAGTGACCGTAGTATCTATTGAACAATGTAACTAGGGTTTAATGTCCTGAAAGCCCGGAAATGAAGGAGCATGCCCGAATCATGGCTTGTCTTACCTGAATCGCTCGCTGCACAGATGCTGTCATTCTGCTGTGGAAGGTGAATGACAACAAGGAGCCGGAGCAGCTCGCCTTTCAGGATGAGGACGAGGCTCAGCTGAATAAGGAGAACTGGACTGTTGTGAAAACTCTGCGGTAACCGGGGCGGGGGGGCACCGGAGTGGTTTACCCAACTGCTCCGAATGCATTCAGTTCACATGCATTTTTTTTTTATTAAAAAAATTTTTTTTTTCTTAAGTGGGCTCTGTGCCCATCATGGGGCTTGAACTCACAACTCTGAGATCAAGAGTTGCATGCTTGACTGAGCCGTCAGGTGCCCTGCATTTTGACTTAGAAACATGATTAAAATGGATCTTTCTTTCTTACAAGAGGGTTGGCGGGGAGAGGGCAGAGGAAGAGAGAGACTTTCAAGCAGGCTCCACAACGGCCATGGAGCCAGCGCGGGGTCCCATCTCACAACCCTGAGATCATGACCTGAGCCCAAACCAAGAGATGGACGCTTCACTGACTGGGTCACTCAGCCCCCCCCCCCCCACATGGGCTTTATTTCTGCTATAAAATATTCATTAGTCAGACTGAACCTACAAAGCTGTAACTACCCCTGAAGATAGCAGACCCTAGCTGCAGCTGATCTAGTTCCAGTGGAAATTTCTAAAATCCTAATGCATGGTCTCCGAGTGTGCCTGTAAATTTTTGATGGTCTTTCTCTCATTGAGATTTGCCTTTTCCCTTCCTTTTCCTCTTTGGACTCCAGGGGCCACTTAGAAGATGTGTACGATATCTGCTGGGCAGCTGACGGGAATTTGATGGCTTCTGCCTCTGTGGATAACACAGCCATCATATGGGACGTCGGTAAAGGTAGCGGACACATTTCTGTTATTGTCAGGGGGAAGGAATCTTGTAAGTGGCTAAAAGGTCTAATCTGCTTTATCTGTTTTTATTATTATTTTTTAAAGATTTTATTTATTTGAGAGAGAGAGGGCATGGGGGCAGAGGGACACGGAAAAGCAGACTCCCTGCTGAGCTGGGAGTCCAGTGTAGGGCTCGATCCCAGTACTCTGGGATTGAGACTTGAGCCCAAGGCAGACGCTTAACCGCCTGAGCCACCCCGGCACCCATAACCTGCTTTATCTTAAAGGCATAAGAAGAGTTTTTGAGTGAACTAAAATGGGTGTCTGGCTCAGCAGCGGTGGGTGCCTGTGTCATGGACCCAACTTAGTGTCAGGGTCCTAGTCCAAGTGTTGGAGGCCTGGCCGTGGTGCCAGAGCGAAATCTGTCCCACATTCATGAGGATGGCGACATGTTGGGGGCAGGGCTCATCTTATTGGAACTCAGGGTCTTGGGCAGTTTAGCCCGTTGTCGCCATCGATGGGTACTGAACGCGCCATATTGGGAAGGGTAGGACCAGGTGTCTGTTTGAGAGTGAGGACAGCTGAGGACACCTCGCTCATTTACGGAACCTGTTCTCTAGTTGGGGAGATAGTAGACGCGTGAGAAGTTACAAAAATGGCCAAAAGTGAGTTGCCAGAAGCCAGTTAGTGCCTAACACATGACCGTTTTTGCCTTCTGCACACGGTTACTCAAACTTATGTTTCCTCGCAGCCTCTTACTGTGCTCCCGGCTGGTGCTCCCGCAGCCTGCGAGCCCTAGGAGGGAGTCAGGCTGGAGAAGGCATCCCCCTGCGCCTCCGGATTATCCACTCTGTGACAGTCTGTTTGTTGGAGGTCCTGCCATCCAGCCAGACCCCTCTGTCTTGCCCCACCTCTGTCATGTTCTTACTCAGTCCCCGACCTCGGCTACATGGAGTCCGGCCAGTGTCCCCATCGTCTTCTCTTCCCCACATCAGGCCATTGATCCGGATAATTTCAGCATCTGTGTGGACTGTCCGCCCAGCTGCCCCCTGAAGCCACTTGTAATGAACTTGGATGTGGCCAGGTCATTACTTCCTACAAGATGGTGGCTGCATTCTGGTGGGGTGTCGGATACACAGTGGGTGTGACGTCGGTAGCCATAGTGCCAGGAAAGCTGCCCTGAGCCCCAGGAGCATGAGCAGGCGAGGAGGGCATGGGCACCCCTTTGGGGATGAGACTGTAGCACGTGGGAGCAGCAAGTGCAGGGGCCCTGCGGGGGGGCCACTTGGGCCCCGGGGCAGGTCGCTTACAAAGTCCCTCTTCAGAAACCCCCACACTCACATACCGTCCTAACGGCTAAACTGTGGGTTAAAAAGACTCTCTGGTGTCTGAGGAGATGCTGTCACCCAGCCCCTGTCCACCTTCATGTCACACACTCCCTGAAAGACTTGCAGGACGGCTTGGGGTGGGGGAGTTAGCCTGAAGCACACTCGCTGCGTTTCCCGGACATCGGCTGGGTCACGGGGTTGGGGAAGCAGAAGCCCGACTATAGACGGCCGAGCGAGTGTAGACTCCTTTTCAGAGAAGAGGGTTTTGGGGTTTTTTTTGTTTTTGTTTTTGTTTTGAACAGCCAAGGTTTGTGCCTTCCTCCTCCTTTTATCCGGGTAGCCCCTGCGCACTGCTGGTTTAATGTGTTTCCACAGAGTCCCTTTTCCATCTCTGCTTTTTGCTCGGGCCCTCGCCTCGGCCTGGCCTGCTGTCACCCCCAAACTAGGGTACGGCCTGTGTTCTCTGTGAACCTGGTTTCGTCTTCTTCGTGCATGTTACTTCCCAGCCGAGTGTTGCTCTCAGCCACACCTTGAATTAGCAGAACCTTTTCTTTCCTTGTCCACAAGGGTTGCAGTCACATACCTCCTGTCCTCCCTGTCTTGCCATTTTGGCCATGGACATGACCCTTTAGCATTCTCCCTTACTTATTAATAGCTCCATGTGCCTAAGCCGCCCTCCCCTCCCGCTGTGGATCTGCTCACAGTAGCTGCTCCTTCAGGAACCCCCCCTCGTCGTGCCGGACCTAGAGAGCTGAACTTGGCTTGTCCCCTTCTTGACCCTTCCTGCTGCCCCAGCTGCTGTCCCTCTGTGTCCCATGCGGCCCGTCAATGGGTGTGTCTCTCCCCCGAAGCTGCGGGCTCCTTGGGAGTGTGGGCTGTGTGAGGTCCTCTTTGTCTCCCCAGAGCCGACACAGCGCAGGGTGCGGAGGTCCTCCGGAACCACCTGTGGGATGATGGAGTGGGATGAAGGGCATCGTGCTTAAACTGTAGTTGACTCCGCTTGTGCGCGAGTAAGTTTCCGTAATGCTGTTGTGTGCTTTGTGTGCAGGACAAAAGATCTCCATCTTTAATGAACATAAAAGTTATGTCCAAGGAGTAACCTGGGACCCTTTGGGTCAGTATGTTGCTACCCTGAGCTGTGACAGGTATGTCCATGTTTGGCAAGTTGTCTTCTTTGTTGACTTAAATTTTCCACAGAGTGTTTTCATCCCCACTTACTCAATAATAAAGCAAAGTCAAGGTTTGGTTCATCCATCTGCCCGTCCATCTGGCCATCCATCCATCCATGTTCTTGGTTTCTTATAAAGCATTTGGTTTTAATGTTATTCTTAAACCATAACAAGACATTGGAAACTAATTAGGGTCAGTGCCTTATACGTAGTGCTTAGTAACTCTTTATCGAATGGGTGAATGAATGCATAGAGAGCTTTGAATAACATATGAATTTCATGGGCAACTTTTAAAGAAAAAGTGTTTTATGTAAATATGATATGCAAGAAGGGGTACCTAGTGATGGGGTTCAATGTTTCTTCTTTTCTTTTTTTAAGATTTTATTTATTTATTTATTTTCAGCATAACAGTATTTATTGTTTTTGTACCACATTTAAGTAATCTCTACACCCACCACAGGTCTCAAACTGACAGTCCCCAAGATCAAGTCATATGCTCCACCAACTGAGCCAGCCAGACACCCCTGTTTCATTTGTTGATTATAGTTTACTGCAGTGATTTTAATGACTCCACTTATATTAATGTAAATGTAAAATATTTTGTCTTTTTTGAAAGGAGGTTTTGTTGCTATGTTTACTGGTGTCCTGCATTTAGTTGTGTTCTTGGAACAAAGAACATCCGAGGTGCTAGATATATTACTCCTTGGTCAAGATAGCCCTTTTGAGTTTTTATCCAACTACTTTTATTTGTTTTATTTATTTTCTATTTTTTAATTAACATATAATGTATTATTAGCCCCAGGGATATAGGTATCCAACTACTTTTAATCATAACACCTTTGATTCCAGATGGCCCAGCAATGTGGAAGAGTTAGGAGAGGCTATGAAAAAGAAACACTTTTATATTGTATGTGCATTTATTTTCTGATCTTGTTGTTTATTCATTATGGGAATAATATGGATTAGCAACAACCAAATTTATATGCTGGTGTTTCCCTCACTCGTGCAAATCCCTGAGGGCAAGACCGTTTGAAACAAATGTCATTGTAGTCCCACAAATCGCTACTGGGCCAAGTGTCCGAAGCCTGAAGGGGCCAGGCCTAACGTATGTCTTACTTGACCAAGTTGAAACATTCGATAAAAAAAGTTATGACCTAGTTCCTTACTGCATTAGTGACCGGCCTCAGGGGGTTTGCTTCCGTCACAGTGAGTTAATGTGTGACAGTGTGACGACTGGCACTGTAAGTGGTCTTGCAGACTGACATTGTTTAACTGGCCTTCAGTTTTGACACTGGATTGCCTCTGTGTGAAACACTTCCTTCGCTAGAAGAGATCAGTCAGAATCTTCTTCTTTCTTTAGGATCCTGAGGGTATACAGCACCCAGAAGAAACGTGTGGCTTTTAATGTCTCAAAAATGCTGTCTGGAATAGGGGCGGAAGGCGAGGTACGAGCTGTTCGTCCTACCTGAGCGGGGCTTCAGTTGAGGTGGGGGGGGTCCCGAACTCCTCCGTGTCTTACGGCTAAACCACTGGTCTCGGGCCCCCGACGCTTGAACTACCTTATACTTTCTCAGATCCGGTCAAGGCTCAGTTAGGCCACTGGGCTGGTCTGCATGGAACTGGGGACATCCGGGGGCCGGGGGAGAGCTGCTAATGGTGGACAGAGGTGTTCACCCCTGGCTCAGTGTGGAGTCACCTGGAAGCATTAAGAAATAGGGGTGCCCGTCCCCCTCCGCCAGAAGTGATTCGCTTGGCTTGAGGTTGGCAGGGCCCCTATGGGATCCTGAGGTGTAGTGAGGGTCAAGAACTCTTGACCTAGGGGGACCCCAGCACTATGCAACAGGAAGGCAGGTGGTTCAAGCGTCAGGTTGTCTGGCCAGAGGCCATATGCCACCCTGGCCGGTATGGAGAGAATATTGCTGGGGAACAGTGGGGACCCAGCCAGTGGTCCTGGAGGAATAAGACTACAGACGCAGGCACTTAAGGCAAAAGGGAGCAGGTCGGTCAGTGGAACAAAACAGGGACGTGGTATGAATCCTGTCCTCAGGCAGCCGACTAAGGCCGATGGTCCATGACCGGTGACACAGGAGAGCTCCCCTACAGTGAGGAGGGACATGCTGGGTCTTTGGGTCCTGGAGACCTAAATGCTTAGTGTTTATCAAGTGTCAGTGAGTCCGAGCAAAAACCAACCCACAGGTGTTCAAGACATGTTTGGAAAGATGGATTACCAGTGTAGCAGCCGGCGATTTTCTCTATACGAAGTGTTCGTTAAGTTGGGAATTCTGAGTGGGCACACACAGAGAACACAGGGCCCCTGGTTGTCGTCTTGCATTCCTCCCTCCCCCGTCTCAGTCTCCAAACCACTGCTGACCATGTGCTGTGTTCTCAGAGAGGCTTTTTAAAACAACAACTGTAGAGCTGCACACACACAAACACACACACACACTCACACACGTAGACCCATGTACACACACAGCTTTCCTTTTTTTTTAAGATTTTATTTATTTGAGGGGGGAGGGCCAGACAGAGGGGGAACGCAGGCTCCCTGCTGAGCAGAGAGCCCCACGCAGGATTCGATCCCAGGACTCTGAGATCGTGACCTGAGCTGAAGACAGATACTTAACCGGCTGAGCCACCCAGGCGCCCCAACACACACAGCTCTCCTTAATGCAAATGCATGGTTAGTGTTCACAAGACCCTTGCAGTTTGTTTTTTTATTTTTTTTTTAAGATTTATTTATTTTAGAGAGAGAGAGTAGGGGTGGGGGTAGAGGGAGAGAATCTCAAACAGACTTGCTGCTCACTGCAGAGCCTGATGATGGGGCTCGATCCCAGGCCCCTGAGATCATGATCTGAGCCAAAATCAAAAGTTGGACACTTCACTGACTGAGCCACCCAGGGGCCCCTACTCCTGTAGTCTTGAGTGGTTATTTGACTTATAATATATTTCATCTTTTGTTATGTGACTAATAAATGATACTATATAAAATTTAAAAAAAAAACAAACCACCTGATAAGCCTTTCTTGTGAATGTAAGACACGGATTAGTGTTGGAACTTGTGTGCCACAGGCGAGAAGTTACCGGATGTTTCATGACGACAGCATGAAGTCATTCTTTCGTCGACTGAGTTTTACTCCTGATGGATCTCTGCTCCTCACACCAGGTGGGTTTCACAAGCTTTTTTTTTGGTTTGTTTTTAAAGATTTTATTTAGCTATTTAGAGAGAGCATGAGTGGGGGAAGGGGCAGAGGGAGAGAGAGAATCCCAAGCCGACTCTGCCTTGAGTATGGAGCCTGTCACAGGCTCAATGTCATGATCCTGAGACCTGAACCAAAGTCAAGAGTCGGACGCTTAACCGACTGAGCCACAGGTGCCCCAAGAATAGTTTTAGAAGTATGAAAAATAATAGTACTTGAGCAGGTCTTTGCCTGACTGAAGTCCCGCATCGGGCTCCCTGCTCAGTGGTAAGCCTGCTGCTCCCTCTCCCACTCCCCCTGCTTGTGTTCCCTCTCGCTGTGTCTCTCTCTATCAATTAAATAAATAAAATCTTTAAAAAAATAAAAGGTGAACAGGTAGGAGAACAACCTAGGAATAGTGACAATTTTGATGGCATTTGGCTGGGGAACATTTGTACAGCAAAGACCCTGTCAACAAATAACAGAACTAGAAAATTCTGTTTATAGTCAGGAAAGAGCTTATGTACATCACATACAGTAGCTCTTTCAAATTGAGTAAAAAGAAAAACCCGAAAGAAAGAAAATGAGTGAAAGATACAAGAAGGCAGATTAACGCATTCAGCACACACAGGATAATGTTCGGACGCCCAGTGACAGAGAAACAGAAATTAAAGTGACACACAGCTAGGTATCTCTTTATTATTTTCAGACTAGAAAAAAGTGAAAATACCTGCTGCTGATGGGCAAGCAGAACATGGGTATTGCTGGTGGGAAAGGTCGCAGCCCTTTCAGGAAACAGTCTGGCCACCGTCACATGCATGTCCTCGTCAGCCCATCTGCCCCTCGTCTTAGCGTCAGTCTGTAAGAAATGAAACCTGGTATGACAGAGTCTATTTTCGACCGTGTCTGTCGTTTCTATCTCTGGACCAACAGTACTGACTAACGAGGCGGGTGAATGAGCTACGGCGTTCTCACCGCCGTGAAGGTCAGGCAGCTGGTGAAAAGCTGCATGACCCAGGTTAGTGCTGGTGAGTGGTCGGTGGAGCAGAGCAGCAGCAGGAGAGGAGTAGACAAGACCCCGATTCTGTGAGCTGCACTGAAAACCCTATAGGGGGAAGAGACAGTTGAGTCGTAACTGACGGTCGTGGTTGCGCGAGCGTGGAGGGAAGGCACAAAGGCTCCACGGCTTGTTCAGATGGGCTGGGCGGGGAGAGTGGAACCGGGGCTGGCAGGGCCTCTGCCCGCACCGGTGGGGATGGAGTGGTCGCAGGTGAGATGTCTTGTGTGTGGGTATCAAGAAAGAGGTGTCCAAGGGCAGCTGTGGTCAGCGGTCCTGCGCTGCCTGGGGCTGGCCTTGTCTTAAGGACATCCTGGGGTGCGTGTGGAAGAGCTCCAGCGTGGGCTGTCCCCAGAGCAAGGTCAGCTGCTGCAGGGGGCCGAGGCTGTAGCAGAGGCCTGGATCCCCCGGTAGCCTCCTGGTCCCCCGCAGGCAGGTGGGAAGGAGCAGAGCAGACACAGGCCTCTAGGCTGAAACCCGGGGACAGAGCTGGGGGGAATCTCGAGAGAGCGCTTCTCCGGGAGGAAGTGGCCGGTCTCCCTGGTGGACATCTTCATAGCCACGGGCCCCTGCTCTGTCCTTCCTGCCCAGGCCTGAAGCCGCCCTGGCTGGGTGGGCCGCTCAGGGGAGGGGACAGGCGGGTAGAGCCTGGAGTAAGCACTGAGCCCAGACTGGGACTGTTCGTATTTGTCCCCAGTCACAGAAACCTTGTCCGGGGCAGACAGCTTAGCTGGGGAGAATATTTCACAAGCCCGGGATGGATGCTCCCGAGTTTCTCTGCTTCGGTCTAATAAAACTTTGCCTCTTCTCCCTCTCCCTGCTTCACCAGCTGGATGTGTGGAATCTGGCGAAAACGTAACAAATACGACTTATGTTTTCTCCAGGAAAAATCTTAAAAGGTACGCAGTTGAAGAAATCGTTGACATGTTGACCCTTTCTTTTTGCTCTTGGTGAGTAACTGTGCCCTTTCTAAAAAGGTCATGACCCATTTTCCAGGCCTATCGCTCATCTTCCATGTCCTGGCAAAGCGACGCTTGCTGTCCGCTGCTGTCCCGTCTACTTTGAGCTGAGGCCCGTGGTGGAACAAGGTATGCTAGAGGCACAGCGGTAGTGTTATGGGTCATGATTTTTTTTTTTCTTAAAGATTTTATTTATTTGACAGCGAGAGACACAGTGAGGAGGGAACACAAGCGGTGGGAGTGGGAGAGGGAGAAGCAGGCTTCCCGTTGAGCAGGGAGCCCAATATGGGGCTCGATCCCAGGACCCTGGGATCATGACTTGAGCTGAAGGCAGACGCTTAACAACTGAACCACCCAGGCACCCCGTGATTTGGTTTTATCTTGTGGGGAGACGTACGTGGGTTTGGTTCAGTTTGGTTACTCAGGAGAGCTGGAGCAAAGCCCAGTGTTCTCAGAATGTGTGTCCATTTTTTGCATTGTCCCGAATACACTTTCTTCACTTAAACTTTGAAAGAAGAAAAGTACTCGTGTTTTTCTGCTGAAGCAGTCGAATGTCGTTCATCCATTTCCTATGCGGTGAAATTATGTTTGAACTGGATTTTTGTTTTTTTTTTTTTTAGTTTTTTTCCCTCCATGTACACATAGAAATCTTGTCCGTGGCTTTAACCAGTCAGATCACGACGGGCCTTGGTGTGGTTATCCACAGGTTTCTCGTGTTGGGGAGAGCTAAAAATAGAGCTAAAAATAGCTCTTAGATCTGTGGGTTTATAGTTTTTACCAAGTTTGAGGAATTTCGACCATGTTTTTCTGTCCTGCCCTGTCCTCTCCACTGGGTTCCACCTACACGTGCGTTAGGTCACTTGATGTCACCCCCAGCTTCCTGGGGGTCAGGCTGCCTGTTTTTCTCCCTCTTGGCGTCACCATTTTCTGTGTTACAAATCCCACGTCTCTACTTAGCGTGCTCCATCTTTCCTCTTGCTTCTCGAACACGCAGAATACGGTGTCTGTAGTGACTCTCAGTGTCTTTGCGTACAGAGGATTGGCTTTGATTTCCCCCTTCGTTATGGGTCATAGTTTCTTCTTTGCGGGCCTGGTAATTCTCTATTAGATGCCAGACGTTGTGAACTGTACCTTCGTGGATGCCGGATGTATTTTTACAAATATTCTTGAGCTTTATTCTGGGATGCGGGGAGGTTACTTGGAAACACTGAGCTACTTCTCTTCGTTAGACCAGACCCCAGTGGCCTTTGGTCTACAGCTAATTGCCCCATGACTGGCCTGACGTGTGCTCACCAGAGCCCCATGAGCTAGGTTTTCCACCCTGGCTGGAGGGGGCTCCGGGAATGGCTTTCCTGTGGTTCTTGCTCGGTCCTGGGGTGGTTTCCTCACATGCTCACGCCCATCCGTGCTTGGCTGGAGACAGAAAAGGCCCCGCGAGCTCCGGCCGCCCAGGCCTCCCGCTCCCAGCTCCCACCTGGCGGCTCGGGCTGGCTGCCGCGGGCTTCCCTCTACCTTTTCTGGGACCAGAAGCTCCAGGTGGTAAACTGAGGCAGATGTAGGCCTTCCTCTTCACTTCCCGTCCCTCAGACATCGGTGTCCTTCAGTGCCTGGTGTTTGAGGTCTGGAAGGACGTCATGTGGTATATTCTGCCTGGTGTTGGTTGCTCCAGGTGGGAGGGTAAATCAGGTCCCTGCTCCCCCTGGCCGGAAGCGGTGGTTTTTAACTCCTTAATCCTTGATGTGAATGCGTGTAACGAACTGAAGGACCGTTAAAGTGTCACTTCACAGAATGTTTCTCGGTGACCCTTGTTTTTCCTTCTCCAAAAGCGGCCCCTCAGCCTGCCCTGTTTCATTCCCACGTCTGGTCCTGGCCTTTTGAACCTCCTCTGGGGCCCCCGACTCTCGGGTCAGGACACGGTGTCCTCGCCGGTTCCTGTGTGGTTCTCTTAAGACCTGGCCTTCAGTGAAATGATGCTGTTTATGTCCCTGGAGAGAGGGCTTTGGAGGAATGCGTTTGCATTTGCTCCTTGTTTCCTGTCCTTTGTCCTGCCCCAGCAGACAGACCTTCTCAGGAGCCGGGCGTGGAGCTGGTACACCTGCCTTACCGCTTGGTGTTCGCTGTGGCTTCCGAGGACTCGGTGCTCTTGTACGACACCCAGCAGCCCTTCCCATTCGGCTACGTGTCTAACATACATTATCACACCCTGAGCGACGTGTCCTGGTGAGTGGCTGGCAGGGAGGAGGTGTGTGGTGTGGTGCCCTGGAGTGGACCCTGGGGTCGGGAGCATTTCAGCACTAGAGCTGGCTTTTTGGGCCCATATTTACCAATTTCTTTTTAAGATTTATTTATTTGAAGGGCACCTGGGTGGCTCAGATAGTTGAGCATCTGCCTTTGGCTCAGGTCATGATCTCGGGGTCCTGGGATTGAGTCCCAATTACCGGCTCAGTGGGGAGTCTGCTTCTCCCTCTCCTTCTGCTGCTCCCCCTGCTTGCTCTGTCTCTCTCTCTTAAATAACATCTTTAAAAATAAAAATAAAAATTAAGATTTGAGGGAGAGATTGTGTGCACGCACAAGCAGAAGGGAAAGAGAGACAGAATCTCCAGCAGGCTCCCAGCTGAGCACAGAGCCCAATACGGGGCGCGATCCCAGGACCCCGATATCATGCCCTGAGCTGGAACCAAGAGTCAGACACTTAACTGACTAAGCCACCCAGGCGCTCCTACCAGTACCTTTTTAAAGGAATTAGCATTAAAAGGAAAGCCATTTCTACTTTGCTATAATACCATTTCCTAGTGTAACAGTAACATCTGAATGAAGCCATTCCGATGCCGTGGGGATTCTTCTAATTCTCAAACTGAGGGGAGGCCCCGTGGGGTCCCTGGTTGTTGGGAACTTGCCAGGCCCCCCTGGCAGGAAGCCCACACCTGCGAGCTCCTGTCCCCCAGAACCGTGGTTATCCGTGGTGTCACTCTGCCTTCTGCTGAGGTCCTCTGCGCCCCCAGGTTCCCTGGTTTATCCCCACCACCTGCTCATGCCCGGCTCCGCCGGGCCTGCCCTCTACCATCTCCTTGCTCTTTATAACCTTTTTCCTTCTTTTCCTTCTTGGGTGGGGGTGGAGAAATGTCCCTGAACCTTCCTTGGGGTGATTTTGGTGACAGTCCTGAGATGTCGCAGTGCCTGAGAAAGTTGAGCTGGGGCGGGAGGGAAAGGGTGGGTGTGAGGCGCACACAAACCCTTCTCCTTTCACACGAAGCCTGTGAGTCCATAAACTTGCATTTTCTAGTGATTAAAGAGAGCCTTAAGAGGGGCACCTGGACTTTGGTACAGTTTCTAACCTTTTCTCCTGTTCGGGTAACCAAGGTCCAGTGACGGCGCCTTCCTGGCCATCTCCTCCACGGATGGCTACTGCTCCTTCGTGACGTTTGAGAAGGATGAACTTGGAATACCTTTGAAGGAGAAGCCGGTTCTAAGCATGAGAACTCCCGACACAGCAAAGAAATCGAAAAGCCAGGGGTCTTCGCCAGGACCCAGGCTGGCCGAGGGGACCCCCACCGGCAGAATCCAAGACCCCAGCAGTCCCGGCACACCCCCGCCTCAGGCGAGACCATCTCCAGCCCCAGCAGCGCCTTCAGAGGAGAAGAAGGCCCTGCAGCCTAGCACTCAAAACCCGAGAGCGCCCCCGTCCCGGAGGGTCACTGTGAACACGCTGCAGGCCTGGAGCAAGACGACACCCCGGTAAGAGCTTCTGGCAGGAGAACAACTTGTCATTGCGGCCAAAAAACAAAATAGAAACCAGAAGGCCCCAACCTCAAACTGGGGACATCCCGTAAGGGCTTCCGATGCGGCCAGAGAGACTTCAGAACCGACCTGAGTGCCACCCCCCTGCTTCCAGACCTCTGTCGTGTCCCCATTCCCACCTGTGAGGGGGGGCCCAGAGCCTGGTGCGCGACACACGGGCCGACTTGGCCGCAGCCCACCGCCCAGGTTTTGGAACTTTCCCTAGTAGAAACCATGTCCGCTGGCCTTCCGTACACGGTGCGCACGGGTGTTCGTCATACCAATGGAGCGGGACAAAATCACTGGTTCTGAGAATTTAGATGACAGTTAAGGTTGGACTGTTGTAAATGTGATGATTGAACTTAGTAACGGAACACAGTCCTTAGTTACTCAATACGTGGGCACATCAGCTTTTAGTGCCTTGTGTCATCCGGTCAGCTGGAAATTTTAAATGTTTCCTTCAGGTAGTTTTGAGATTTGTTGTCGCAAATGATTCCTAGGACACTAATGAGCCGTGTATCCCTTTACTGTTTTTTTAATCAAGGAGGATAAACTTAATACCCTTAAAGACAGATACTCCACCGCATTCTGCACCAGCCAGTGTAATTTCCAGCCCTTCCACAGAAGAAATTCAGTCAGGTGAGTGTTACTGTGACTGGTTTAATATAATTAAAGATAGAATACCTTCTTTTGTTCTCTTGGAAATGAGCCACGTAGTTTAAGTCCGTTCTGAGAAAGCGGGGATGCCTCTTACCAGACCCATCGTTCAGACGCCTTGGCCGCCTCGTCACACTCAGCAGGGCGCCCCCTTTCCCACACAGCCACTCCCCCTTTCCCACTCCCCCTTTCCCACTCCAATGAGTAGATGGAGGGTTTGGGGGGCACTAACCTGCTGGGCTGGAGAATTCTTTGTTGTGGGGTCGTCCTCTGACTGTAGGCAGGCGGCACCCCTGGATGCCTGTACCCAGCCCCCCTCCAACTCCCACCAACTTGGGACATTCTCAAAGGTCACCAGACACTGCTCGCTGTTCCCTGAGAGGCGAGGTTGCCCCCCACTGAGAACCACAGGATCCTTCTCTTATATCCATATAGGCCCTTGCCAGGCAGTTCAGTTCTTGTCCGGGCACAAAATTTATTTTGTAAACATCACTTTTTTTCCCCAAGATTTAGTTATTTGAGAGAGAGAGTGCGCAATCAAGTGTGTGGGGTGGAGCAGAGGGAGAGGGACTCTAAAGCAGACCCCGCACTGAACGCGGGGCTCGACCTCAGGACCTTGGGCTCATAGTCTGAACTGAAGCCACGAGTCAGACGCTTGACCTACTGCGCCACCCAGGGGCTCTGTCCACACCAGCTCGTCATTTTAAACAAGTGTTCACTTACATGTCAACCTGTTGTTTGTTAACGTTCCAGAGATGCCCGGAGACCCTCAGGGCAGCCCTCCAGAGCTCAAGCGGCCTCGACTTGGTGAGCGCGAAGGAAGTCCCCAAGGTCTGGACCCTTGATGAGACCTGCCTGGTGCTTGAGGCCTGCCAGGTCCAGGGCCCCCCTTGTGCACGGCGCGGGTGGCCGGGTCGGAGACACCAGAGACTAGCGGCGTTAGGCGGAGCCTGACGGACACCCGGGGACTGACTTGTGTAACAGAAGGTACACAGGGACCAGTTTTCCTGCAGAACTATGTTTGCTCTTGTACTCAAGATACATTTTTACCTCGGCGTTGGGAACATTTTAATAGACTAAATCCTCTTTTTGATGAATTTCTGAAGCTGGAACAGTTCCACGTTATCTAGTGTGAAACCGTGAATCCTCCCTTGAAAATATGTGAAAGTTGAGACACAACACGGGCGGACTCCTCCTGATGCCGGAATGAGAAAGAGGAGAAAAGTGTTTGAGAAGGTTTATTCCGTCGAACTGACCTTCTGTGTAGTTGATTTTTAGGAGTGAGTTTGCTAGTTTGCTTGCTGATTCTCAAGGTAGACTTGTTCTGGAAAGTTAGGAAGTGAGAATAAAGTAGGGAAACCGGGTCAGAGATGGGATTCCGTGACCATCAGAAGAAACCTGGTTGCTGTTCAAGCATATTTATTTCCTTGCCTTTTTTTCCCTTAGGGAGAGAATTGCGATTTCACTTTAGCTACAGCTTGGTATCCCAATAGATTGACTTTTGACATTGATTTTTCAGAGTAAAAGAACTTAGCAATTTATGCCTCTGCCTTTGTTTTCCCCACCCAGGGGCCCCTTTCTGCGGGGAGTAAACCAGGGTTGTGGGCTGTGGGGCGCGCAGGAGGCACTGCCGACGCATCTCATGGTCAAAATCTCGAAATGACAGGCATGCCAAAACGCCCGTCATTTTGGCAGAATGACCACCGTGAGTCGTGTAGGTGGGGCTCCCCTACCCCAGATTCCTTTCCAGTCTGGGAGAGCTCGCAGGGAGCACCCAGGTCAGGTCTGACGGGAAGTGGCTGAGGAGCGGATCAATGTGGCCCCTTTGAACTCAGGTCAGCAGCATCAAAGGAAAGAATTGGAAAAAGGATCAATCTGGTGCTTAATCCATAACCTAGTTAACCAGAGAAAGAGCTTGCCTCCCTTTCAGAAGGGGAAGTGGCTCACGAGGGAAAGGGTACAGTGTAGAGAGCTAGAAGGTGGTTCGGTGGAGAAGAACTAGAAGATTCAAGCTGCCCACAGATTCTAAGCTGTGATGACACGGGCGTGGGGCACATTCAGCGTGAGGACACTAAAACGTCAGGTGGTCTCTGTTCTCACCAGTGATTCTTAACCTTTGCTGCGTGCTGAAATTGGTCAAAGAATTGACTAGAGTACTGAGGCCTGGGTACTCCCTGCACAGGGGGTGGCCTAACGGGACGGGGGCACTGTCCGCGGTCTTGAAAGCTCCAGGTCATTTGGGGCCACAGCCAAGACTGGGAAATCCTAAGGGAAAAGCTCTCCCCGGGTCTGGTCTCTTCTGGTTAAACCATTTCCACTGACAGCTTTCTCTTGCTTATCCTCTGTGTCATCGCTGATTGGTAGCCTGAGACGTTCATGGGTGGGAGATGCTCTCAGCTCTTCAGAGAAGAAATATGTTACCTTTCCTGCGGCCGGAGTGAGGGGTGTTCTGTGGTCACCGATCCATGGGCAGAGGCGTGATCGTGGGTCCCGTGTTCTCGGTGCGTGAGCCTGCTTTCCCGGCCACGCTCCGGACTTGGCTACACATCTGTCTCTTGTGCAACAACTGTGGGGGGTGGGGGGGAGGGCAAGGGCCCCTTCAGCCTGAAGCGTGCGTGTCTGGGCAGAACTAGTCTGTCAGCGGTCACTGAATATAAATTCCAGAATCGTCGGTAAAAGCCCAGACGATGTTGGATCCATATCCTGAGCTAAAACGGTCTGCTTCCAGCTGAGCATTTACTGGGGACCCTTCTGCAACAGGAGCCCGGGGGGAGGGTCCGGCAGGGTCCCTTCACACAATGTCACTGTGAGCACGGCTCCCCAGCGGGCGCTCTGCCACCCGACGGGGTGCCTGTTCCTCATGGCCCACAGCGGCGACCCAGCCCACACCCTCATATCAGGAGCCGCCTCAAACGGGGCGTCCACCAGGGCAAGGGCGCCGCAGCGGAGAGACAAAGCACTGTCAGCAGAGCGGTTGTCCCATCCAGTCCCCTTATTTATTTTCGTCCCTCGCTGGGAGCACTCCCACCTGCATGTTCCCGGTGCTGAGGACCCTTCTGAGCAAAACAGCTGTCACTTCCACTTTAGCAAGTAGGCCCTGAGTCCTCGGCTCTGGAAGTGGGGAGAGGACGACCGCCCAGCCCTTTGCACCCGGGTCTTGAGAGCCGCAAGTTCCCTTTGTCACCCTACTGTGGTTCAGGGTGCGGCCTCCCACCTGCTGTGTGCACGCATCTCGGGGAGGCAGGCCTCGGACAGACGACTTCACCAAAAGCAGTTTCTTGACGGCTCTTCAAGCTTTCACTTGTAGGGACTTTCACCCGGCAGGGACCAGGGTGAAGAGAGAAGGCAGGACGACAGAGATGAGAAATCAAACAGGGTAAACGGGATCTCATGGTGTCTCACGTGTGGAAGGAACAGGTCCCTGTACTCCCACACGAGCTCTCAGGGCTGCCAGCCGTCACTGTCCCCGCTGTCCCCTTGAAGGCTCTCTCAGCCACGTGGCCCCAACCCCTCCAGGGTGGTGGTCCCAGTCCTCGGAGCAGGCTTGGCCAGAGTGGCCCTGGACACTGGTCTCAGTCCCTGGTGGCTTGTCCTAGAGGAGCGTGGCTCAGCAGATTGGGGTGGGAACGGGTGAAGAAAGTAACGTGAGGCTCCATGTCTCCGTCCGTCCATTCATTCTAGAAATGTTTATCAAACACCCGGGTACGAGAGCACACATTAGGGAACCAGAGAGAACCCTCCTCCTGGAGCTTACGTTCTGGCTGGAGGAGACCAACAATTAAATGGGTCAGTCCGCGTTAGAAGAGGACTACGGGAAGAGGGAGAGGCAGGCGTTGGGAGGGCCGGGTGCGGGGGCTTGCCACGTGCAGCAGGACCGGCCCCCCTGAGGGGGGCTGCAAGTGGGTCAGGTGTCCCAGCTCTCCCAGGAGCAAGATCACCTCATCTCAGGGACAGGCTGGGTGTTTCAGGCTCCCCTGCATGCAGGCTCCTCCGAGCGACGGGGACGTGGCTCGGGTGGCCCAGCTCTGGTCCATGGGGACCACTGCCCTGTCGTCATCGGGGTGGGGAAGGCGCCTGCCACATTCCAGTGGCCACGAAAGCTTCCTCAATCGTAACTCGGTCTCTTCCTTCAGCTCAAAGCCAGAGGTATACATCACACAGCCTTGTCTTCCATGTCCTGCTTTTAAGCAAATCCTGGAAGGTTTCGACCTCTCAGTTGTCAGAGGCGGTGGCCGCAGAAGGCATTTCCTTCAGCTCGGCCTCTGCACCCGAAGTCTTGCCTTCCTCAGCACAAATGAGCAGCTCGCAGAACAAAGTACTCTAACTTGGGTCCCTACATTAATCCCGGTTTATTCCCTTGCATTTTAGCTCGGAGACTGCCCCGTTCAAAGCTGTGGTAACAGGTGCTTAGTGGTTGTGTGGGATTCAGGACCTGGCCTCGTTTCTTAATACGCCAGGTGACTTGATGTCTCCTTCTGTCACTGCGCGTTAGCTGGGAAAGGCATTTCAAGGGTAACAACAAGACTTTGGAACATCTTGGGGTCTCCCCGCTCTGGGTCAGTGCCCCTGGCAGGTCCCTGGAGAAACGCATGCCTGGGAGAAGTCGGTGCTGTCACCAGTCCCCCTAGACATTCTTTCCCACACAGGTGCCTCTTCTGTCCCTGTCCCCACCTACCCGCCAAGTACAAGGAGCCCCACTCCTTCCCGTACCTGTGCCAGGTCACCTGTGGGGCTTTACAAACAAAACAAAACCCACTCAAATCTAGGCTCTGTCTAGACCCTGGAATCGGCTTCCGTGGGTGGGGAGACACCCAGCAAGGCACATATATATATTTTTTAAAGATTTTATTTATTTTTCTAACACAGAGATCACAAGTAGGCAGAGAGCTAGGCAGAGAGAGGGGGGGAAACAGGCTCCCTGCCGAGCAGAGAGCCCGATGTGGGGCGCAGGGCTCGATCTCAGGACCCTGAGATCATAACCCAAGCCGAAGTCAGAGGCTTAACCCACTGAGCCACTCAGGTGCCCCTAAAAGCTGTCTGGAAGATTCAACAGGCAGTCTGCCTGAGAACTCCCCCTCAGAGGGCTGTGAGATCTGCCAGAAGGGCAGTTAAATTCTTCGAACTTATTGATCATATAAAGAAACGACATGTTCAGCTACTCAAGAGGAGGCTGAAGCTTGAAGAAACTTGCAGATGCTGTGTTACTGAAGCCGCCCGCAAGCTAGCCGCCCACAGTGGCTACCAGCCTGGTTTTGAGCTGGGCTTCAGGGAATTTGGGTTCCTAATGAATGAGTACCCGAATAGGCCACTGGGGGGCGATATTGCTAGCCCTTCACTCCACTGTCACATTTACCAAAGAATGTTTGTTTTTTTCAGCATAACAGTATTCATTGTTTTTGTACCACACCCAGTGCTCCATGCAGTCTGTGCCCTCTCTAGTACCCACCACCTGGTTCCCCCAACCTCCCACCCCCCCACCTCTTCAAACCCTTCAGATTGTTTTTCAGAGTCCATAGTCTCATTGTTCACCTCCCCTTCCAATTTCCCCCAAATGCCTTCTCCTAATTCCCCATGTCCTCCATGCTATTCGTTATGCTCCACAAATAAGTGAAACCATAAGAATGTTCTTTTTTTTTTTTAAGATTTTATTCATTTATTTGACAGATAGAGATCATAAGTAGGCAGACAGGCAGGCAGAGAGAGAGGAGGAGGAAGGCTCCCTGCTGAGCAGAGAGCCCGATGCGGGGCTCGATCCCAGAACCCTGAGATCATGACCTGAGCCGAAGGCAGAGGCTTAATCCACTGAGCCACCCAGGTGCCCCAAGAATGTTCTTTTAAAGGAAGGATTTTTAGTCCCATTGTTATGGAAGTAGTATATTATCTATTTTATTTTTTTTCATCTTGGTTACTTTCTGTATAATTATGTGCTATTTTGTTGTTCCAAAGAGTTCTATAAATCCACATCATCTCCCGAATAGGAGCCCTCTGTGAGAACTTCACATTAAAAAAATAGCTATTTAAAAGGTGTTTAGGTTAAACGTAGTCAAAGGTACAATGAGTTTGAAGAAGCTAACCTTAAAAGGTTCTTTTAAAATTTTTTAAGCCAAAAAAAAAAATCGTCTTGGTGACATTTCTGTACATTAGCAACAAACATATTATCCACCGTTCCTTATAAATATACAAGGACATACGCACACAGAGTGGTTGCAGTATTTTGAGATGGAAAACAAGACTGGAGACCCTCTAAGTGTCTATCAACAGGAGATCCATTAAATTGCAGGGCGACCGTATGGTGGCAGGTGATGGAGCTCCAAGCCGGAGCTGTGTGGTCTGCTGTGGGAAAGGTTCAAGGGCAAGAGCAAGGAGCAGGGGAAGCCTGGAGTGTGTAGATATCCTCTTGCCTGTGAGGCGCCAGGGAACAGAACAGAACAGGGTTGTGCAGGCACCATGCTGTGATAGGAGGGTTGTATGGCTCCTGGACCTTAGCCTCGGATCGGGGGGCCGGGGGGGGGGGGGGGGGGGTACTAGCAGGCCATTCAAGGCCCTTCCAGTTTTAGATCACGGCCAGCACGTAATATTAATGTGAGGCCTTGGGTCACATGCTGGTGCGCATGGAAAACCAGGGAGGATGTTGTCCTTGATGGTGGCAGGGAACTTAGGCCAAGAAGCTGATGATTGTGGGGGGATGGTGTGAAGTGGGGTATAGTGGTGGGAGAGTCACCAGGGAGGTGGGAAGGGCTTTGGAATCGGAAAGGGTGGGGTTTTAATTCTGCCGCAGATGCTAGGTTGCTCTGTGACTCTGAGCATCCTGCATCCCTTCCTAGGCTTCAGTCTCCCCATCTGTAAAATAGGGGTCTGCTTCATTTGGTCTTTGAAAGGACTGAGTGAGTTACAGATCTTCCTCTTCAGCTGAGAGCTCCACCTTCTCATGGGAGAAATTCTGTGATTCCTGGGGAGGTATTTGACCACTGTTTAGCTTTCTCCAGTGACCCCAAACCAAGAGCACTATATATATAATATATAAATTTATAATATATAAATATATATTTATACATAAGCATGCTTATATAGATATATATTATATATCTATATTATATATCTATTATATAGATATATATTATATCTAATAGACATATTATATTTATATATATTTATACATAAGCATGCTTATGTATAAATATATATAAATATAATATATATAAATATATATAAATATAATATGTCTATTAGATATAAATATTAATTAATTATCAAGAATTGGTTCACTGCATGATGGAGGCTGGCAAGTCCGAAATCCACAGGGTGGGCTGACAGCTTGGAGAGCTGGGGAAGGCGATACTACAACTCCATTTCAAAGTCCCTCAGGTAGAGACCTAGGGGAACTGATGGTGCAGATGAGACCAGAAGGCACTTTGCTGCAGAATTCCTGTGTGCTTGGGGAGACTGGTCTTTTTGTGCTTTTCAGGCCGTCAACTGATTGGATAAGGCCCACCCCCATTATGGAGGGCAATCTGTTCACTGAAAGTTTACTGAGTTCAGTGTTAATTTCATCCAAAAGCACCTTACAAATTGACACATAAAATTAACCATCCCAAGCACCAGAAGCCAAACTTGGGAATTAAGAACACAGGTGTCCTGGCAAACTGACCAACAACTGCACTCTGAACAGCAGTGAGTCTGGATCTCTAATCCATGGCTAATCTGATCTCCTAGACATTTCGTAAGAAGCCCACCCTCTACCAGAACATCCTAATCTATAGAATGAGAACACACAGTACTCTGAGGACCTCTAAGAGAACAATTCGGGAACTGCCAAAGCAGCACCGAAGGGCTTTTCTGTGAGCAAGAACAACCACGGTCACCTGTGAGTTAATGTGTTGCAGCTGAACCCAGCAGAACACAGGTTCTCAGCAATCATAGGGTTTCAAGGTCCCGGGTTCTAGGGGCAGCCAGCTTGGTCTTGAATCCTGGCTCTGCCACTTGCTGCGTGGCCAAGGGTTGGTTGCTTAACCTTTCTGAGCCTTGTCTTTCCCATCTGTAATATGAGAGGACAGCCCCTGCCTGAAGGACTTGCAGTGTGGGTTAAATGAAAGACCATGGGTGGGATGCATGGTGCAGGGTCCCCCCCCCACAGTGAGCCTCAAAACACATCAGCCATTACTGTTCCATTCCCCTCACCAGCGAACAAGACCCGAGAGGGGTTTGGATCCAAAACCAAAGCTTTGGGGCCCCAACTTGCATTGCTCATCCTAGTTGACCTTCGAGATGCCAGAAGCTATAAAATTAACAGCTCAAATAGCTTTCTTGACAACTGGATACTTTGCCATGGGAAGTACTTGTCAAAAGAACTCACACTAAACTGAGGAGGGAGTTCTCCTTCTGGGATGGAGGGCTTCAAACTGATCACCAAGAAAGGAGCACCTGCCATGAAGGACAGCCTGGGTCCTGTGTGCTGTGGGGGAGAAGGAGATGAACTCATTCTTGAGCTATAGTCATTGCTCCCCAGGACATGGGCTTTAGGGATACCTACTAAGGAAGGCCAGGCCAAGCTGAAGTGGCTGATGGCCAGAGGAGTCAACCTTGGACCGGCCATACAAGCTGTGAATGAGCCTGTGCCAGCTGTAGGAACTTCAAATGACAAAGTCATTCACTTCTTGCAGGATGACAAGGCTCCTACCTGTGACACTGTTTCTAGAGCTGTGACAAGATGCTGGGTGAGGTATGCACATGCTCTCTCTCTCTCACACACACACACACACACACGCCAACAAGCATTTAAGACAGCCAGAACTTTCTTGCTAGACACAGCTCCAAAGGCAAGAGAAACAAAAGCAAAAATGAATTACTGGGACTTCATCAAGATAAAAAAGCTTTTGCACATCAAAGAACACAGTCAACAAAACTAAAAGGCAACCTATGGAATGGGAAAAGATATTTGCAAATGACATATTAGATAAAGGGCTAGTCTCCAAAATCTATAAATAAATAAAAAATCCAGTCAAGAAATAAGCAGAAGACATGAACAGATACTTCTCCAAAGAAGACATATAAATGGTAAACAGACACATGAAAAAAGAAATGTTCACCCTCACTTGGCATCAGGGAAATACAAATCAAAACTACCATGAGGTATCATCTCACATCAGTCGGAATAGCGAAAATTAACAACTCAGGAAACAACAGATGTGGTGAGGATGTAGAGAAGGGGAAACCCTCTTAAATGGTTCGTGGGAATGCAAACTGGTGCAGCCACTCTGGAAAACAGTATGGAAGTACCTCAAGTTAAAAACAGAGCTACCCTACGACTTAACAATTATACTACTAAGATACAAACATAGTGATTCAAAGGAGGCACATGCAGCCCAGTGTTTATAGCAGCAACATCCACAATATCCAAACTATGGAAAGAGCCCAGATGTCCACGGACAGACGAATGGATCAAGAAGGTATAGTATATATATGGTGGAATATTACTCAGCCATCAAAAAGAATGAAATGTTGCCATTTGCATAGATGTAGATGGAACAAGAGAGTATTATGCTAAGAAAATTAAGTCAGTCAGAGAAAGACAAATACCATATAATTTCATTCTTTGTAGAATTTAAGAAACAAAACAGATGAACATAGGGGAAGGGAAGGAAAAATAAAAAATAAGATGAAAGTAGGGAGGCAAACCATATATGATGCTGAACTCTAGAAAAACAAATCGAGGGTTGGTGGAGGGACGGTGGGTGAGGGGATGGGGTAACGGGGTATTAGGCATTAAGGAGGGCACAGGTTACAATGAGCACTGGGTGTTGTATGCAACTGATGAACCACTAAATTCTACCCCTGAAACTAGTAATACAGTATATGTTAACTAAATTGAATTTAAACAATTAAAAATAAAACAGCCAAACACCAAACTCTCCTACTAGGTCTAGGCGGTATGCAGAAACAGGAAGAGAGGGTAAGACACTTGCTCAGGGCTTGAAAGCACAGCTGGCTCTCAAGTTTGTGCCTGGACCCACTGACTATGTTGTCAGGATTCCATCTTTACATAAAGAATGTGGCCACATACTATCGCCAGAACCTGGGTTATTTGGGCAAAGAAGAAACTCCAGGAGGTCAAGGGGAGTTCATCCATCAACACTGCCTTCCCTTTCACTAAGTAAAAGAATGAAAGACTCTCCCCCTGGCAAGCCAGTCAGTATGGCAGGATCAGATCCCAGTTTAGCTTTTCTGAGCCTCAGCTGTTTAAGGAGAGTGGAACAGGGTCATGTCTAACCTATGGGGATGATGCAAACAGCCCATGAGAGGTACCTAAAGTAGAAAGGAGGGTGAGGGGATGTGTGGCCGAGGTCTAAAGTGAACGAAAGATTTCTTGGTTTGACCTTGGTTCCTGCCCCATGGAGGTGGTCTCAGGGGGCAGCAGTGGAGAAAAACAGGGTCGGAGTAAAAGGAAGGAAGACGTAGTTTTCCAAGTGTGTTCACCTAGGCTGACGTGAGGGATGATACTGAAGCAAGAGTTGAAATACGAGGGAGGGTGGGATGCACATTGCAGGGGGAGGAAACCACTGGAGGGGCTCTGAGGCGGGAAGCCCCGACCAATTTGAGGAGTAGACAGACAGACGCTCATGTGGCTGGAGCTTTGTGGGCCGGTGGGTAGATCGTATGTGATGGGGACCGTGGAAAGGAGTCTAGACGCATTCATAGTGCAAAGGGGCTGCTTTACAGGGACTTGTCTCCCGTGTTCCAGGACCAGCCCTCTGCATGCCACACGGAGAACGGCTTGGGGAGGAAACTGCAGTTGGGAGACTACTGCAGGCATGGGTGGTGGGCCTGGACCAGAACGCTGACACGGGGGGAGCAAAGGGGCAAGCCCACTTGAACATGCTGGAGATAAATCAAGAAGCTCAAAAGGAAAATATTTCTAGTTTTAGATAGGTAAGTCCTGGGGTTGTAATATATGGCATTGTGACTACAGTTCACAGTACTGTATTGTCTACTTCAAAGTTGCTAAGAGAGCACATCTTAAAAGTTCTCATCACAAGAAAAAAGCATTTGCAACTATGTGTGATGATGGATGTTAACGAAACTTATTGTGGTAATCATTCCATGATATGTGCCTGTATTAGATCCTTATGTTTTATACCTGAAAGTAATACAGTATGTGGTGGGGGGGACTACAGTGACTCCGTCTCTAATTACTATAGATAGTGAGGATAGAAATTCTAGAACTCCATTGTTGGGGAGCCTCAGGGATTTGAGTTTCAGAGCTGGAAGCAACCAGTCTGGTAGGCTTGCTCCTATCTACCCAATTTCCCTTTACCTTTCCTGCAGAAGGAGGGACTGAGGCCCGGGAAGGGTAGGCGCCTATACAAAGGGTAGATGCCAAATTTTGCTTCCAGGAAAATAGAGCCCCAGGTCCAGGCTTTTTACCATCAACCCCAGTTCTGCTTATGTAATTCACCCTCTGCCTCATGCAGGGATACCGTGCATTGCTGCTTCATCTCACTCACCCTCAGCTTGAATGCTTCCAGCAATGGGGAGCTCACCACTCTGTGGGAAGCCTGCCCCATTTCCACTTAGCCAAGCTGGATCACTGTCCCATCTATGGCCTCAACCCCAGCTCTAGTTATGTTCTGTGAGCCACAGAGTACAGCCCATTCCCTCTTCCCAGAATTTCAGAATTTCCACCTGCCCATTTGGAGCCTTCTTTTCCAGGCTAAACATACTTCCTGCACAGCAGGACCTCCCAAGCTGTAAGTTGCCAAACCACCCTGCTGCCCGGGCGTTGGAAGCTGCTGCTGCAGCAGAGGTAAAGGCAGCTTCAGAGAGCAGCCTGGCTCCAGTGACAAAACCGGATCTGTCTGGTATGGGCTCCAGCTGTGAGTCACCCCGATCCTTATTTCAAGGCCAGCACCTTGGCTTAATCGGGAGCTCCAGTTTCCTGGCTGATGAAGCAGATGGAAGAAACACGAGCTGGCCATCTAGAGGTCTGTGCAAAATGCAAGACCGAGCTGCATGAAAGTCACCTCCATGCCTCTCATGTGTCCGGGTCCACACTTGGCATCTGCCTTGGTCTTCTGGTGGCTTTCTTGTGCTTATCTCATCAGTACGGTGGGGAACTGTGCAACCAGTTTTATTTTCTGATGCAATGTGGGGTTGTCATATTGTACTTAACTAAATGAGATCATTGAAAACAGAGCCTGGGTTGAGACGCTCCCAAACACTTTGGTGTCCCTGGGCATTTCCTTTTGGTCTGTCTCCAGGGCTCCGCTCTGGTGATGCTGGAGGAATTAGGATTGGCCCTTCTTCACACATCTAAATCAGAACTTAGAGCTGGTGGAATGGCAAGTGGAGGACCTGGGGTGAGCTCTGTGGAGCCCAGAATGTTCTGTGGAGGGTCTTGAACATAGTGGGTGTCAAGCGGGAGACCTAACTCACCACCCAGCCCCCTGCCTGGTTTGGCCAAAGGCCCCTACCACCAGCTGCTGTGATGGATCTTCTGGGTTTCCACTGCCAGAAAGAAGGCAGATGTGGGCCCAGAGAGGTAGACCGGAGTCCTAGCCTCACCGCTGAACGACTGTGGCATTGGACAAATGATGTGGCCTCCTGCGCCTCAGTTTCTCTTGGGAAAGCTGAGAGTACTGGTAACTCTTATCTCCTCAGTTCTGTGAAGATGAAATGAGACACCACAGAGCTTTCTGTATACTAGGCACTCAGTGAATGTCAGTTTTGCTTTTAAATTTGGAAACCATTGATAGGAAATCTAAGATTTGGGGAGTATCCAAGATGGTGACATAGGAAGACCCTGAACTCACCTCCTCCCATGGACACACTGAATCTACACCTATGTATAGAGCAATTCCTCCTGAAGAAAAACTGAGACCTGATTGAACAACTCCTGCTCAACAGAGGACAGAGGGACCTCAGAGAATGGCAGCAGGAGAGACAGAGAACAGTAACAGTGGGAACACCAGCCCTGATGCTGAAAACTATAGTGGGGAGGGATAGCCCTGAGGGAACTACCTGCAGATTTGTGTGCCCTGGGATGCAGGAAAAAGGGGCAGCTTATAGGGAGATGAGACTAGGTAAGTGAAGGAAACTCACTAACTCTAGGGCATCCACTGAGTGGGGCAACTGCTAGAACTCTCTCT
This sequence comes from Enhydra lutris kenyoni, assembly GCF_002288905.1. Lineage (NCBI taxonomy): Eukaryota > Metazoa > Chordata > Mammalia > Carnivora > Mustelidae > Enhydra > Enhydra lutris. Next base: position 7,130,501 of record NW_019154127.1, read on the forward strand.
GGGTCAGAGGTGCTTGCAAGTGCCATTGTTTACATCCCCCCTCTACATTCATAGCACAGACAGGAGCAGGGTCTGGGCCCTCCAGCTGGCCTGTTGCTTCAGTGAGGCTCAGGCCCCTAGCCCACACCAGCTTTAGCTCCTCCCCCAAGCCCCCCCACCCCCCATATCTGCCCAAGCTTGAGCCATCCCACCAATGCAGACCCAGCATGGTACACTCTGGGACACCTTCCACCAGTGCCTGCTTCAGCTCCAGCCACCCCAGCAGGGGGCCCCCTATACAGAACACCTTGGGACCTGGCCTGCACCTGCTTCAGTTTCAGCCATATCACCACAGTGGCCACAGTGTGGAGTGCTCCAGGACCCCCAGCTATGTCTGCTATCACTTCAGCCAGCCAGGCAAAGTCAGCTGGTACATGCAGTCTACGCAGGTGATGTTCCTACATAAGACCAATTCCTTCAAGACAGGGAGAGGTAGTTATTTTACCTAATTCATAGAAACAAACTCAAACAATGAGGAGACAGAGGAATATTCTCCAAACAAAATAAAACAAACTCCAGAAAATGAACTAAATGAAACAGAGGTAAGCAGGGGTGCCTGGGTGGCTCAGGTGGTTAAGTGTCTGCCTTCAGCTCAGGTCATGATCTCAGGGTCCTGGGATTGAGTCCTGCCTTGGTCTCCCCGCTCAGTAGGGAGTCTGCTTCTCCCTCTCCCTCTGCCCCTCCCACCCCTGCTTATGCCCTCTCTCTCAAATACATAAAAATCTTTTTTAAAAAATAGAGGTAAGCAACGTACCTGGTGAAGAGTTCAAAGTCATGGTTATAGATGCTCACCAGACTGAGAGAAAAGAGAGAAAAGTGGAAGAACTGAATGAGAACTTCAAAAATGGGATGGAAATATGAAAAAGGGCCATCAGAGTTGAAGAACAATAACTGAAATGAAAAAGTACACAAGGAATCAGCAGTGGATTAGAGGATGCCGAAGAGTGAATCAGCAATCTGGAAGACAGGGTCATAGGAAACACCCAAGCTGAACAGCAAAAAGAAAATGAAATTTAAATTTAAACAATGAATGTAGGGGACTTCTAGGGACTACATCAAGTACACTAACATTCACACTATAGGGATCCTGGAGTGCGGGTGGGGTGGGGTGGCAAAAACTTATTTGACGGAATAAAAGCTAAAAAAATTCCCTAATTTGGGGAAGAAAACAGACATCCAGGTCCAGGAAACACAGATAGCCTCAAATAAGAACCCAAAAAGGTCCATATCAAGACACATAAGAATTAAAATGTCAAAGAACAAACATAAAGAGAGAATCTTAAAAGCAGCAAGAAGAAAAATAACTAGTTACCAACAGGGAAGCCCCATAAGGATATAACCTGATTTTTCAGCAAAAACTTTAAATATAATTATGCTGCTCCTTTCTGGCCACTAAAGTTTTTGCTGAAAGGAAAAAAACCCAATAACCAAGAATACTCTACCCAGCAAGGTTATCATTCAGAATTGAAGGAGAAATAAAGAGTTTTCCAGACAAACAAAAACTAAAAGGAGTACATCACCATTAAATTGGCCATACATGAAATATTAAAGGGATTTTTAAATTTTTTATTTTTTATTTTTTTTTTATTTTTATTTTTATTTTTTTCCCCTTCCCTCCTGGACCCATTAAAGGGATTTTTTTTTTTAAGGTAAGCTCCATGCCCAGTGTAGAGCCCCATGCAGGGTTTGAACTCATGACCGGGAGATCAAGACCTGAGCTGAGATCAAGAGTCAGACGCTTAACCCACTGAGCCACCCAGGCACCCCTAAAGGGACTTTTTAAAGTGGAATAGAAAAGGCCATGACTAGAAGAAAATTATGAAAGGAAGAAATTTCACAGATAAAAAGCAAACCCATAGTAAAGGTAGTAAGTCAATCACTTATAAAGCTAGTATGAGGGGTGCCTGGGTGGCTCAATGGGTTAAGCCTCTGCCTTCGGCTTTCAGCTCAGGTCATGATCTCGGGGTCCTAGGATGGAGTCCCACATCAGGCTCCCTGCTCAGCGGGGAGCCTGCTTCTCCCTCTCCCTCTGCTTGCCACTCTGCCTACTTGTGCTCTCTCTCTGTCAAATAAACAAATAAAATCTTAAGAAAAAATAAAGCTAGTATGAAGGTTAAAAAACAAAAGAAATAAAGTCAATTATGTGTTAGGGGATCCACAAAATAGAAAGATATAAAATATGACATTGTATACATAAAACATGGAGGGGAGAAGAAAAATGTAGTGTTTTTAGAATGTGTTTGAATTTAAGTGACCAATGACTTAATATAGACTGCTGTATACTTAGAACTTTATATAAGAGTTTCACGGTAGTCACAAACCAAAATCTATAATAATACACAAAAAAGAGAAAGAAAAGAATCTAAGCATAATGCGAAAGTCATCATCACAAGGAAAGAAAGCAAGAGAAGAAGAAAGAAAACACACTAAGACAACCAGAAAACAATTAACAAAATGACAATAAGTACGGACTTAGCAATAATTACTTTAAATGTAAATGATCTAAATTCTCCAATTAAAAGACACCGCATTACAGAATGGATGTGATTACATCCATCCATTACAGAAAAAACAAGACCCATCTGGGGAGTTCTGGTCCAAGATGGACTTGTAGGAAGATATGACCTCACCTCTTCCTCGGACACACCAAATCTATACTGATTTATACAGCAATTCCACTGAGAAAGAACTGAGGGCTGACTGAACACTCTCTGCACAACAAAAGATAGACCACAGAGAGAACAGAGATATGGTAAGAAGGGAAACCCCACCCCTGCCTGTGAACCGCAGTGGGGGAGGGATAGTACAGAATGACCTTGAGGAGATTCATCTCCCCTCAGGCACAGAAACAAACCAACCAACCATGGCTTAAAAGGGCAACTAGCATAAAGAGGAACCAGCCCTAGAACTCTGCCAAATGGCAGGGGAGCTGCTGGAACTTTCTCTGGATCAGAGGGACTAGTGGCCACTATGGCTTGTTTCTCCTCCAACTTAATAGCATGGGTGGGAGCAGAGTCTGGGTGCCCTAGCCAGGCCTCAGTGAGCCCTGGGCCCCCACCCCATATCAGTCCTAACCATCGCACCAAAGTCCCAGTGGGGACAGCCAAGGTCAGCACTCACTATTGCTCCAACCATTGTGCCAAGGTGACATAGGTGCAAAGTGCCCCAGAACACTCTAGGCCCACACTGCTTTGGCTCCAGAGAGCATGCTAGGGCACCCTTGGCACAGAGTGCTACAGTACCTCCCAGCTCATGTCTGCTTTGGCTTCTGTCACCACAGCAGGATGCACCCTGCTTTGAGTGCCTAGGATCCCCTGGCATGTGCATAGCTTTAGCCACCCCACCAGAGTACCTTCTATGAAGAGAGCCTTGTAACCCTTTGGCTTCAACTTCAGCTGCTCTGCCAGGGTGCCGGCTGCACAGAGAGCCCCAGGTCCACTCTGGGCCAAGCCCACTTCAGCTGGGCCATCCCACCAGGGAAGCCCCAGCATGGAGTGTGCCAGACCCCCATGCAAGCCACAGCTCTAACCAGCCAGCCAGTCACCAGGCACATGCAGTCTACACAGGGAAAGACCACACACAAGACCATTCCTTAAGGTTAGGAAAACTAGTTGTTCTACCAAATTCACAGGAATGAACACAGGAAGTCAAACAAAATGAGGACAGGAATATGCTAAAAATGAAAGAATAAGACAAAACCTCAGAAAAAGAATGAAATTAAATGGAGAAAAACAATATTCTTGCTAGAGAATTTAAACTAATGATAATAAAGATGCTCACCAGACTGGAGGGAAGAGTGGAAGAACTCAGTGAGAATTTCAATGAAGAGACAGAAAATATGAAAAATAACTACCAGAGTTGAAGAATACAATAATTAAAATGAAAAATTCCTTGTAACATATTAACAGTAGATTAGAGGATGCAGAAGAATGAATCCGCAATCTGGAAGACAGGGTATTGGGAAGCACCTAAGCTGAACAACAAAAACAAAAACCTCCAAAACATTAAAACTTGAGAGTTTTGCATCACAGCACATAATAATTAAGATGTCAATGTTTAAAGATAAAGAGAGAATTGTAAAAGCAGCAAGAGAGAAGCAAAATGTTATGTACAAAGGAAAACCTATAAGGCTATCTGCTGATTTTTTCAGCGGAAAATTTGAATATTTCATGGCACTTCCTTCTGGCCTGCAAAGTACTAAAAGGAAAAAAAGCCCAACAGCCAACAATACACTACTTAGCAAGGTTATAATTCAGAAAGGAGAGAGAAAATTTCTCAATCAACCAAGAAATCAAAGAAATAAAAAGTTACATGGAAAAAAATGAAAATGAAAACACAATGATCTAAAATCTTTGGGATACAGCAAAAGTGGTTCTAAGAGAAATTTATAACAATACAGGTCTGCCTCAAGAAGCAAGAAAAATCTTAAACAACCTAACCTTACACCTAAAGGAGGTAGAGAAAGAACAAAACCCAAACTCCACAAAAGGAAAGAAATAATACATATTAGAGCACAAATAAGTGATATAGAAACTGAAAAACCATAAAACAGATGGATGAGACCAGGAGATAGTTCTTTGAAAAGATTAACAATATGGATAAACCTCTAGCCAGACTTGTCAAAAGAGAGACAGAGGATCCAAATGAACAAAATCACTAATGAAAGAGAAGTAATCACCAACACCACAGAAATACAAACAATTATAAAAGAATATTATGAAAACCTATATGCCAATAAATTCAACAACTTAGAATACATGGATAAATTCCAAGAAGCATATAATCTAATAAAATGAAAGCAGGAGGAAATAGAAAATTTCAACATGCCAATTACCAGCTGTAAAATTGAATCAGTCATCAAAAAACTACCAACAAAGAGCGGCACCTGGCTGGCTCAGTTGGTAGAGCATGTGACCCTTGATCTCAGGGCCATGAGTTTGAGTCCCACACTGGGTGTAGAGAGGACTTAAAAAAACTCCCGACAAACAAAAGTTCAGGACCAGACAGCTTCTCAGGTGAAGTCTACCAAATATTTAAAGAAGAGTTAATATTCATTCTTCTTAAACTATTCCAAAAAATGGAAGAGGAAGGAAAACTTCCAAATTCATTCTATGAGGCCAGTATCACCCTAATACCAAAACCAAATAAAGACATCACAAAAAAAAAAAAACCACTCTGATTAACATAGATGCAAAAATCCTCAACAAAATATTAGCAAACTGAATCCAATGATACATTAAAAAGAAATCTCTCATGAACATAGATGCAAAAAATCCCTGATGAACATGGATAGAAACTGAATCCAATGATACATTTAAAAAAATCTCTGATGAACATAGATGCAAAAATCCTCAACAAAATATTAGCAAACTGAATTCAATGATATTTAAAAAAATGCACCATGAACAAGTGGGATTTATTCCCAGGATGTACGAGTGGTTCAATATTCACAACATGATACACCACATCAATAAGAGAAAAAGAAAGGATAAAAGCTGTATGATTGGGATGCCTGGGTGGTTCAGCCGGTTAAGCGGCTGCCTTCGCTTCAGGTCATGGTCCCAAGGTCCTGGGATCAAGTTCTGTATCAGGCTCCTTGCTCCACAGGGAGCCTTCTTCTCCATCTGCTTGCACACGCTTCTTCCTCTGCCTGCCACTCCTGCTGCTTGTGCTCACTCTAACAGACACATGAAAATGCTCCACATCACTAGGCATCAGGGAAATACAAATCAAAACCACAATGAGGGACACCTGGGTGGCTCAGTGGGTTAAAGCCTCTGCCTTCGGCTCAGGTCATGATCCCAGGGTCCTGGGATGGAGCCCCGCATCAGACTCTCTGCTCAGCGGGGAGACTGTTTCCTCCTCTCTCTCTGCCTGCCTCTCTGCCTGCCTCTCTGCCTACTTCTGATTTCTGTCTGTCAAATAAATAAAAAAATAAAATCTAAAAAAAAAAAAAAAAAAGAAAGAAAACCACAATGAGATACCACCTCACACCAGTCAGAATGGCTAAAATTAACAAGTCAGGAAATGACAGATGCTGGCGAGGATATGGAGAAAGGGGAACCCTCCTACACTGTTGGTGGAAATGCAAACTGGTGCAACCACTTTGGAAAACAGCATGGAGGTTCCTCAAAAAGTTGAAAACAGAGCTACCCTATGACCCAGCAATTGCACTACTGGGTATTTACCCTAAAGATATAAACGTAGTGATCTGAAGGGGCACGTGCACCTGAATGTTTATAGCAGCAATGTCCACAATAGCCAAACTATGGAAAAAACCTAGATGTCCATCAACAGATGAATGGATAAAGAAGATGTGGTATATATATATATACAATGGAATACTATGTCGCCATCAAAAGAAATGAAATCTTGCCTTTTGCTACGACGTGGATAGAACTAGAGGGTATTATGCTTAGTGAAATAAGTCAGTCAGAGAAAGACAACTATTATATGATATCCCTGATATGAGGAAGTGGAGATGCAACGTGGGGGGCTTAGAGGGTAGGAAAAGAATAAATGAAACAAGATGGGATCGGGAGGGAGACAAACCATAAGTGACTCTTAATCTCACAAAATGAACTGAGGGTTGCTTGGGGGAGGGGGGTCAGGAGAGAGTGGTGGGGTTATAGACATTGGGGAGGGTATGTGCTATGGTGAGTGCTGTGAAGTCTGTAAACCTGGCAATTCACAGACCTGTACCCCTGGGGATAAAAATACATTGTATGTTTATAAAAATTTTTTTAAATTTAATAAACAAACAAAAACCTGTATGATTACTTCAAAAGATGCAGAAAAAAATTTTATAATACGCAATATCTCCATTTTTGATAAAACCCTCAACAAAGTAGTTTTAAAGGGAATGCACCTTCTATGAAAAACCCAGAGCCAACATCGTACTCAATGGTGAAAAATTGAGAGCTTTTCCCCTAAGTCCTGGAACAACAGAGAGATGTCCATTTTCACCACTCTTATTCAACATGGTACTGGATGCTTTAGCTATAGCAATTAGACAACAAAAAGAAATAAAAAGCACCTGTATTGGAAAGGAAGACGTAAAACTCTCACTGTTTGTGGATGACATACTAAATATAGAAAACCCCTAAAGACTAACAAAAAACTACTAAAACTGATAAATGAATTCAGTAAGGTCACAGGATACAAAATCAGTGTACAGAAATCTATTGCATTCCTATACAGTAATAATGAAGCAATAGAAAGTGAAGTTGAGAAAAAAAGCTATATTCAACTAATAAATTTTGAACATTATATCAAAAACTAATGATATACTACACTTTGGCTAACTGAATTTAAATAGAAAAAATCCCATTTACAATTGCACCAAAACAATAGAACAGCTAGGAATAAACTTAACCAAAGAGGTGAAAGACCCATACTCCAAAAATTATAAAACTCTGATGAAAGAAATTCAAGATGACCTGAAGAAATGGAAAGGCATTCCATGCTTATGGGCTGGTAGAACAAATATAGTTAAAATATCTATACCACCCTAAGCAATCTACACATTTAATGCAATCCCTGTCAAACACCAACAGCATTTTTTCATAAAACTAGAAAAAATAGTACTTAAATTTGTATGGAACCACAAAAGACCCTGATCTGCCAAAGTAATCCTGAGAAAGAAGAATAAACATGAGGTATCATAATCTCAGCTTTCAAGATATACTACAAAGCTGTAGTAATTAAAACAGTATAGACACATAGATCAATGGAACAAAATAGAGATCCAAGACATAAAACCACACCTATATGGTCAATTAATCTATGACAAAGGAGACATGAATATACAATGGGGGAAAAATAATCTTTTCAATACATTGTTCTGGGAAAATTGGACAGCTCAAAGAATGAAGTTGGACATGATACACAAAAATAAACTCAGAATGGATTTAAGACCTAAATGTAAGATGTGAAACCATAAAAATCCTTGAAGAGAGAAACAGGTAGTAATTTCTCTGACATCAGTCATAATAACATCTTTCTAGATATGTCTCCTGAGGTAAGGGAAACAAAGCCAAAACAAACTATTGGGACTACATCAAAATAAAAACTCTTCATAGCAAAGGAAACAATCAACAAAACTAAAAGATAACCTAGTGAATGGGGGAAGATATTTGCAAATGACAGACACAATAAAGGGTTAGTATCCAAAATCTATAACTTATACAACTCAACACCCATATAAACAAATAAATTAAAAAATTTAATTAAAAAATGGGCAGAAGACATGAACAGATATCTCTCCAAAGAAGATATCCCAATGACTAACAGAGACATGGAAAGATGTTCAACATCATTAATCTTCAGAGAAATGTAAATCAAAACCACAATGAGATCACCTCACACCTATCAGAATGGCTAAAATATGAAACACATGACACAAAAACTATTGGTGAGGATGTGGAGAAAAAGGAACCTTCACACACCGTTAGTGGGAATGCAAACTGGTGCAACCACTGTGGAAGACAGTGTGGAGGTTCATCAAAAATTTAAAAATAGAACTACCATATAATCCAATAATTGCACTACTGGGTATTTACCCCCAAATACAAAAACACTAATTTTAAGGGATTTATACACTCCTATGTTTATTGCAGCATTGTTTACAACAGTCAAGCTATGAAAGCAGCCCAAGTGTCCATCAAGAGATGAATGGAGAAAGAGGTGGTATATATACACTACTACTCAGCCATAAAAAAGAACGGGATCTTGCCATTTGCAACAAATGGATGGACTTAGAGGGTATTATGTTAAGTGAAATAAGTCAGACAGAGAAAGACAAATACTATATGATTTCACTCATATGTGGAATTTAAGAAACAAAAACAAACAAACAAAGGAAAAGAGAGAGACTCTTAACTATAGAGAACAAATTGATGTTTACCAGAGGGGAGGTGGGTGGGAGGATGGGTTCAATGGGTGAAAGAAATTATTGATTCAATAACTCCTGAAGCTCTTGTATCCTTGGAGCTTAATAAAAACAAACAAAACAAAAAGACCTGCTTTTGGGGTACAGCAACCTTAATGACCCTTAAAGAACTACCCAAGAGAATCACCTAAAAAACCAAAAACATGGGGCACCTGGGTGGCTCAGTAGGTTAAAGCCTCTGCCTTTGGCTTGGGTCATGGTCTCAGGGTCCTGGGATTGAGCCCTGCATCAGGCTCTCTGCTCATCAAGGAGCCTGCTTCCTCCTCTCTCCCTGCCTGCCTTTCTGACTACTTGTAATCTCTGTCTATCAAATAAATAAATAAATAAATAATCTTTTTTAAAAAATTTAAAAAATACAAAAACAAACAAAAACCTTCCCAGACAAACAAAATTAAAAGACTTGATCACTACTAAACCAGCATTACAAGAAATGTTAAACAGGCTTCTTTAAGTGGATAAAAGCGCCATAATCAGAAGAAAATTATGAATAAAATATGTAAAATATGACAACATATATATAATGTGGAAGGGGGAGTAAAAAATTGTTTTAGAATGTGTTTGAACTTAAGTGATCTCAGTTTAATGTAACCTGCGATATATTTAGGATGTTATATAGGTACCTCATGGTCACCAGAAACCAAAACCTATTACAGACAGACAAAAGGAGAAAGTCAAGGGTGCCTGGGTGGCTCAGTTGGGTAAGCCACTGCCTTTGGCTCAGGTCATGACCCCAGCATCCTGGGATTAAGTGCCGCATTAGGCTCCCAGGTTCTCAGGGAGACTGCTTTTCCCGCTGAACTTTTCCCCCTCATGCTGTCTCTCTCTCTCAAATAAATAAATAAGATCTTAAAAAAAAAAAAAGAAATCCAAGCATAACACTACAGACAGTCTTCAATCACAAGAAGAGAACAAGAGAAGAAAGGAACAAGAACTACAAAAACAGACAACAAACAAAATGGCAATAAGTACATAAATATCAGTAATTACTTTATATGTAACTGGCTTTTTTTTTTAAAGATTTTATTTATTTATTTGACAGATAGAGATAGGCTGAGAGGCAGTCAGAGAGAGAGAGAGGAGGAAGCAGGCTCTCCGCTGAGCAGAGAGCCCGATGCGGGGCTCGATCCCAGGACCCTGGGATCATGACCTGAGCCGAAGGCAGAGGCTTTAACCCACTGAGCCACCCAGGCACCCTTATATGTAACTGGTTTAAATGCTCTAAAAATATATAGAGATTGGCAGAGTTGATTTGGAAAAAAAAAACTTTCTTTTAAATTTTATTTTTTCAGTATTCCAAGATTCGTTGTTTATGAAAAACAAGCTTTCTATATGCTACCTACAAGATGCCCTTATGATCTATAGACACATATAGACTGAAAATGAAAGGATAGAAAAACATACTGCATGCAAGTGGTAATGGGGAGAAAGAAAAAAAAAAGCTGGAGTAGCCGTACCTGTATTAGACAAAGTAGACTTTAGAAGAAAAGTTGTAGCAAGAGACAACAAAGAGCATTATGTAATAATAAAGGAATTACTCCAACAATAATATATTTTAAATATCTATGCACCCAACATAGGCACACCTAAATATATAAAGCAAATATCAACAGATACAAAGGGAAAAATTGACAGTAATACATTAAGAGTAGAAGACTTTAACACCCCACTTACACCAATGGGTAGATAATACAGACATCCGAAAAAGCAGTATCCTTGAACAAAACATCAGACCAGAATGACTTAACAGATATGCATTGAACATTCCATCCCAAACTGACAAAACACACATTCTTTTCAAGTGGATGTGGAGTAGTCTCCAGAATAGATCACATTAGGTCACAAAACAAATCTCAAATTGAAGAAGGTTGGTGGGTGCCTGAGTGGCTCTGTCACTTAAGCATCTGCTGTTGGTTCAGATCATGATCCCAGGGTCCTGGGGTTGGAGCCCCACATTGCACTCCCTGTTCAGTGGGGAGTCTGTTTCTCCCTCTGCCCCGCTTGTGCTCTCTCTCTCTCTCTCTCACTTTCTCTCCCTGAAATAAATAAAACCTTAAATTATAAGAATAAAAATTAAAAAAAAAATGGAAGAAGTTTGAAATCATATCATGCATCTTTTCTGACCACAACCATATGAAACTAAATCAATTGTAAGAAAAAATACTGGGGGTGCCTGAGTGGCTCAGTAGGTTAAGCATTTGCCTTCGACTTGGGTTATGATCCCAGAGTCCTGAGATTAAGCCCTATGTGGAGCTCCCTGCTCAGTGGGGAGCCAGCTTCTCCCTCTGCCTCTGCTGCTCCCCCTGCTTGTGCGCTTTCACTCTCTCTTTGACAAATAAATAAAATCCTAAAAAAAAAGAAAAGAAAAAAACTAAAAAACACAAATGTATGGAGGCTAAACAATACATGGATAAACAGTCAATGGGTCAACAAAGACATCAAAGAGGAAATTTAAAAAAAATACATAGAGACGAATGAAAACACAATGGTCCAAAATCTTTGGGAGGCAACAAAAGCGTTCTAAGAGGGAAATTTATAGTAATACAAGCCTACCTCAAGAAACAAGAAAAAGCTTAAATAAGCAATCTCATCTTACACCTAAAAGAACTAGAAAAAGAACAAAACAAAACCCAGGGTCAGTAGAAAGAAGGAAATAATAAATATTAGGGTAGACAGAAATGAAAGAGACTAAAAAACAAATAAAAAAGATCAATTACACCAAAAGCTAGTTCAAAAGATAAAATGATAAACCCTTAGACAGACTTTCAAGAAAAAGAGAGAGGATCCAAATAAATAAAATGAGAAATGGAAACAGAAAAGTAACAACCAACACCACATAAATATAAGGGATTAATAAAAGACTACTATGAAAAGTTTTTGCCAACAAACTGGACATCCTAAAAGAAATGGATAAATTCTTAGACATATACAATCTTCCAAGACTGAATCAGGAAGAAATAGAAAATCCAAACAGACCAATTAGAAGTAAAGACATTGAATCAGTAATAATGATGATAATAAAAACCAACAAAAACCCAACAGAAAAAAGTCCAGGACCAGATGGATTTACACATGTGTATTTTACCAAACATTCAAAGAAGAGTTAGTAGCTATCCTTCTCAAACTATGCCAAAATATAGAAAAGGAAAGAAAGCTTCCATGACAGTATTACAAGGACAGTATTACCCAATATCAAAATCAGACAAAGACCCCACCAACAAAACAAAAACAATATCCCCCCTCCCATACTGCGAAACTACAAACAATATCCGTGATGAACACAGATGCAAAATTCCTCAAGAAAATATTAGCAAACTGCATTTAACAATACATTAAAAGGATCATTCACCACGATCAAGTAGGATTTATTTCCAGCATGCGAGCTTGGTTCAATATTCATCAGTCATCAATGTCATACACCACACAAACAAAACAAAGGAAGAAATCATATGATCATCTCCATAGATGCAGAAAAAGCATTTGATAAGATTCAACATCTGTTCATGATAAAAACTTTCAACAAAGTGGGGTTAGAGGGAACATATCTCAACATAATAAGACCATATACAACAAATTCACAGCTAACATCAATGTAAATGTTAAAATGATAAATGGTAAAAAAGAAAAACTGAGAGCTTTTTCTTTAAGATCATGAATGAGACAAGGATGCTGACTGTCACCACATTTATTCAACATGGTACTGGAAGTCCTAGTCACAGCAATCAGACAAGAAAAATAAAGCCAACCAAAATGTTAGGAAGAAATTAGACTCACTTTTGTGGAGATGACATGATATTACATATTTTAAAAACTCTAACTCCATAAAAAAATATTAGAATAAAAGAACTCAGTAAAATTATAGGATACAAATTAATACCCAGAAATCAGTAGCATTTCTATTCACTAATAATAAAATAGAAGAAAGAGAAATTAGGAAAACAATTTCATTTACAAGTGCACCAAAATGAACAAAATATCTAGGAATAAACTTAACCAAGGAGGTGAAAGACTTATACTTTGAAGACCAGAAGCATTGCTGAAAGAAACTGTAGGTGACATAAACAATTTAAAAGATATTCCATGCTCATCGAGTGGAAGAATTCTTATTGTTAATAAGAAGGATAATATAGAAAATTTTCCAAACCAACCTACAGATATAATGCAATCCCTATCAAAATACCACAGCATTTTTCACAGAACTAGAATGAATAATACTAAATTTGTATGGAATCACATAAGACCCTGAGTTGTCAAAGGAATCTTGAGGAAAAAAAGCAAAGTTGGAGGTAACACAATCCCAGATTTCAAGATGCACTAAAAAGCTGTACTAATGGGCGCCTGGGTGGCTCAGTTGGTTGAGCAGCTGCCTTCAGCTCTGGTCATGATCCTGGACTTCCAGGATGGAGTCCTGCATTGGGCTCCCAGCTCCTTGGGGAGTCTGCTTCTCCCTCTGACCTTCTCCTCTCTCATGCTCTCTCTCACTCATTCTCCCTCAAATAAATAAATAAATAAAATCTTTAAAAAAAAAAAAAGCTGTACTAATCAAAGCAGTATGGCACTGGCACAAAAATAGACACATAGGGGCGCCTTGGTGGCTCAGTGGGTTAAAGCCTCTGCCTTCGGCTCAGGTCATGATCCCGGAGTCCTAGGATCGAGCCCCACATCGGGCTATCTGATCAACAGGGAGCCTGCTTCCCTTCCTCTCTCTCTGCCTGCCTCTCTGCCTACCTGTGATCTCTCTCTCTGTCAAATGAATAAAATCTTTAAAAAAAAAATAGACACATAGATCAATAAAACAAAATAGAAAACCCAGAAATAAACCCATGTTTAAATGTTCGATTAATCTGTGACAAAGGAGGGAAGCAACCTAAGTGTCCATCAGTAGATGAATTCATAAGGAAGATGTGGTACATATATTACACAGCCACAAAAGGATGAGATTGTGTTGAGACAACTTGGGTGGACCTAGAGACTATTATATTAAGTGAAATAAGTCAGACTGAGAATGATAAAGGTCATATGATTTCACTCATATGTGGAATCAATAAAAAAATTCACAAATGAAGAAACAAACAAAAAGCAGAATTAGTCCTATAAATACAGAGAAAAAAAACTGATGGATGCCAGAGGGGAGGGGTTGGGCAAAATGAAAGTGGGAGATATAGGCTTCTAGTTATGGAATGAGTAAGTTACAGGGATATAAGGCACAGCATAAAGAATATAGTCAAAGGTACTATATGGAGACAGATGTTAGCTACACTTATGGTAAACATAGCATAACGTATTTGAAATAAATGCAACATTGTATGTCAAATATATTTTAAAATATTCTATGACAAAGGAGGCAAAAATAGACAGAGGGAAAAATTCTTTTTAATAAATGGTGTTGGATGCCAACAAATTGGATAACCTAAAAGAAATGGGTAAATTCCTAGAAACATAACCTACCAAAACTGAAGCAGGAAGAAATAGAAAACTAGAAAAGACAAATCACCAGCAATGAAATTTAATCAGTCATCAAAAAATTCCCAACACAAGGGGCACCTGGGTCACCCAGTGGGTTAAAAAATTCCCAACACAAAATTCCAGGACCAGACCACTTCACAGGTGAATTTCCTCAAACATTTAAAAAAGAGTTAATACCCATTCTTCTTAAACTATTCCAAAAAATAAGAGGAAGAAAAATTTCCAAATTCATTTTATGAGGCTAGTATCTCCCTGATAAAAAAAAAAAAAAGATAAAGTCATCAGACAAAGACACATAAAAAAGAAAAATACATACCAATATCTCTGATGAACATAGATGGAAAAGTCAAAATATTAGGAAACTGAATCCAATAATACTTAAAAAAATATCATGCACCATAATCAAATGGGATATTTTCCTGGGATGCAAGCGTGGTTCAATATTCACAAATCAATCAACATGATAAATCACATCAATAAGAGAAAGGATAAAAACTATAGAATTATATCAATAGATGTAGAAAAAATTAGATAAAGCACAATATCCATTCATGAGAAAAACCCTTTAACAAAGTAGTTTTAGAGGGAATATACCTCAACATAATAAAAGTTTTATAATAAAAATCCATAGCCAACAACATATTCAATGGTGAAAAATTGAGAGCTTTTCCCCTAAAGTCAGGCATAAGACATGGATGTCCATTCTCATCACTTTTATTCAACATAGCACTAGATGCTCTAGCCACAACAATTAGACAACAAGAAATAAGAGCATTCAAATTGGCAAGGAATAAGTAAAACTTTAACTATTTGCAGATGACATGATACTATATATAGAAAACCCTCAAGACTCCACAAAAGAAACTACTAGAACTGATAAATGAATTCAGTAAGGTCACAGGATAAAATACACACACACACACACACACACACACACACACACACACAGAAATCTGTTGCATTTCTAAGCAGTAATAATGAAGCAGCAGAAAATGAAATTAGGAAAGAAATCCCATTTATAATTGTACCAAAAATAATAAAATATTTGGAATAAACTTAAATAAGGAGGGGAAAGTCTTTCGTTCTTATAAATATAAAACACTGAGGAAAGAAATTGAAGGTGATACAAACAAATAGAAAGACATTCCATGCTCATGGATTGGAAGAAGAAATATTGTTAAAATGTCCATACTACCCAAAGCAATCTGAAGATTTAATGCAATCCCTATCAGAAGACAAATAGCATTTTTTTACAGAACTAGAATAAACAATCCTAAAAATATGTATGGAAGCACAAAGACACTGAGTAGCCAAAGCAAACTTGAAAAAGAAAAAAAGCTGGAGGTATCACACTTCCAAATTTCAGGTTATACTACAAAGCTGTAGGAATCAAAACATTATGGTACTGACACAAAAACAGACACATATATCAATGGATCAGGACAGGGAGCCCAGAAATAAAACCACAATTATATGGTCAATTGTTCTTTGACAGAAGAGGCAAGAATATGCAATGGGAAAAGGACAATCTCTTTAACAAATGGTGTTGGGAAAACTGGGTAGCTACATGCAAAAGAATGAAATTGGACTACCTTTTTATATACACAAAAATAAACTCAAAGTGCATTTAGGACTTAAATGTGAGACCTGAACCATAGAAATCCTACAAGAGAGCACAAGTAGTAAATTTCTTTGACACTGGCCTTAGCAATATTCTTCTGATAGGTCTTCTTAGGCAAGGGGGAAAAAGGCAAAAATAAACCATTGGGACACCAAAATAAAAAGCTTTTGCACAGTGAAGGAAATCATCAACAAAATGAAAAGACAACCTACTAAATGGGAGAAGTATGTGCAAATGATACATCTGGTAAGAGGTTAACATTCAAAATATAACATTCAAAAAGAATTTATAGAACTCAACACCAAAAACATTAATAATTCAATTTTAAAAATGGGCAGAGGACCTGAATGGACATTTTTCCAAAGAAGACATACATATGGCCAACAGACACATGAAAAGGTGCTCAGTATCACTCATCAGAGAAAGGCAAATCAAAGCCACAATGAGATATCATCTTAGATCTTTCAGAATGGCTAAAATAAAAGACACAAGAAACAAGTGTTGGCAAGGATGTGGAGAAAAAGAAACCCTTATGCACTATTGGTGGGACTGTAAATTAGAGCAGCCGCTATGGAAAACAGTATGGAGATTCCTCAAAAAATTAGAAATAGAAATACTATATGATCTAGTAATTCCACTACTGGATAATTACACACACACACACACACACACACACACACACACACATACACACACTACTCATCCATAAAAAAAGAATGGAATCTTGCCATTTGTAACAACATGGATAGACCCAGAGGTCATTATGTTGAATGAATTAAGTCAGACAAAGAAAGACACATACCATATGATTTCACTTATTTGTGAAATCTAAAAAATCAAATAAACAAGCAAACAAACTAGAAACAGACTCATAGATATGGAGAATAAATTGGTGGTTTCCTAAGGGGGGTAGGGTGGAGGATGGGCAAAATAGTTGAAGGGGATGAAGAGGTACACATTTCCAGTTTTAAAATAAGTCATGGTTCCAGTCCAAGATGGTGACATAGGAAGAGCCTGAACTCACCTCTTCCATGGAACACAGTAAATTGCTCTATTAACAGAATAATTCCTCCTGAAGAACTACTGAACAACCAAAGATAGAGAGAACTGCACGAGAAGAGCAAGAGAGATGGAGATACGTTGTGGTTTAAAAGATTAACCAGCATATACAGTCATAGCTCCAGCCAGCCAGCAAAAGTCACCAAGCACAGTCTACACAGGGGACACCATACACAAGACCACTCCTTCAAGTTTAGGTGTTTCACCTATTCCATAGAAACAAACATGGGAAGTCAAGCAAAATGGGGAGACAGAGGAATATGTTCCAAAAGAAAGAACAAGGAAAAAATTCAGAAAATGAACTATGTGAAACAGAGATAAGCAATATTCTTGGTAAAGAATTTAAAGTAATGATTGTAAAGATGCTCACTGAAGGGGGAGAAAAGAGCAGAAGATCTCAGTAAGACCTTCAACAAAGAGAAAATATTAAAAAGAACAAATCAAAATTGAAGAATACAATAATTGAAATAATAACACACTAGAGGGGATAAATCATAGATTAGAGGATGCAGAAGAATGGATCAGCAATTTGGAAGAGAGGATAATGGAAAGCACACAAGCTGAAGAGCAAAAAGAAATTTTTAAAAATGAAGCTAGATTAAGAGATCTCATGGACAACTACAAGTGAACAAACATTTACATTATAGGGTTCCCAGAAGAAGAAGACAGTTATTTGAAGAAATAACAACTGAAAACTTCCCTGACCAGGGTAGGAAAAATATATTCAGGTCCAAGAAACAGAGTTCCAATCAAGATGAACCTAAGGAGGGGGGCGCCTGGGTGGCTCAGTTTTTGGGCATCTGCCTTCAGCTCAGGTCATGATCCCAGGATTCTGGGATTGAGCCCCACATCCAACACTCCATACTTGGCGGGGAGCCTGCTTCTCCCTCTCCCTCTCCCTCTCCCTTGCTGCTCCCCTTGCTTGTGCTCACTTACTCTCTGTCAAATAAATAAAAAATATATTAAAAAAAAGATTAAAAAAAAAGATGAACCTAAGAGGTCCACACCACAGCACATAATAATTAAGATGTCAAATTTAAAGATAAAGAGAGACTATTAGGAACTACAAGAGAGAAACAAAAAGTTATTTGCAAGGGAGAACTATAAGACCATGAGCTGATTTTTCAGCAGAAACTTTGCAGGTCAGAAGAGAGTGGCATGATATATTCAAAATGTTGAAAGAAAAAAACTTACAGTGGAGAATACTCTCCCCAGAAAGATTATCATTCAGATACAAAAGTAAGATAAAAATTTTCCAGACAAACAAAAGATGTTGGAGAGGGGAAACCAGCTGCAGGGATGGAGTCAAGGAGTGGGCTCTCATCTCAGGGTTACCTTAAACTGATCTGTGGCACAGTCAGGGCACTGTTCTTCAAGCAGGGACCCCATAAGTGGCAGATCTGGGGATACCCCCTCCTTCCTCCTCTGGGAGGAGGGGCATGGGAGCACGCTGCAGGAATCTGGGGTTTGGAGACTTCAAATGGGCTATGCACCAGAGATAGAAATGCTGGTCACAGGCTGGGTGAGCACAGAGTGAGGCTGGAGACCAAGGAGATGGGAGGAACTGACTGCTTTTCTCTGAGGGCACATTGAGGAGTGGGGTCCTGAGCTCTCAGCTCCTCTCGCCAGAGATTGGGAGACTGCCATTTTCATTGTCATCCTCCAACAAAAGCTACTGAAAACAAACTGGAGCAGATTGCTTACCCTAGCCACTGGCAAGGGCAGTGCAATTCCACCTTGGGCAAAGACACTTGAGAGTCACTGCAACAGGCCCCTCTCCCAGAAGATCAGCAAGAATATCCAGCTGAGACCAAGTTTACTGATCAAAGAGAACTGCAAAACACCAGTGCTGGGGGAATAAAGCACATAGAATTTATGGCTTTTCTGCTATGATTTTTCAGTCTTTCAAAGTCAAATTTTTAAATTTTTTGTTATTGTTTTTCTTTTTCTATTTTTCTTTTTTAAATTTTTCCTCTTTCCTACTTTAACCTATTTTAACTATTTTATCTTATCAATACCTTTTTAAAAGTCTTTTAAAATTTTCATTTTTATACTCACATTCTATCCTTTCACTGTATTTAACCTTATTTTTGGTATACATATAAGTTTTTCTTTCTTTAAAAATTTTGGGTATAGTTTCTTATAACATATCAAAATATACCCTAAATCTAGTATATGGCTTTGTTCTAGTTTCTAGCATGATCACATTCTCTCCTTTTTTTTCCTTTTTTAAACCAACTTCTTATCTTATAAATTCCTCTTTAAAAATATTTTTAATTTTTATCTTTACAGTTGTATTACATCCCTTCATTGTGTTTACCCATGCATGTGCATGCACACACACACACACGTTTTTCTTTCTTTAAAATTTTGGGAGGCAGCTTCTTCTAACAGACCAAAATATACCCCAAATCAAGTGAATGGCTCTGTTCTATTCACCAGATTAATCAAAATTTTTTTTCTCTTTTTTCTTCCCCCAGTTTTGGGTCTCTTCTGATTTGATTAGTGTATATTTTTCTGGGATCATTGTTACCATTTTAGCATTTTGTTCTCTCATTCATCTATTCTTCTCTGGACAAAATGACAAGGTGGAAAAACTCACCACAAAAAAAGGAACAAGAGGCAGTACTGACTGCTGGGGACCTAATCAATACAGACATTAGTAAAATGTCAGAACTAGAGTTCAGAATGACAATTATAAAGATGCTAGCTGGGCTGGAAAAAAATACAGAAGAGAATCCCTTTCTGGAGAAATGTCTTTCTGGAGAAATGAAAGAACTAAAATCCAACCAAGATGAAATCAAAAAAGCTATTAATGAGGTGCAATAAAAAATGGAGGCTGTTACTGCTAGGATAAATGAGGCAGAAGAGAGAATTAGTGATATAGAAGACCAAATGATGGAGAATAAAGAATCCAAGAAAAGGAGAGATAAACAACTTCTGGATCATGAGGGGAGAATTCAAGAGATAAGTGATACCATAAAATGAAACAATATTAGAATAATTGGGATCCCAGAAGAAGTTGGAAGAGAGAGAAGGGCAGAAGGTATATTGGAGCAAATTAAAGCAGAGAACTTCCCTAATTGCAGGAAGGAAACAGGCATCAAAATCCAGGAGGCACAGAGAATCCCCCTCAAAATCAATAAAAATAGGTCCATACCCCATCATCTAATAGTAAAACTTACAGTCTCACTGACAAAGAGAAATCCTGAAAGCAGCTTGGGACAAGAGGTCTGTAGCCTACAATGGTAGAAATATTAGATTGGCAGCATACCTATCCACAGAGACCTGGCAGGCCAGAAAGGACTGGCATGATATATTCAGAGCACTAGATGAGAAAATATGCAGCAAAGAATACTATATCTAGCTAGGCTGTCATTAAAAATAGAAGGAGAAATAAAAAACTTCCTGGACAAACAAAAACTAAAAGAATTTGCACATACCAAACCAGCCCTAAAGGAAATATTGAGAGGGGTCCTCTCTAAAAATAACAGACCAGAGAGGAACAGAGACAATATACAGTAACAGTCATCTTACAGGCAATACAATGGCACTAAATTTATATCTTTCAATAGTTACCCTGAATGTAAATGGGCTAAATGCCCCAATCAAAAGGCTCAGGGTATCAGAATGGATAAAAAAAAGAAGACCCATTGATATGCTGTCATCAAGAAACTCATTTTAGACCCAAAGACACCTCCAGATTTAAAGTGAGGGGGTGAAAAACAATTTACCACGCTAATGGACATCAAAAGAAAGCTGGGGTGGTGATCCTTATATCAGATAAATTAGATTTTAAGTCAAAGACTATACTAAGAGATGAGGAAGGATATATATGACACTTAAAGGGTTTGTCCAACAAGAAGATCTAAAAATTTTAAATATCTGTGTCCCTAACATGGGAGCAGTCAACTATATAAACCAATTAATAACAAAATCAAAGAAACACACTGACAATAATACAATAATAGTAGGGGACTTTAACACCCCCTCACTGAAATGGACAGATCATCTGAGCAAAAGATCAACAAGGAAATAATGGTTTTAAATGACACACCGGACCATATGGACATCACAAATATATTCAGAACATGTCATCCCAAAGCAACATAGAATGCACATTCTTCTCTAGTGCACATGGAACATTCTCCAGAATAGATCACATTCTGGGTCACAAATCATGTCTCAATTGGTACCAAAAATACTAGCCAATAGGATCCTACAGTACATTAAAAGGATTATTCACCATGACCAAGTGGGATTTATTCCTGGGCTGCAAGGTTGGTTCAACATCTGCAAATCAATCAATGTGATAGAATACATTAATAAAAGAGAGAACAAGAACCATATGATACTCTCAATAGAGGATAGAGGCTGAAAAAACATTTGACAAACTATAGCATCCCTTCTTTTTTTTTTAAGATTTTATTTGTTTATTTGACAGAGATCACAAGTAGGCAGAGAGACAGGCAGAGAGAGAGGGGGAAGCAGGCCCCCTGCTGAGCAGAGAGCCTGACGTGGGGCTCAATCCCAGGACACTGGGATTATGACCTGAGATGAAGGCAGAGGCTTTAACCTACTGAGCCACCCAGGTGCCCCTACAGCATCCCTTCTTGATCAAAACTCTTCACAGTATAGGGATAGAGGGTACATACCTCAATATCATCAAAGCCATCTATGAAAAACACACAGCGAATATAATTCTCAATGGGGAAAAATAGACAGCTTTTCCCCAAAGGTCAGGAACATGGCAGGGATGTCCACTATCACCACTGCTATTCAACATAGTACTAAAAGTCCTAGCCTCAGCAATCAGACAACAAAAAGAAATTAAAGGCATCTGAATCAGCAAAGAAGTCAAACTCACTCTTTGCAGATGATTGATACTTTATGTGGAAAATCTAAGAGACTCCACTCCAAAACTGCTAGAACTCTACAGGAATTCAGTAAAGTGTCAGGATATAAAATCAATGCACAGAAATCAGTTGAATTTCTATACACCAACAACAAGACAGAAGGAAGAGAAATTAAGGAGTTTATCGCATTTACAATTGCACTAAAAACCATAAGATACCTAGGAATAAATCTAACCAAAGAGGCAAAAAATCTGTACTCAGAAAACTATAGGGTACTCATGAAAGAAATTGAGGAAGACTCAAAGTAGTGGAAAAACGTTCATGCTCATGGATTGGAAGAACAAATATTGTGTAAATATCTATGATATCTAGAGCAATTTACACATTTAATTCTATCCCTATCAAAATACCACCTAATTTTTTCAAAGAAATGGAACAAATAATCTTAAAATTTATATGGAACCAGGAAAGATCCTGAATAGCCAGAGGAATGTTGAAAAAGAAAACCAAGTTGGCAGCATCACAATTTCAGACTTCAAGTTCTATTACAAAGCTGCCATCATCAAGACAGTATGGTATTGGCACAAAAACAGACATATAGATCAATGGAACAGAATAGAGAGCCCAGAAATAGACCTTCAACTCTATGGTTATGGTTAATCTATTTTCAACAAAGCAGGAAAGAATGTCCAATGGAAAAAAGACAGTCTCTTCAACAAATTGTGTTTGGAAAATTGGACAGCCACATGCAGAGGAATGAAACTGGACCATTTCCTTATACCACACACAAACACAGACTCAGAATGGATCAAAGACCTCAATGTGAGACAGGAAACCATCAAAATCCTTTAGGAGAACAGAGGCAGCAACCTCTTCGGCCTCAGCCACAGCAAATTCTTCCTAGAAACATTGCCAATGGCAAGGGAGGCAAGGGCAAAGATGAACTATTGGGACTTCATCAAGATAAAAAGATTTTGGGGACGCCTGGGTGGCTCAGTTGGTTAAGCAGCTGCCTTCGGCTCAGGTCATGATCCCAGCGTCCTGGGATCGAGTCCCACATCGGGCTCCTTGCTCATCAGGGAGCCTGCTTCTCCCTCTGCCTCTGCCTGCCATTCTGTCTGCCTGTGCTTACTCTCTCTCCCTCTCTCTCTCTCTGACAAATAATTAAATAAAATCTTTAAAAAAAAAAAAAGATAAAAAGATTTTGCACAGCAAAGGAAACAGTCAACAAAACCAAGACAATTGACAGAATGGGGAAGATATTTGTAAATGACATATCAGATAAAGGGCTAGTAATCAAAATCAATAAAGAACTTACCAAACTCAACACCCAAAGAACAAATAATTCAATCAAGAAATGGGCAGAAGACATGAACAGACATTTCTGCAAAGAAGACATCCAGATGGTCAACAGACACATTAAAAAGTGCTCAACATCACTTGGTATCAGGGAAATACAAATCAAAACCACAGTGACATACCACTTCACACCAGTCAGAATGGCTAACATTAACAATTCAGGAAACAACAGGTGTTGGTGAGGATGCAGAGAAAGGGGAACCCTCCTATAGTGTTGGGAACACAAGCTCGTGCAGGCATTCTGGAAAACAGTATGGAGGTTCCTCAAAATGTTGAAAATAGAGCTACCTATGATCAAGCAATTTCACTACTGAGTATTTACCCTAAAGATACAAATGTAGTGATCTGAAGGGGCGTGTGCACCCTAATGTTTATAGCAGCAATGTCCACAATAGCCAAACTATGGAAAGAGCCTAGATGTCCATCAACAGATGAGTGGATAAAGAAGATATGGTATATATACAATGGACTACTATGCAGCCATCAAAAAATCCCCGAAATCTTGCCATTTGTAATGACATGGATGGAACTAGAGAGTATTATGCTAAGTGGAATAAATCAATCAGAGATCATATGATCATATGATCTCAATGATATGAGGAATTTGAGAAACAAGACAGAGGATCATAGGGTAAGGGAAGGAAAAACGAAACAGAGTGAAACTAGAGCAGGAGATAAACCATAAGAGACTTAATCTCAGGAAACAAACTGAGGGTTGCTAGAGGGGAAGGGGCTCAGAGGGTG
Source organism: Enhydra lutris kenyoni (assembly GCF_002288905.1). Taxonomy (NCBI): domain Eukaryota; kingdom Metazoa; phylum Chordata; class Mammalia; order Carnivora; family Mustelidae; genus Enhydra; species Enhydra lutris. The sequence goes on from NW_019154127.1 coordinate 7,154,592, forward strand.
GAGTGACTGAGTGATTGACATTGGGTAGGGTATGTGCTATGGTGAGTGCTGTGAATTGTGTAAGGCTGGTGAATCACAGACCTGTACCCCTGAAACGAATAATACATTATATGTTAATTTAAAAAAAAAGAAAAGAAACAATGTCTCTAAATGATACATTGCACCAGATAGACATAATAGATATATACAAAATATTCCATCCAAAAACCAAAAGACTATGTATTCTTTTCAAGTGCAGATGGAACATTCTCCAGAATAGGTCACATATTAGGCCATAAAACAGGCTTCAATAAATTTAAGAAGATTGAAATCAGGGTTGACTGGGTGGCTCAGTTGACTAATTATCTGCCTTTCTCAATAGAGAAAATCAATGAAACCAAGAGCTGGCTCTTTGAAAAGATAAACAAAATTGACAAGCCCTTAGTCATAGTCATTGAGAGAGAGACAGAGAGAGAAGCCAAATAAATAAAATCAGAATGAGAGTGAACAACTGACACCACAGAAATACAAAGGAGTAGAAGAAAATATTATAAAAATTACATACCAACAAACTGGATAACCTAGAAGAAATGGCTAACTCCTGGAAACATATAACCTTCTAAAACTGAACCAGGAAAAAATAGAAAATTTGAATAGACTGATTATGAGTTACAAAATTCAATCAGTGATCATAAAACTGTCAAAAACCAAACCAAACCAAACCAAACAAACAAACTCCAGGACCAGATCAATTCACAGGGAAAGTCTACCAGGCATTTAAAGAAGAGTTAATATCTATTCTCCCTAAATCATTCCAAAATATGGAAGAGGAAGGAAAGCTTCCAAATACATTCGATGAGGCCAGCCTTACCCTGATACCAAAACCAGATAAAGACACCAAAGAAAAAGAGAACTACAGGCCAATATCCCTGATGAATATAGATGCAAAAATCCTCCACTAAATATTAGCAAACTGCATACAACAATAAAAAGATCACTCATCACAATCAAGTGGGATTTATTTCCAGCAAGCAAGGATGATTCAATATTCACCAATCAATATCATATATCACATCAACAAAATGAAGAATAAAAATCACATGGCCATCTCAATAAATGCAGAAAAGGCATTTGGTAAGATTCAATATCTATTCATGATAAAAGCTCTCAACAAAGTGGGGTTAGAGTGAACATACTTCAACATGATAAAGGCCATATATGAAATATCCACAGGTAACATCATACTCAATGGTGAAAAACTGAGAGCTTTCCATCTAAGGTCAGGAACAAGACAAGGAAGTCCACTGTTAGCACTTTTATTCAACATGGCACTGGAAGTCCTAGCCACAGCAATCAGACAAGAAAAAGAAATGAGAAGTATCCAATATTGGTAAAGAAGTTAAACTGTCATTATTTGCAGATGACATGAAACTATTCATAGGCAATCCTAAGAACTCCAACAAAAAATAACTTAATTGTGCAATCCAGTGACATTAATTATATTTGTTATATTGTACGATCATCACCACTATCCATCCCCAGATTTTTAACACCCCAGACAGAAACCCTGTACCCATTAAGCATTAAATTCTTATTTCTCCTCCCTTTGTTCCTGGTGGCTTCTATTTTCTGTCACTCTGAATTTGCCTATTCCAGATATTTCATAAAACTGGAATCATACAATATCTGTCCTTTTGTGGCTGGCTTAGTTCACTGAGTGTAATGGTTTTGAAGTTCTACATCACAGCATGTATTAGAGCTTTATTCCATGAATAGTGATGTTTGGACACACCACATTTTGTTTATCCATTCATTTATTGATAACATTTGGGTTGCTTCCACTTTTTGCATATTGTGACTAATGCTACTATGAAGGTTGGTGTACAGTATCTGTTTGAGTCCTTGTTTTCAATTCTTTGAGGGTATATCCTTGGAAGCACAACTCCTGGGTCTTAATGGTAAAATGGGTTGGATTGTATTCTCTGGAAAAGATAATGTTCAAGTCCTAACCCCCAGTATCTCAAAATGGAATTTTACTTGGAAATAGGTTTTTTTATAGAAATAAGTGAAAATGAGGTCATTAATATGGGTTCTAATCTAACATGGCTATGTCCTTATTTTTAAAAAGTGGGGAGGGTAATTTGGTCACAGGATGTACACAGAAGGAAGATTATGTGAGGACACATGGACAATGCCATCCATAAGCCAAGGAGCGCCCGAGGTCTCCAGAGGTGGGGAGAAGCATGGAACAAGTTCTTCCTCACCGCTCTCAGGAGGAACTAACCCTGCCGACACCAGTATCTTAGACTTTTGGCCTCCAAAACCACAAGACAGTAAATGTCTGTTGTCTAAGCCCTCAGTCTGTGGTACTTCGTTATGGCAGCCCTAAGAAATGACTACATAGAGTGATTTTGTGTTTAGCTTTTGAGAAAATACCAAGCTGTTTTTCCTCAGAGCCTGTACTATCTTATATTCTCACCAACAACATATGACGGTTCCCATTTCTCCATATCACCAACACTTGTTTTCCTTTTTCGGAAAAAAAAAAAAAAAGTTAGCCGTTCTAGTAGGTAGGAAGAGGTATCTCACTGGGGTCTCAACTTGCATTTCCCTAATGACTAATGGTGGTGAGCATCTTTTCATGTGCTTATTGGCCATCTGTATACCTTCTTCATTTTTAAATCCCCTGACTGGCTCTTTGCTGGCCTTCAGGCTATAGCTTCATTCTCTCCTCAGGTGGGCTCTGCTGACCTCTCTTTCTAGCGGGGAACTTTCTGCCCTTCTCCCTCACTACTCCATGCTTATTTTCTTCATAGCATTTGTCAGTTTATGATTATAAATTCATTTGCTTGCATGCTTTTTTCTGCTTTCCCTAGACTGTAAGCATTTCCCTTTTATTAAAAAAAATAGAACTGACATGTTGCATGGTGCCTGATGAAAGCTAGCTACCAAACATAGCTGTTGAATGACTGAATTATCCATTAAGGTAAGACAGGCACTGTGTGTGACTGTACAAATGGCAGCCGGGAAAGGGTAAAACTTGGCTGAAGATCCAATTCTGCGAAGAGTGAGCTCCACAAGCTGGAAAACATTAAACCCACAAGGAACACTTGTCTCTGGCACTGCTCTGGAGCCAGAGAGTTTGTTGGAATCGCTATAAATCATTGCTAAGCATTGGTCATTTCTCTCTAATAACAATTGTGAAAATGGCCTCTTATAGTAGCCTCTCACTCATCTACCTGCCACCATTCACCTACCTGCATCCCATCCAACATCCATCCATCTATGTACCATCTACCTGCCTATAACCACCGCTCACCGCCCTATTCATCTACCTCTCATCTTCCACTCAGTTACCACCAACCTACCTGCCTACCCTTCACCTACCATGCATCCCTCTATCCCACTTATGCACCCACCATGCTGCTTGGGCACGGTCTTACAACCTCTATTGGTTCCCACTACCACCTGTCCAGTTTGGTTAGCACAGTTCCCATTTGAGGCATCCTAAGGTGAAAGTTATATGCATTCCAACAGTGAGGTTTTTGAGGCTTCCTTCCAAACCTCACTGATTTGGGGATGCAGGAAGGCTCAGACCCAGCTGCAGCTTTGGTTCTTCCACTGATCAACCTGTGGATCTGTCTGGACCCAGTAATTCTTTTTTTTTTTCCATTTTTTTTTAAATTTTATATTTTATAAACATATAATATATTTTTATCCCCAGGGGTACAGGTCTGTGAATCGCCAGGTTTACACACTTCACAGCACTCATCATAGCACATACCCTCCCCAATTGGACCCAGTAATTCTGTACCTGAAAATCTTTCACCCATGGACAGAGATGCAGGGCATCTTAAAGGGCCCGTGGAACTGTTCCCTGAACTGCACCTTCTTCTGTGTTTTTTTTTCCCTCCTTGCCCCCAGCAATGGAATGTGGACGTCAGACCTGCAGGTGGAATCTCATTTACAAGGAGGAACCGAAGCCCCAGCATCTTAATGCTCATCTGATCCGGGGGCTACCATTCCCAGCAGCCAGCCCGAGACTTGAAACACTGCCAAGCAGACGAGACAGGACGCTACTGCCGGTGGGCCTTCCGCTTCCCTTCCACCACACTCCAGCTAGAAGAGTACCATGCATTCATGCCCTGTGGTTGGGAGCAAACAGGGCTATTGTCTTTGTGTCTTAAACACAAGGATGGTGACATCTGTTGAACAAATCACATTGACGACATCTGTGGTTTTAACTTGTGCTGGCTTATGGTATCCCCGGGTAGCCCCTTTTGGAAGTGTCCACATCAAATGGGAGCCAAAGTCCTGGTTCAGGAGAGAGATATTTCCAAGAATTAGCCAGGTGGTTTAAGGGCCTGACAAGTCCCAGTAATAGAGAGTGAAATACAGCCATGGGCTCTCCCCGCCTGCAGCTCTCAGCGTATCACTAACACCTTCTAGGCTGTCCTGCTGAGACTGTGTCTGCATCAAAGCATCCTGCAGAATGTTATTCCTCTTGCCAGACAAACTTGAGCTGTTTCCCAAACTCAAAATCACACCTCAGAAGAGATTGCTTTATCAATTCCCTGGCAAGTACATTTCCCGCTCTGCTGCCAACATGTCCCCCATATCCTGCTATGGCTTTGGCCTTTTGCAGACTTATTTAGCCCATTTAGAGAAAAAAAAAATGTACCTTGGAGATAAAAAGTAGGTTAAAGAGAGGAAATGACCATGGAAGTGCAAAAAACCAAAAGGCAGACTCGGCATGTTAAAAGTCAATAAAATGCCATTTGAAAGGTTCTTTTTCATACTCCCTTGTAACAAGTCCAAGGGATTAACTGAGACCCCCACTTCCCCCCGGCAGTGCTAATGCTCAGTGGAAAGAGTGTTTTTACAAGTGGGCTCCATTTGCAATGACATCTGAAACATGAAACACTGCAGCTGATTTCCCTGGTCACCTGGGCGTGCATATTTATGAGTTTCCGAACCAGGTTTCTCCTGCATATGTCTGTTATTGGCTCCCCATTTTCCAGCCTGAAGATCAGAGGTGATGTCAACTCTTGGACAATTGGGACAGCTCTTAGATTAATGAATTTTCTTTTTTCCTTTTAAAAATCACTCTGCGGCAGACCAGCATCCAAGAAGATGAAGGAAACAGGAGAAGATCCCATGGTTTACTGAGCTTTGGGGACATCTATAAGTCTGTTTGCAGCTAATTTCCAATTTAGGGGGAGCCAGAAGCCAGACCTGGAATGCAGTAATATGATGACAGTTAATATTGGTCTTCTGGACAAATGACAACTGATCAAGCAAACTTTTCAAAATGTGGGTTTAAAAAAGACATCTCATTATATATATCAAAGTGAATAGCAGATAGTTGGACGGAAGATTTAAACCTAAAACTCAGCCACTTCTTGTATGCTGCCTCATGGTAACAAGGTGGCTGCCCACCTTCAGCATCACATCTGTCATCTGTGTTTGAGGCATTGATAAAAGGCTGCTAAAATGACTTCCTGGAAGCCGTAGAAACTTCCACTTATATTTGATTGGTCTAAATCTAGATGTGACAGATGCTGGGACCATTGCTAGTTCCAAACAACACTGGAGTTCTCTGTTAGTAAGAACGAATGGTAGAAAGGATAACAGGTCCACAACTAGTAGCACCTTCCCTGTGTCTTATTAATTGTTTAAGAAGATGGAAATAAGAATGGCACTTAGGGGGCGCCTGGGTGGCTCAGTGGGTTAAAACCTCTGCCTTCGGCTCAGGTCATGATCCCAGGTCCTGGGATCAAGCCCCACATCCTGGAGCCTGCTTCCCCTGCGCCCGCCCCCACCGGCCCCCTTCCTGCCTCTCCCTACTTGTTATGCCTCTCTGTCAAATAAATAAATAAAATCTTTAAAAAAAAAAAAAAAGAATGGCACTTAGGTTCTAGGACTGAGGGACTGAGAGGCTGAGGACATCATTTATAGGAAAGAGGGAAACATAGAGCTGGGAGAAATCAACACTTCTCTTTTCACCACGTTGCTTGAGACATCTAGGAGACTTCTGAGTAGAGAAATTGAGGCAGTGGAATGTGCATACCTAGAGCTCCATGGAGTTACAGATTTGAGAGAAAGCAGCATATGAATGAAATTTTCAAATCATGGACTGGATGAAACCACCTGGCTAGGAAGGGAAGAAAGTCAAGGACAGATCTGGGTCTGGGAGGGAAGAAGAGCAAAGAGACTGCGCTAGAGGAAGCAGCAAGTGGGAGGGGACAAGGTGATCTAGTGTCCACAGGCCCAAGAAAGAGGGCTCTGGGAGGAGGGAGTGATCCAGCATGGGACATGGCTGCTGAGACAGTAAGAGGAAGACAGAAAACTGACCAACGGTTTTGGCTAAGTAGAAGCCGTGTGGGACCCTAAGAAAAACCTAATAGGTGCCTGCTGGATTTAGCACGCTTTACTTAACCATTCCCCTCTTGAGCCATTCTCTTTTTCCTTTTCTGTTTTGTTAATGAAAACAATACTGCAGTGAATGTCTTGTGCTATGTTCTTACTCACAAGTGACAGCATTTCCTTTGGATAAGGCCTAGAAACCATTGAGCCAAAAGGCATGTGTATGTTAAATCAGTCCATATTGTCAAATGTCTGCTAAACGGTCATACTGTGTACATGCCAATTTTTTTTTAAGATTTTATTTATTTATTTGACAGAAATCACAAGTAGGCAGAGAGGCAGGCAGAGAGAGAGGAGGAAGCAGGCTCCCCACTGAGCAGAGAGCCCGATGCAGGGCTCGATCCCAGGACCCTGAGATCATGACCCGAGCTGAAGTCAGAGGCTTTAACCCACTGAGCCACCCCTGTGCATGCCAATTTAACACAAGTTAAATATTTGGTAAGCTGGTAGTTGAAAAATACCTTGTTTTCATTTGAATTTCATTAATGTCTTTTTTATTAGTCATTTGTATTCATAGCTTTCCCATTTTTCTTTTCTCTTTTTTCTTGTTGATTTATCAGAGCTCCTTTACATATGTATTTTTTTCCAGTTTGTGGTTTTCCTTGACTTTTTTAAGCTTTTTTTTCCTTAACTATATAATAAATGTGGAATTCAAAGTTAGCTAAGTTTGTTTGTTTTCCTTTCTGCTTAGAAAGGCTTTTGTCACCCTAAGATTATTAAAAAGATTCACTCATTTCCCTCTAGGTTTTACAATATTTTGTTTTGTTTTGTTTTGTTTTTTCTTAAAGAGTAAATCTTTGATCTATATGAGATTTATTTTGGTATCAGAAATGAGGGTGATGAGCACTGGGTGTTATATTCAACTAATGAATCATTGAGCACTACATCAAAAACTAATGTACTGGGGCGCCTGGGTGGCTCAGTGGGTTAAGCCGCTGCCTTCGGCTCAGGTCATGATCTCAGGGTCCTGGGATCCAGTCCCGGTCGGGCTCTCTCCTCAGCGGGGAGCCTGCTTCCCTCTCTCTCTCTCTCTCTCTGCCTGCCTCTCCATCTACTTGTGATCTCTCTCTGTCAAATAAATTAAAAAAAAAAAAAACCAAAAAACTAATGTACTATACAGTGGCTAACTGAACATAATAAAAAAAATAATATATAGAAGAAAAAAGAAGTGAGAGTGAAAGCCAAGCTTTATTTTCCAAATAAAATGTTTGCCCAGCTGCTTCAGTATCATTGCTCAAGTAAGTAATTTCTCTTTCCCCAATTAATGCGAAATCATTTTTATTACATATTTCCATATATGGGTCTTTTTCTGTTCTCTCTTGTCCCATGAAGCCATCTGTGAATTTGTCTACTGCTGGGCCAGTAGCATACTGTTTTCATTGTTAGAGCATTATATATTAGGATGTGTTTCTGTTGCTGGTGATGGATTTTCCATTAAACTGGTTTACATGACACAGATATATGTTGATTTTGGTAACTGTAAAAGACAAGGGAGTGCTACAGTTTCCAAGATGTTTCCTTTTTCCATCACTGGACTTTGTTCTCAGTCTGTCCAGGGACACCAGGCTCATGACTCTCAGGTCCTAGTCCACCATGCCCCTGTCTTGTTGCAACATATGCCATGTTGCCCCCTGTTGGCATTGACGGGGTCATGTGCCTATCCCTGGCAAGGCAAGAGTCCATGCAGGGGTGGAATCAACTTCACTCAAAGGACTTGGGTGGAGATGGGGAACCTGGTTGCATAAAGGTAAAGTGGACAGTGTCACCAGAAGAGACGGTAGAAGTGAGTGGATGCTGGATGACAAGAACAAGAGGTATTTCCTCTATGTTAAGATACTTTTAATATCTTGTACACCATGAACCCGTTGTTTCTCTTCAGAAGTCCCCTGTCTATTCCCAAGTGTTAATTCTTACAGGTGAATTTAAAAACATGTTTTTTCAAGTTCTAAAAAAATTATAAAGCTTTTATTAGATTGAGTTAAATTTATAGATGATCTTAGGGAAAAGGACATCCTTACCATATTGAGTCATCCCTCCCCCAAAACAGGAGGTAATTCTCTGTTTACTCAATTTTTCATTAATTTCTCTCAGGAGAGCTGAAAAACTTTCATATGGGTCCTGTATATTTCTTGTTTATGCCTTGAGATTTTAAAAAAATTAATAGTTTTTTTCCCCCCAGCAATTTTAGATTAGCAGAAAAATTGTGCAGAAAGTTCTGGTATACCCCCTTCAGCCTTTCCCCTCTGCTCCCTGCCTAGATCCCCCTATTATCAATATCTTCCATTAGTGAGGTACATTTGTGACAACTGATGAACAATATTGATAAATTATTATTAACTAAAGTCCATAGTTTACATTAGGGTTCACTCTCTGTGGCACATACTCTGTCATACAGAGTGGTTTCACTGCCCTAAAATTCCCCTGTGTTCCATCAACTCAACCCTCTGCCCCTCCGCACCAGCTCCTGGCAACCAGTGATGGTTTTCCTACCTTTGTGGTTCTGTCTTTTCCAGAACGCCATATACTTGGAATCATACAGTATGTAGACTTTTCAGACTGGCTTCTTTGACTTAGCAATATTTAAGCTTTCTCCATGTCTTTTGTGGCTCGAGAGCTCATTTCTTTTTTATCATCGAATAATAATTCCATTGTATGGATGTACTACAGGTTATCCATTCCTTGGGATTTTTTCATCTATTTTTATGATGGTATTAGATGTGAAATTTTTCAATAATAACTTCAAAGTTTCTGTGCCGGTTATTCACAGCTGTGTCCTAACTCCAAAGTTGCTTCTAGAGCTTTGTGATGATGGGGCTGGGAGTCTGGAAACTCTTTTTTGGATACAGTTATATATTATTATAGGATTGCTTATTGTAGTGGTACTTAGAGCCTCTGTCACATTACATAAATATTGGGGTTTTTTAAAGTAAGTACATTAAGTTCTAGTCCCTTCGTAACCTAGTTGATTGTAATGCAATATTTTTGCCTATATTCGCTGTACTGTGCATTATATCTCTAGAGCTTATTCTACCTCTAGGGCTTACAAGTTACTACTTGTAACTTTGTACCTTTAAACAATATTTGTCCTATCCTTCCCTCTGGGTAACCGCCATTTTATTCTGTTTTTATAAGTGTAGTTTTTAGAAATTCCTCATATAAGTTATATATCATAAGTACTCATCTTTTTCTATCTGGCTTAGCTTGCTTACATAATGCGTTCAAGATCAATCCATGTTGTTGCAAATGGTAGGATGTCCTTCCTTCTCATGGCTGAATAATATTCCATGGTATATATGTACATTGTAAAAGTCCATTCATCCATTGATAACACTTAGGTTGTTTCCGTATCTTGGCTATTGTAAACAATGCTATAATGAACATGCTGGTGCATAGATCTTTGAGTGAGTGTTTTCATTTTCTTTGAATACCCAGAAGTGGAACTGCTGGATCTTAGGATAGCTCTATTTTTAATCTTTGAGGAATTTCCATACTGTTTTCCACAGGGGTTGCATCAATTTACATTTCTACTAATAGAACACAAGTGTTCTCTTTTCTTCACATTCTTACTTGCACTTGTTATTTCTTGTCTTTTTGATAGGAGGTATTATCTTGCTGTGGTTTTGATTTGCATTTCCTTGATTAATGATACAGAACATCTTTCCATGTACCTTTTGGCCATTTAGGTGTCTTTTTTTTTTTTAATGCCTATTTAGTTCTTTTCCCCATTTTAAAGTGAATTGTTATTGGGTTGTAGGAGTTTTTCATAGATTTTGGATATCAATCCCTTATCAAATATATGGCTTGTAAAAATTCTCCCATTCTATAGGTTGCCTTTCCATTTTATTTTGTTGTTTCTTTTGCTGTGCAGAAGTTTTTAAGTGTGATGTATCCCATTTGTTGATTTTTGCTCTTCTTTATGCTTAATGTCAGTTCCAAAAAAAATCATTGCCAAGACCAATGCCAAGAAACTCCTTCCTTCATTTTCTTTTAGGAGTTTTATTATATCAGGTCCTACGTTTCAGTCTTTGATCCATTTCAAATTAATTTTTGTGAGTGGTATAAGACATGGGTCCAATTTTATTGCTTTTCCTGTGTTCATCCAGTTTTCCCAACACCATTGTTTAAAAAAGATTTTATTTGTGTGAGAGAGGGAGCACACAAGCAGAAGAAGCAGCAGGCAGAGGGAGAAGCAGACTCCCCACTGAGCAAGGAGCCCAGTGTGGTACTTGATCCCAGGACCCTGGGATCATGACCTGAGCCGAAGGCAGCCACTTAACCAACTGAGCCACCCATGTGTCCCTTAACACCATTTGTTGAAGAGACTATACTCTCCCCATTGGGTGCTCTTGGCTCCTTTGTCAAATACTAATTGACTGTATAAGTAGGGGTTTAATGGGCTCTCTGGGCTCTATTCTATTGGTCTATGAGTCTATTTTTGTGCCAGTACCACACTTTCTTCACTGTAGCTTTGTAGTATAGTTTTAAATCAGGAAGTGTGAAACCTCCGGCTTTGTTCTTTTTCCTGAAGATGGCTTTTTGGCCATCCAGAGTATTTTGTGGTTCCATACAAATTTAGGATTGTTTTCTTCTATTTGTGAAGATTGCCATTGGTGTTTTGATGGGGATTGCATTGAATCTATACAGGCTTTGGGTAATATGGACATTTTTTTTTTTTTATAAAGATTTTTATTTATTTATTTGACAGAGAGAGATCACAAGTAGACAGAGAGGCAGGCAGAGAGAGAGAGAGAGAGAGAGGGAAGCAGGCTCCTTGCTGAGCAGAGAGCCCGATGCGGGACTCGATCCCAGGACCCTGAGATCATGACCTGAGCCGAAGGCAGCGGCTTAACCCACTGAGCCACCCAGGCGCCCCTAATATGGACATTTTAACAATATTAATTCTTCTGGTCTGTGATGAGAGGTCCTTCCCTTTGTTTATGTTTATTTTGGCAAAGTCTTGTAGTTTTCTTACATAGATTTTTCACTTCCTTGTTTATTTTGTTTTTGATGCTATTGTGATTTGAATAGTTTTTATTTCTTATTCAGATTATTCACCCTAAGCATATAGAAATGCAACTGATTTCTGTATGTATTTTGTATCCTGCAACTTTACTGAAATCATTGCTCAGTTTCAACAGTTTTTTGGTTGAGTCTTTGAGATTTTCTACATACAGAGTCATGTGATCTGCCATATAGTGAGTTTTACTTATTCCTTCTCAGTTTGGATGACTTTTATTTGTTTGCCTTGCCGAATCATTCTAGCTAGGACTTCTAGGGCTATATTGAGTAGCTGTGGTAAGCGAATTGTGGTGAGCAAAGAGACTGAATCAGTAATCAAAAACCTCTCAACACAGAAAACCCCAGGAATCCCAGGACTAGAGGGCCTCGCTGGCTAATTCTACCAAACATTCAAAGAAGAATTAATGTCAATCCTTTTCAAACTCTTCCAAAAAATTAAGGAGGAAATACTTCTAAACTTGTTCTATGAGGCCAGCATTATCAAAGCCAGATAAGGACACCAGAAGAAACTTTCAGACTAATATTCCTGATGAATACATGTGTAAAAATGCTCAAGAAAACATTAGCAAACTGAATTCAAGAACACATAAAAAAGGTTATACACCAATGACCAATAGTCCATAAGGATGGTTCAACAGATGCAAATCAATAAATGTATATACATCACTTTAATAAAATGCAAGATAAAAATCACACAATCATCTGAATAGATGCAGGAAAAGCATTTGACAAAATAGAACATCTGGTCATTATAAAAACCCTCAGCAGCTTGGATAAAGGAGCATAACTAAAGACCATATATGGCAAACCAACAACTAATATACTGAGTGGAGAAAGATGGAAAGCTTTTCCTCAAGATCAGAAAAAAGGCACGGATGCTCACTCTTCCATTTCTGCTTTGAAAGCTGACTGTATTAGTTTCTGCTGGCAGTGGTACAGAGGGAGACTGTGAGCCTGGAGGAGGGCTTGTACCTTCCTTGGCTTGCTCTCCTGGTGGCATAGCCTTGCAGGGCCCTCGCCCTCTCAGAGTGCTTGGTGCTGGACTGCACTGTCTGAGCCAGTCCCCGCAGGCCCCCCGGAGGGCGAGAATACTGGCTCCAGCCCCAGAGGTCTGAACCCAGCTCTGCAGACCTGTCCTCTGACCTTCCAGACCTATAGGGGACAGTGGCTTCCTGCAATTACTTTCTCTGTGTTAACCCAGTGTCCCTGTATTGATTTCCCACAGCTGCTGTAACAAATTATCAGAAACATCTGGCTTAAAACAACACAAAGATGTTACCTTACAGTTCTGGAGGTTAGAAGCCCAATGCCTGTCTCCCTGGGCTAAAATCAAGGTGTTGGTAGACCAGGTTTCTCCTGGAGGCTCTGGGGAGAATCCATTTACTTTCCTTTTTCAGCTCAAGGGGCTGCCCACATTCTTGAGTTCATGGTCCTTTGTTCCTTTTCAAAGCAGCAGCAACAGTGGACTGAGTCTTTCTCATGCTGTTGTCTCTCTAGTTCTCCCCTCCTGCCTCCTCCCCCACTTACAAAGATGCTTGTGATTACATTGGGCCCACCTGGGTGCTCCAAGCTAGTCTCTGTATCTTACAGTCAGCTGATGAACAACCCAAACTCCATCCACAGCCTCCATTCCCCCTTGCCAGGGAACCCCAACATGTGTATAAGTTCTGGGTAGTAGGGGGTGGACACAGTGGGGGCTTTCCTTTTCCTACCACATCCCCTGTTGTCGAATGCCCGTTTAGCCAATTCCTGATATTAACTACTCTCTCCTATAATAATGGTGCAGTTTCTGTGTTCCTAACTGGATCCTGCCTGATCTTGATACTTAAGTTTTTGTTATTGCTTATTACATGAAAGCTTTTTATCTATCTATTATCTATCCATCCATTTGTTATTTATCTATCACCTCTCTCTCTACCCACCTAGCTATCTACCTATCTATTCTTTAAACAGACATCTTTAAAAAAAAAAAAAGATTTTATTTATTTGAGAGAGAGAGGGAGAGAGAGCATGTGAGCACTAGCAGGGGGAGGGGTTTCAGGAGAGGGAGAAGCAGACTCCCCACAGATCAGGGATTCTGATGTGGGACTTGATCTGAGGACCCTGGGATCATGACCAGAGCTGAAAGCAGATGCTTAACTGACTGAGCTACCCAGGCATCCCAGCCATCTTTTTTTTTTTTTTTTTAGATTTTTATTTATTTATTTGACAGATCACAAGTAGGCAGAGAGGCAGGCAGAGAGAGGAGGAGGAAGCAGGCTCCCCACTGAGCAGAGAGCCCGATGCGGGGCTTGATCCCAGGACCCTGGGATCATGACCTGAGCCGAAGGCAGAGGCTTTAACCCACTGAGCCACCCAGGTGCCCCCATCATTTTTTTTTAATTGAAATACAGTTGATAAACAATGTTACATTAGTTTCAGGTGTACACCATGTGTTTCAACAACTACTATGCTGTGCTCACCACCCATTGGTCCCTATACAACACTATTAAAATACCACTGGGGGCGCCTGGGTGGCTCAGTGGGTTAAAGCCTCTGCCTTCGGCTCAGGTCATGATCCCAGGGTCCTGGGATCAAGCCCCGCATCGGGCTCTCTGCTCAGCAGGGAGCCTGCTTCCTCCTCTCTCTCTGCCTGCCTCTCTGACTACTTTGTGATCTCTGTCTGTCAAATAAATAAATAAAATCTTAAAAAAAAAATAAAATAAAATACCACTGACCAGGGACGCATGGGTGGCTCAGTTGGTTAAGCAGCTGCCTTCGGCTCAGGTCATGATCCCAGCGTCCTGGGATCGAGTCCCACATCGGGCTCCTTGCTTGGCAGGGAGCCTGCTTCTGCCTCTGCCTGCCATTCTGTCTGCCTGTGCTCGCTCTCTCTCCCTCTCTCTCTGACAAATAAATAAAATCTTTAAAAAAAAAAAAAAAAACCACTGACCATATTCTCTATGCTCTTTTATTTCCACGACTAATTCATTCCGTAACTGGAAGCCTGTATCTCCTGCTCCCCTTCCCCTATTTCGCCCATCCCCCACACCCCTTGCCTCTGGTAACCACCAGTTTATTTCTATATTTGTGGGTCTTTCTCTGTTTATTTTGTTTTTTTTTTCCAAATGAACCATCTTATCAAACTCTATTTTACAGCCATTCAACCATATTATTAGAAATAAATACAACCTTCTCTCCTTTTTTTTCTTATGGATTATTTTGCTCAATAATGTTCAATAACAGGGGTGGGTGCTCTTGTTTTATATCTAAAGTGTGTGTACCTGCTCAAACATGTACATACATTATCATTTTAAAGAAATATTGCCTTTTCCAGCTCCAACGGGCCACCTGCATTCTTCAGTTCATGGCTTCTTGTTCCTCTTCAAAGCAGCAGCAATAAAAAAGAAAATAATACTAAAAATGTTTTATTTTCTTTAAATATTATTTTTCATATTTTTAAAAGTCTTAAAACATTTAAAATACATTAAAAATACTATTTTTCAGATTTTTAAAACATTTTTAAACTTTTTAAAATTTTAAAACGTTTTTATTTATTTATTTATTTTTTATTTATTTTTTTTAAGATTTTATTTATTTATTGATTTGACAGACAGAGATCACAAGCAGGCAGAGAGGCAGGCAGAGAGAGAGGAAGGAAGCAGGCTCCCTGCTGAGCAGAGAGCCCGATGCGGGACTCGATCCCAGGACCCTGGGATCATGACCTGAGCCGAAGGCAGCGGCTTAACCCACCGAGCCACCCAGGCGCCCAAAACATTTTTATTTTTTAAACTTAAATTTATTAGGTTTTGAATATTTAATACATTCCAACTGTTCAAAATTCAGAGCACAAAGGCTATAATAAGAAGGTATAGCAAACCATCTTCCCACCCTTGTTTCCTTCCACAGAAGCAACAGAAGTTATCAATTTCTTGTGTGTTTTTCCAAAGATATTTCATGCAAATATAAACAAAGGAACTCTTTTCTGACTCTGTTTCCTTCCACTCCCAATTAGAAAAGGCAGGGGAAGCTTATCAAATGTTATAGAGCTCTTATGCGATGGTCCTATTTTTTTTCCTTCCTCCACCCACTGAGACCTCTGAGATCTATTCTGAAGGAACTCAGTGTATTTTTTTCATCTTCAATCTATTTTGAATGAACTCATCTATTTCATGGTGTATGTTTATGTGATCTGTTTGCTAGTATTTTTTTATTTTGTTCTTTAGGATTTTGCTTATTTGACAGAGACAGCACAAGCAGGAGGAGCGAAAGGCAGAGGGAAAGGGAAAAGTAAGCTCCCCGTTGAGTAGGGAGCCTGATGGGGGACTCCATTCCAAGACCCTGGGATCATGACCTGAGCCTCAGGCAGACCGTTAACCCACTGACCACCCAGGCGCCCCATGTTTGCTAGTATTTTATTATGCCTTTATATCAGTACTTATAACTGAGATATTGAGATAGGTCTACTGTTTGTTGTGTGTATATGGTATTTTTAACTGGCTTTGTTATAA
This sequence comes from Enhydra lutris kenyoni, assembly GCF_002288905.1. NCBI lineage: Eukaryota > Metazoa > Chordata > Mammalia > Carnivora > Mustelidae > Enhydra > Enhydra lutris. The sequence continues at coordinate 7,170,506 of NW_019154127.1, forward strand.
GTGTTTGTGTCAATCAGGGTCCAGCCAGCAAAACAGAAGCCAAACTAGGTTGTCAGAGGGATTCAGCGCAGGGCACGACTTGGTTGCCATTGGCCGGGTGGGAAGAGGTTCAGTGAGCTTATGACAGGTGTGCCAAGAGAACCCGGACGTCAGCACCAGCTGCAGCCACTGAGACTCGTCTGCCCCAGGACCTCTGGGGGGCGGATCTGAACGGCCAAGGGGCCCTAGTCCTGGTATCCGGAGGATCACAGAGGGTAGTTTCCACCACAGAGACTGTAGGTGAGTAACGAGCACCTGGAAGAATCGGGAGGTTTTCCTTCTTCCTGCGGGCCCCTGAATGGTTTCAGTAGCCTCCAAAGCATGTGTTCTGTCAAAGTTAAAAAAAAAAAAAATTGCCATCCAATCATTAGAGTATGAGCCCTTTGTGGGGGGGAATATTTCACTGGCAGCTTTTTACAATTTTTACCCAAATTATTGAGGTAGCTTTTCCATCTTTTCCTCAGTCCAGTATTATTGAGATATTGTTCCCTAACTGGCATAGAGTTACCTAAAATATTGTTTATAATTACTTCCCTACTTAGTTTTGATTTTACGTATTTGTGCTCTCCCGGAATCCCTGTCTTTTTTTTTTTTTTTTTTTTTTTTTTTTTTATTAATGCTTCTTTTTTTTTTTTTTTTTTTGGTTTTTTTTTTTTTTTATTTTTTTTTTTTTTTTTTAACAGACAGAGATCACAAGTAGGCAGAGAGGCAGACAGAGGAAGAGAGGGAAGCTGGTTTCCGGCTGAGCGGAGAGCCCAATGCGGGGCTTGATCCCAGGACCCTGGGATCATGACCTGAGCCAAAGGCAGAGGCTTTAACCCACTGAGCCGCCCAGGTGCCCCTCTACTTTGGTTTTCGAAGTCTTGAAATCATGATCAGTTCTCTTGGCTTTTTTGACCCTTATGTTTTCTTTAAGTTTCGTATTAATTTTTCTAGTTTTTTTTTCTCTCAGAATGCTTGATTAATTTTTGTGTGACGCGTTTAAGGATATGATTATTACTTTGCCTTTAGCTTTGACCTTTTCCTATGGGACTTGATATATAATATCCTTATTATTGTAATTTCCTAGATATGCTGCAGTTCTAGTTCGATTTACTCTTCGAAACAAGGAAAAACAGACTTTAAAAAAAAAAACATTTCTGATAGGCTGGGTATTAATATTTTTTATTCAACTTTATTATTTTTAGTTTCATTGGCTTGAGAATGTGGTTTCTGTTTCACTTCTTGGAATTTGTTGAGGTTTCTTTGTAATCTAATACATTGTAAAATTGTGTGAGTCTTTTTATTTTTAAGATTTTATATATTTATTTATTTGACAGAGAGAGAGAGAGAGAGAGAGTGTGTGTGTGTGTGTGTGTGTGTGTGTGTGTGTGTGTGTTTAAGTCCGGGGAAGGACAGAGGGACAAGTAGACTTTGCACTGAGTGTGGAGCCTGACACAGGACTGGATCTCACCACCCTGAGATCTTGACCTGAGCAGAATCAAGAGCCAGACGCTCATTCAACTGAGTCACCCAGGTGCCCCTGTCTTCTGATGATTCTTCTTCTTCTTCTTGTTTTTCTTCTTCTTTTTAAAAGACAGTGTACTGTATTTTCTTTTTCTTTTCAGGACACAGAGTAGATATGTATGTACAAGATCAACCTTGTTCATACTATTATTCTATAGCTGTTTGTTTGTTCGTTTTACTTAATAGGGACCGAAGGAAGTGAATTAAAATATCTAACGATTTATGTGTTTCTGCCATTTTTTCCCAGTTCATGAGAGATATCTTTTCACTGTGGATTATAAAACCCATCATGATGAAGTGACCTCTATGGGACGCTTAATGAGTTTTCCTTCAATTCAAATTTCTCTGATATTAATATTATACAACTTACCCTGCTTCCTTTTATTTCCCTTTGTTTTGCCTGTTATTTATTCATCAGTTTCCCTATCCTTTCACTTGTAATTTTACTTTCAGCTTTTCTGAGACACTTTGTTTTATTATATTAGCATATAGTTACATTTTATTTTTTTAATCAGGTATGAGATATTTTTGTACCTTTTATTAAATCCATCTGATTATATTATAATTGATTACATTTATCTGAAAGCATTTTTTTTAAGAGGGGGGAGAGATTGTGTGGGTGGAGAAGGGCAGAGGGGGAGGGAGAGAGAGAATCTTAAGCATATAGTGTATTATTAGTTTCAGGGGTAGAGTTTAGTGAATCATCAGTTGCATGTAACACCTAGTGCTCATTACATCACATGCCCTCCTTTATGTCCATCACCCACTTATCCCATCCCCCCACCCACCTCCCCTCCAGCAACCCTGTTTGTTCTGTATAGTGAAGAATGTCTTATGGCTCGCCTCCCTCTCTGTTTTCATCTTATGTTATTCACTTCACTTCCCCTATGTTCATCTGTTTTGTTTCTTAAATTGAGTGAAATCATATGGTATTTGTCTTTCTCTTACTGACTTATTTGACTTAACATAATACCTTCTAGTTCCAAGCACATCATTGCAAATGTCAAGATTTCATTCTTTTTGATGGCTGAGTAATATTCCTGTGTGTGTGTGTGTGTGTGTGTGTGTGTGTGTGTGTGTGTACACCACCTCTTCTTTATCCATTCATCTGTCAATGGACATTTGGGCTCTTTCCATATTTTGGCTAATTGTGAACATTACTATAAACACTGGGGTGCATGTGCCTGATCAAATCACTACATTTGTATCCTTTGGATAAATACCTAGTAGTGCAATTGTTGTGGACTCATCCTTACTCTTGTGATGATGCAAGATGATAAAATGCCTCCTGATGAAATGAAATGAGGTAAGTGACATAGACAAGTGACCTCACCTTAGGCTGCTGTTAATCTGACGATACATCAGAAGGAGGATCATCTGCTTCCAGAGATAACTGGAATCATGGGCAGTGAAATCGTAAATAAAGAGGACCCAGTGTCTTCTTGGAGTCTCTTCCCCAATTTTATTTGCTTGTTTTGGAGGTTTTGTACTTTATATCATTATCAATTAAAAATAATTAAATAGACCCTTTTTTCCCAGGAATTGAAATAATTATGTTCTTGTTATTAGAATTTCTGCATTATTTGGGTATAATTTATATTTGATAGATTCAATAATCAATGCTTTTTTTAATCCTATGACTTCCCTACTTCTGTGTTATTTATTTTTCTCTCTAAAATAGATTATATCTTTATGTATTTTTTAAAATTTTAGTGAGGTATTATTAGAGTAAACTGATATATACAAAGTATAAACTAAAAAAGTAAAAAAAAACACAAAAAAGTATACAGTTTTATCAGTTTATGAACACACACATCTGTGAAACCATTGCTGCAATCAAAGTAACATTTGTAAAAAACACATATGGAAAAAAAGATAACACACATTTCTATCTGAGGAAAAGCAATGGTCAATATGGAAGACAGACAACCCAAATATCCAATATTTGGTTAATTTTGTATACCTAAAAAAATTAGACTAATTAAACATAAAAGAAATTAGAAGATATAATAAAAACCAGAATTTTCTGAAAGGAAGGAAGACCTGAATTTGTACATCAAAAGAGTCCTTTATTTTGGGGGACAAAAATAATAAAGAGCTATAAATTCTGAATGAAATTATTGAAAGATAAGGTTGAAAGAAATATGACAAAAATAAAGTTGTCTACTAAAGAAAAATTAGTCTAACTTCAGATTTCTCCTTAGCAATTTCAAGTGAAAGGATAAAACGGAACTGTGTCCATTGAAGATTTTATTTGAAGGACTATTTGACCCAATTTTCCATACCCAACCAAGTTATCATTTGTCTGATAAAGCAACAGATATATGCTCTCAAACAGTCAGGAATTTGTGAACTATATCATTCACATAGACTTCTCTGAAATATATTTGGCTAAAGCTAACAACACACCAAATGGTGAAAGACTGAGTTGTTTTCCCCAAGATTGGGAATAAGTCAAGGATATGCATTTTGAACACTTCTATTGAATATTGTTTTGAAGATTACAGACATTGCAAAAAAATAAGATGAAGAAATAAAAGGCATGAAGATAAGAAATGATACAGTATAATGATCACTGTTTGAATTTTCTCGAGTTTTATATAAATGGAACCACACAGTAGTTACCTGGGTATGGCGGTGCAGATGGAGATGCTAAGGGTCACAGCTAAACTTTAGGAGATGATGGAAAATTTTGTTGTCTTGATTGCCCAAAAATAATATGGGTGGGGGGCGCCTGGGTGGCTCAGTGGGTTAAGCCTCTGCCTTCGGCTCGGGTCATGATCCCAGGGTCCTGGGATCGAGCCCCACAATGGGCTCTCTGCTCAGCGGGGAGCCTGCTTCCTCCTCTCTCTCTGCCTGCCTCTCTGCCTGCTTGTGATCTCAAATAAATAAATAAAATCTTTAAAAAAAAATAATATGGGTGGGATTTTCCTTTCATGTGTTTCTGAGCACTATTTCAGTCCTCTCAGCATTTATTCTGAAAGTTCGGAGGTTAATAATTTATGTTCTTTGTTCAGATCTTCACTTGCTTGAGAGTTTAGGAGGAGGACCAAGGTTGTGAGCAGATGGATTCTGGAAGCTCTTTCCCTAAATTTCTTGAATCCATGGGAAACTGGGAATGAAGTTCTGACATATGCCACAACATGGATAGATCCTGAAGATGTTATGTAATTTCATATAAATGCAGTCCTACAATATGTAACCTTTTGTGTCTGTTTTCTTCACTTAGCTTACTTTCTTTGATGTTCATTCACCTTAAATCATGTATTCAGAACCTTATTCCTCTTTCCGGCTGAGTAATAGTGCATTGTATGGATAGACCACATTTTGTTTATCCATCCATCTGTTGATGGGCATTTGAACTGTTTCCACCTTTTGTCTATTGTGAAGGTGCTGCTATGAACATCCATGTACAAGCATTTGTCTGAGTATCCGTCTTCAATCATTCTGCGTATATATTTAGGAGTGGAGTTTCTGGGCCACCATTACATTGTAATTAGGATTCTCTACTCTTCAAGATGTGCTGGTGAAGTCATTTTCTGGAACTTTCTTTAAGACGCCCATCCATCCTTCCACAAGCTTTCAATTCTTCAGTCTCACCTACTTGAAATGCTTCTACATCTGGACTCTGAGCTGCGTGTTGTTAGGGTTTCTTAATCCTGTAAGACCTGGGCCCTTACATGCTGCTCTGGATTTGCAGTTTGGTATTTCAGGAGTGGAAAAAGGAGGTGCCAAAGTGGAATAAGTGCATAAACGAGGAGGGCTGCTCTGCCAGCGTGGCCTGGCCAACGTGGAGGGCCAGAGCTCCCAAAGGAAGCTGATTTCTTTGGCTCCCACTCGAGCCTCAGCTGCCACCGAGGGAAAGCTACTTCTGGAGACCAGTGACCCAGAACTACACCACACGGAAGGGAGGATCAGTGGTAACACCTGTGGTCCTGGGGCTCCAGCAGGGGGTCTGACCAGAGTGTCTGCTTCTCACAGAGCATCATCATGCCTGAGAAGCACGATGGAGTCTGGACATACAGGACGGGCTGAGGACCCAGCTGCTGCTCCTGGGGTTCCCAGAGTTTCCTCCTCATGCTGCTGCCCACCCCGCCCATGCTCCAACCTCCGCTACTCCAGACTTTATGCTCCAGCAAACCAGGCTCACTTTGGAGTGAATTTAACCCAAACTCCAAAGACATCTTCTGGGCTGAGGCCTCTCCAAAGAATGTTCTTTACTTGTGTAGGCTGCCAGGTGGTACGGGACCCAAGTCAGTCTTGGTGTTCTGGTTTCCCCTTTTTGTGCCCTTTGCCCTCTATCTTCAGGCACTTGGACTTGTGGAGATGTCAGTCGCACAGCTGTGTGAGTCAAAGCTGCTCTGCTAGTGTTGCAAGAAGGAATTCATGCTTCTTGGCTTCTCCACTTCAAAGGGAACTCCCATTAAATCACAGACCTATTTTTAACCCAGAGCTATGCGAGGTCTTTCACAACCAACACTGATTGACATAGACAAAATCCCTGCTCCGAAGGACCGGGAGTCTAATGGAGGAGTCAGAAAAAAAAAATGTAGCAAGGGATAATTACTCACTCTGAGAAGGGCTAAGGGAGTGGACATTGTGCTGAGACGGGGTCTAATAGGGATGTGGGAACTGCCGCGGATGAGAAGGAACCAGTTATTCTTTCAATATGATCTGTTTTTTTTTTTTTCTCTCTGGAAGATTTTTAAACATCTTTTTTTATGTTCAGAAATTTCATGAGGCTGTATCTTTCTTATTTGTGTAAATCTCTATTCAGTCTACTTAATACTTGTTAAGCCCCTTCAATTTGGAAATTCATGTCTTCCCTCAGGTCTGGGAAAATTTTTTTTTCAGTTTTTAAGATAATTTCTACGTGTCCATCTCTTTTATAGTTTTTTTTAAAGATTTTATTTATTTATTTGATAGAGATTACAAGTAGTCAGAGAGGCAGGCAGAGCAAGAGGAGGAAGCAGGCTCCCCGCTGCATCTCTTTTATAGTTTTTAAGAGCTCCTATTTGTCAGATGTGTGATCTCCTACAGGGATGCTCTATGTCTTTCATCGTCTAATCTGTGGTCCCTTATTATTATAATTTTTTAAAGTAATCTCTACACCCAATATGGGGCTCGAACCCTCAACCCCAAGATCAAGAGTCACATGTTCTACCAACTGAGCCAGCCAGGCACCTTATTATTTGTATTTTAATCTTTATTATGCTCTGAAATATTTTCTCTACTTTATGTTTCAATTCATCTATTTAATTTTTTAATGTACTTTTTAAATATAAAGCTTTTTAAAAAAATTTAATTATTTATTTGAAACAAAGAGAGAGAGATCACAAGTAGGCAGAGAAGCAGGCAGAGAGAGGTGGGGAAGCAGGCTACCTGCTGAGCAGAGAGCCCGATGCAGGACTCGATCCCAGAACCCTGAGATCAGGACCTGAGCCGAAGGTAGAGGCTTAACCCACTGACCCACCCAGGCACCCCTTATATAAAGCTTTTAAATATTCTATTAAAATTTTAACTTAAGAGCCTTTTCCATTTTCTATTTTTTTTTTTCATTGCATTCTCTTTGTATGGAAGAAATAAGATCTTGAGTTTCTGTAATAAGAGTACAGAATAGAGATTTTAAAACATTCTCTTTTCTTCCCTGAACTACGGGTTTCTTCTGGTGTCTGTCTTTTTCATGCCGCAGGCTTTCCTCAAATGTCTGATGCTTCCTGGAAGCATGAGGCAATGCAGAAGCTAACAGGGAGTGTGGTTTATGCAAGCGGGACTTGTCAAAAGGAAGGCTTCCCCTGGGCCAGAGGGAGCAGGAAGCCGGACTTCCGGAGCACTTCCGCAGTGCCGGAAGTAGAGGGCTTCATGGTGACGTGCAGACACCTGTGCTCCTTGCCCCATGACTCTGTGGCCAGAACGTGTGTTCAGCCACGTTAGTTCTTAGACAGATCCTTTGTGTGTGTGGTGGGGGTGAGGAGAAGCAGTAAATGGAGTAATCCCCTGGCATTTGCATTTTCAGCTTCCTTGTTGGATTCCGCCAGGAGCTCCCCTAGCTCAGCTCTGTTGCCCCAGCTGCAGACCCTCCAGGTGCCCTCCTGGTCGTGCCTCCCACCACTCTGTTTGAAGTTTGTATTTTCACATCAGCTTTTTGCTTTCAAGAATTAAAAAAAAAAAATTAAAGAAAACCCAACCCTAACGGTCCTTCTTCCATTCTCTTTGTTGTGCACTTCATTCTCTTATTATTTACCGTTTTTTATTAACATGTAATGCATCATTTGCTTCAGGGGTACAGGTCTGTGATTCATCAGTCTTACACAATTCATAGCACTACATAGCACATACCCTCCCCAATGTCCATCACCCAGCCACCCTCACCCTATATCACCCCACCTGCCTCCAGAAACCCTCAGTTTGTTTCCTGAGATTAAGAGTCTCTTATGTTTTGTCTCCCTCTCCAGTCCCATCTTGTTTCATTTTTTCCCTTGCTACCCCTCATGACCCCCTGCCCTACCTCTCAAATTCCTCATATCAGAGAGATCATATGATATTTGTCTTTCTCTGATTGACTTATTTCGCTTAATGTAATACCCTCTAGTTCCACCCAAGTCATTGCAAATGGCAAAATTTCATTTTTTGATGGCTGCATAGTATTCCATTGTGTGTGTGTATATATATATATATTTTTTATATATTCCATTATTATATATATATACACCACATGTATATCCCATAATATTCCATTATATATATATAATATATTCTATTTTACACACACACACACACACACACACACACATACACACACACACACATATATATCTCACATGTTCTTTAATCATTCATCTGTCAATGGACATCTGGGCTCTTTCCATAGTTCGGCTATTGTGGACATTGCTGCTATAAACATTCGGGTGCACGTGCCCCTTTGGATCACTACATTTGTATCTTTAGGGTAAATAACCAGTAGTGCAATTGCTGAGTCGTAGGGTAGCTCTATTTTCAACTTTTAATAGGATCCAAAGAGGGTAGGCATTTAAATGCATAAACTTAGTCTGCAGTCTTGAATTGGAGGTTCCCAATTTAAAAGGATGACTGACTATGCTGTGAGAAGAAACCCTAAGAGTGAATAGGATCCCAGAACTGTCCAGGATTCTTACGACCCCTTCATCTTTACAAAAGGAACTTCTATATCCCTTTTAATATTCTTTGCCCTGGAATCTACTTTGTCTGATATTATTATAACCACTCCACCTTTTTTTCTTTAAATCAATGTTAACATTGTATATTTTTCCATCCTTTTACTTTTAGCTTATTCTGCCCTTATTTTTAAAGTGAATTTCTATGCAGGCATCATAGAGTTGGGTCTAGCTTTTTTATCCAATTCAACAATCTCTATTTTTAAAACTGAGGCAATTAGTCCATGTTTATTTAATGTGGTTATTGATATGGTTATGCTTATATCAAAAGGACATAATTCTAATTTATGTATCTGATAACAGAGCTTCAAAGCACATGAAGTAAAAAGAAACAGAATTGCAAGGAGAAATAGGCAGACCTCAATTTATAATTAGAGATTGAAGCACTCCTCTCTCAACAATTGGTAGACCAAACAGAAAAATCAGGGCAGATATCAAAGAATGGAACAACAACAGGACAGAGACATACAGTCAAGGAGGCAGTCTGGAGAAGTCTGGAGGGTCAGAGACCCCCAATTTGTGTGAGGAAGGCTCTTGAGAGGGAGAGAGGCAGAGAGGAAGCAGAACCAGGGATTAGACAAGTAAGCTGGAAGATTTGGATAGAAGATGGGGGAAGTTAAAGCCTTTTCTTTAAACACAAATGGAAAGATTTTACTTTCATTAGAAGAATTCCATGCATGGAAGACAAGATGTGCGGATGCTCAGAGCACCAGATTGGGACTTCTGAGCTGCTTGCCAAAGACCCTGATTTAGCCCAACACCCTGACTACATTTGGGCCCAGTAGGGGACTGCCTCTCTCTGCTGTGTCTTATTGACTCTCCCGGTGAAACGAGATTCAACCTCCACTTGGAAAAAGGGCTGGGCTCTAGGGCACTGTACAAAATACATCCCTACTTTTTCTCCTCCTTTTCAGCTTTGGGCAAGTGGAGTTTCCAACAACTGAGTGGCCCATGATGCTAGGGGGCCCTGTTTTCCACACAATGTGGTGCTGGGAAGTTCTGTGTAAAGAGATTTTTAAAATAAACTAAGTCACATGTAAAATATGTAAGAGGAACTGCATATCTAAAGGGATTCAGTAGCTTTTGGGGAAGCACAAAGCCATGAATTCAACCGCAAGTCACTTGTTGAAGAACTACCTTGTGCAATGCCATGGGAATAAAGCTCCCTAGATCAGGGAGGTTCACAGTCTCATGGCGGAAGGAGGCAAACACAGGGAGAGTTTTAAAGAAAACAAAACAGAATAAACATATCCCAGTTAGGAAAGTCCACCCAGATAAATGATCGTAGAGTGACTATAACTGAGTAACTACCACCCAGATCTAGAGAGGGGACATTAACAGCACCCAGAAGCCCCCCGAGGACCCCCTGCCCGTGACCAAAGTAATGGTACTGATTTGCCTCCTCCCTCCTGGGAACAGAGGTCGCCATTGCTTCCCCTCCCTGTCAACACTTGATATGGTCAGTCGTTTACATTTTAGCCATTCTACTGTACATGTAGTGATATCTCATTGTGGCTTGAATCAGAACCGGATTTGTTTTCAGAGAATCAAAGTCGTGTGATAGTCGGATGTCTGGGCATCACCGACCAACTGATAGTCATTACAAAGAGGGGTGGTGAATTTCATAACAGAAGTATCTATGGAGCTGTGAACGGAAAAACAGGCTGCCTCTCCAGCCAAGAGGGCTGTCTGGGGAGAGGCTGGGGATTGGGTTCGGTCTAGGCTCAGGGACTCCCGAGTGTAGCCCTGGATCTCCTTGTTCACACAAGCTCGTCACTGTCCTGGACCCTCATGGCCTCCAGCTCGTGTTGAGCAAGGTCATGGTGAACCGCAACCCAAGGCGGGCACCAGCTCCCCCAGACACCTGTTGAAGCCACCAGACCAAAACTCTCCTGCATTTTCCCGGCTGTTAAATCCTGCCTTTTTGCTATTTATTAGGCTGGATGGGAAATCTATGTAAATACTTTATTTTGGAAAAATGCCTGGGATGACTAAAAAAAAAAAAAAATCCCAGACCTCCCCAGAGCTGGAGGCAGCTGGTGCTCCCGGTCGGAGCTGGTAGGCTGCCCTGGTGGGACGGAAAGCTTGGGTCAGTCAATCATTTACCCAGCAGGGAGGCAGGGTGACAAGCTTCTACAGAGAGCGCGCCTCAGGAGAAAGGATTTGAGGTATATGCTGTGCATCCCGTTGAGCTTTCCTGAGGTGAACCTGCTGGAGCAGGAGGTGTGAGGAGGACGCCGGTGAATCACCCCCGAGGGCTGGGCTCTCCCAGATTTATAGGGTGACCTCCGCTGGCCTCTCCCAGGCAGGAAGTGGGCTGTTGGCTCTTTCCCCTGCCACGCACACCTGCAAAAGCCGGTTGGCAGTATTTTAAAATAATTTACTAGAATGAACTTTCTGTGTTTTCATTTGGATAGTTGCCCAGGAATTGGCTTTGTGCTTTTTGATTCAAGAAATAGCTTCAAATATCCAGCACCTCCAATTTCGATCTCTCCTCCTCCGGCTCTGTCTCTGTCTCTGTCTCTCTCTCTCACTCACACGCACCCAGGGCTCATCCTGGGTGAGAGAGGTGTGAGGATTCGACAGGGACGCGTGAAGGCTTTAGTCCTCCAAGTCTTAGTTGCACCTGCTTTACCGCCTCTCGTTCCCCCGCACCTCCCGCTTGACCCTCCCTCTCCGGCACGCAGTGACTGTTAAGCGACTCAGCATCATTAATTCTAGTTTCATTTGTCTGAAACTGATGTTTCTGGCAGAAGAAATGGGCGCTGGGTTTGCCTTTGCTCTTGGCCTGACTCGGTTTAGCAAGGCCGTTCCCAGGGACTCGTCTCCCCTCTCTCTCTCTCTGTCCTGTCTCTGGACCTTATGAAGAGCCGCCAGCGACACAGGAACCCCACGCCTGTGTGCTTATGCCTGGTGCTGCTCCGGCCACCGTGAGGAGCTCCTGCTCTGTCTACAACACAGGGATACAGCCCGCAGGTCACTGTGATTCACTCCCTTGGGCCACCGAGCCGGCTCTAACTGAGCGGTTAAACGTGGAGCCGGGTTTCTGCTCTCTTCAGGAATGGTGCTCAGGTCTCGGCTGCTGTTCTGGTGTCCCTTTACGCCCCAGACATAAGGCCTCTGAGGTCCCTGGGAAGCTTTTAGGGTTTATTTTATTTTAATTTTTAACAATTTTTCTGAAACTTATTATTTTTTAGTAATCTCTACAGCCAGTGTGGGGCTCGAACTCACAACCTGGGGATCAAGAGTGGCATTCTCTTCCGACTGAGCCACCGGGCGCCCCTTCTAGGGTTTATTTTAGTAAAACTATTACTTATGTGCAGAAGGAAATTTGAATTTCTGGTTCCACGAAGTCTTTTCATGTGATGGGGTTTTAAGCGATGTGATGGGTCTTTAAGTCATCTGAACAATTTGCTTTGCAAATTTCTTAAAATACTATTTATGCTGATTATTGTTTTGGCCTTGCAGTATTTATTACTGAGTATTGTCATGTACTGCATTCACAAAGGAGCACAACTGCCGCTAGTAATGTCATACTTTATAAATATTTTGACAACACATTTCAATTTCATTGGTTTCCTTTTTTTTTAAGATTTTATTTATTTATTTGACAGACAGAGATCACAAATAGGCAGAGAGGCAGGCAGAGAGAGAGGAGGAAGCAGGCTCCCTGCAGAGCAGAGAACCCGATGTGGGGCTTGATCCCAGGACCCTGGCATCATGACCTGAGCCGAAGGCAGAGGCCTTAACCCACTGAGCCACCCAGGTGTCCCTCATTGGTTTCCTTTTTGAATCTTACGTAGCTACCTTTTTTCTTTATATTCAAAAGTATTAAGGTGGCGTGGAGGCCCTGGGAACTAGGACAGAACCTGGCGAGAAGACTCCTGATGTGTTATCTTGGGGGAAAATCCATGGTAGTTCTGCCGTAAAGCTTATGCGGGAGCTGCAGATTTTCCCTGAGGGCTATTGCAACGTTATGAACTGGCAACAAGAGAGTTCTAACCTCAGTGTGTCCACTTTCCACTTGGGTAGCTTGCTGTCTCTGCCTGGCAACCCTCAGCTTTCCCTTTACTTTTCTAAGTCCAGTGCCTCCCCTGCAAATGAAGCCCGTCATAGAGCCCCCATCCCACCTGACTGTGAAGACCAAGTTCATTTAAAGCTTCTGATCACTCCCTTCTCCTTGGTTTCGAGAACATCCTCTTAGTTCTTGCTCACTGGGCATTGCCCCTCTGGCTGCTGGCTAGATCTATCCAAACCTGAACATCTCTGGCCTCTCTGACTCCTCATCCCGGTTCACTTCCAATGTGATCCTTTCCAGCTGCTGACTTACGTGGCCTTCCTGGGCTGAGGGCCCCCAAAGTGACCTCTCCCTGGACTTCAGTCCACTCCACATCTGCACTGGAGGCAGCTCAGACCAAAGCCCTGGAAAATGGATTTAATCTACTTTAGCAGACCAGAACATTTTCTTTCCAGAATCTTCTTCACTTCAGAAAATAGTAACCCCATTCTTCCAGCTGATCCAGCCTCAAATCTTGCCATCAACCTTGAAGCTTTTTTTTTTTTTTCACACCAGAAGCAGGACCTCAGTAAATCCTACGGGCTCTGCCCCCAGGCACACCCTGATCTCTTCTTTCCTTTCCATCCTGCTACCTGGTCCACACCCGAATCTCCTGCCCGGATTGTTGCCATTCATGCCATTCCCTCTGCCCAGTAGGGAGAAAGCAAGGAGGGACCAAGGCAGGGAGAAGCAGGGTAGCATTGTGGCCAAGTATGGGCCTTTGGGGCCAGGCACTGAGGGCGAAATCCTGGCCGTCTTCAGTTTATCGCTACAACGTAGTACGTGATTGTTGTATAGATAGTGAGTGAGCCAGAGTTCTCAGATTGTTTCCATTTAGGGTGACAGTGGGTGACATGAAAGCAGGGTTCTCTACGAGATGTCAGAGGCCTTTGATTTCAAGAGGCAAAACCTATGAAAGCAATCAGAGTGTGTTATCCAAGAGGGGACACCCAGGTGCTTCAAGTATGGGAGGGGCGTGGCTCCAGCTTGTCAAGTGGCTTCCCAGGGACTGGGCCGGGTACAGAGGTTCACAGGGTGCAGGTTTCCAGCATCTGCTCACACGGGGCTAGGGAGGCCCTGGGACATGACTTGCAAGACCATGGTGATGGACGGGCGGTGGCCGAGGAAAGGCATGGAGAGGCTCTGGGCTGTGAAGGCATCGGCGCCAGCAGTCAGTAGGTAACAAAGCACCCCCCAGGACTAAAGACTGGCCTTCACCCCTACACATCCAGGGCCTCCCTTAGTGCTGGGGCCCAGAGACATCCTAAATGCAGAGGAGGGAACTGGAAAACATGGCAGGCTTTAGACCTCTCTGGAGCAGAGCCAAACTTGGTTTGATTTAGAGAAGCAAAGAAATGTAGCATTTCTTATCCCATGAGAGTCATCGTAATTTATATCCGTAACAACGGTGACTTAGGTTTCCTTTTTATTCTGAAATTTGGGGCTGTGCGTTGTACCTCCAAAAAGAGATCATACTGTCGTCAAAGCAAGCTTGGTTAAGACTGCCCAGTCCTGAAGGTTTGGGCAAAAATGGAAAAAGGCATCTATTTGTTGGCCCTGGTGGTAATTTGGCAAAAGAGGGGCCTGCGTGGCCTGAGGTACTTGTCCTGGGAGTGAAGGAGGAAACTGGGAACTGCATTCTTACACCCTGTTACTTGAGAGAGAGAATCGAGGTCCTGTCCGGACCTACTTCCTGTTCGGGCTGGCCAGCCATAGGACAGAGCCGTCCACGTGTCCCTTCTTGTGTGTTGCTTCCTGCTTTCTATGGGGACCCAGATTTGGACCTCTGGGTCTGACATCATCATGTTTCACCAGTCCAGCTAGAGCCCAGTTAACAGAAGCTCTACGGAGAGATGATGGGGACGGAACCATACGTGGTCATGGACTAATGTCTTAATTATTTGGAAATAGTCTGGATATAGAAGTAATTAGACTGTGGGTCATGACACTACTTGAGGGAACATATTTGCTCCCTGCTTACCTGTCTGGCTCTGAATCCTGGGCCTTTTACTCACAGGCTCTGTGACCCTGGGCAAGTAACTAATCTCTTTGTGCTTTAATTCCCCCCCTTGTTAAACGGGGGAAGGGGAATAGTGTTTATCTCATTAGGTTCTCATGGTTCTCATTGGACCAAATTAGTAAACAGAAAGTATGCCTGGCACATAGTAAGTGACCAATAAACTGTAAGCACTACTGTCATTGGTCTTTCCCCTGAGTAGGAGATAGGGACACATTTTATTTCAGCAGTGACAGAATTAAAGAAAGAATTTGGAAAAAAAAAAGCCATTTTATTTTTTTCTTTCATTTGTAATAGGTCTATTACCTAGCGTAACTTCACCAGATACCTTCTAGACCATGACCTTCATAGCAGGACTGACAGAATGTCATTCTGTTTCTAGAAGATTTTAGTTCCCTTCTTTATTGGTTCAGATTGATTTATTTTTATAATTTAAATAGTAGGTTAAAATTGCTTGTTTTATCCTACATGAATGATGAAATTTCTGGTCTAACTCCCTGGCCTGACGGGATGGCAGATCCCAGCCCTCCCAGCTTCTCTGTGGTCAGATAAAGGCTAACATGTACTGCACCCCCACCTTCCAAACAGAGGTTGTCTGGGGTCATAAGGTCAACAAAAAGTGGTATAGGGCTGCTCCTTTAACCCCACTTCTCCATGTCAGGAAGCTTCTCCTCTTGTCAGAAGTCAGCAATGGGTAGTTTAAGGTAAGGCCTTAACTGGTAAGGCCTCAAGGAACCAGAGGGTCTCTCAGTGGACACACATTACTCCCAAGAGCCTCTGCCTGCAGGAGAAGTACATGGTGGCTGGGTTTCTTGTTACCATCTCATTGTCCTGGTCTGAGCGCCTGGAGGATGCTGTCAGGAGGAAGCAGGAAGTCAGCAGAGTATAAACCCACCTCTGGCCTTGTTGGGTTCAGGGGATGCAGGCTGCAGCTAGCCTGGCCCTTTGACTCTTGTCTGGGAGGCTCCCCTTCCACCCCCACTGGTCCTGGCACCAGTTGCCAGCTGGCTCCATGTTTGTCCTGACCTGGTGTGGCTCTCTACTTTGCAGACGGTGGCTGCCAGAGCCCTGGTGGTCTTTCTCCAACACCCCTTGAGAATGGAGGGATTTCTGTAATTGCTGCCCCATGTCTAGGTGTCAGGTCGACCCTTCCACAGGACAGGGTATGTTCTTTACACGTTCAGAACTTGAGGTTCTGGACAGAGGCAAGAGCAGGGCACCACAGGGCACATGATGGGCAAGGCTATGAAATGGATGGACGTAGCGGAGGACCATGGTCCCCAGGCTAATGGGAGAGCAGTGTATGTGTGTGTGTGTGTGTGTGACCATGTACAGCTCTCTGATCGTGAGATTTAGATCACAGCCAGAAAGCATCATCAGTGTTCTTAAAGCAATCAGAGCTCATCTGGTCCTCTCAGCAGTTCTTTGCAGCTAAAGGAGAGGCCAACATACTCATTACCCCTCTGATGGCAGCTGCCATCCTGCGTCTGTCCCCAGAAAAAAAGCCAGGGGTGTCCTGTGCAGCCCTTGGGCACAAGCAGTGCTCCTAACTGGGCTTCTTGCCAATGCCCAGAGAGCCAAGCAACGAGGCTCCTTTTGCTATGTTTTTAATGCTGACATTCGCTTCCTTACTAGTGGGGGCTACCGGTAGAAAACATTATATTTACCGTGGGGTTTCTGACAACCATCTTTCCTCCTAGGAAGTCCTGTACTTCCTGCCCTGCCTCTGGGCTTCAGCTGGAGTGACTGTTTTCAGTGGGTGCTGCTCAAGCGGCTTCTAGACAAACGTTAGCCCAGCCCTTCTGATTTTCTCATCATGTGTGGGTTGGGGCCACTCCCGGAGTGTCCCCATTGCTTTGCAACATGGGGCCCTGACAGTGTGCTGTGGTCATAAGACCCCAGCAGACAGAACAGACTGGAAACGGAAGCAGATACTGTCCTTTTCATTAACAACCACATCCAAAGGTTTATTCCTATATTGCAAACAAACCCCACAGACCAAACTCCCAAGTTGCCTTTCATTCAGCGGTTATTAAATCACCCACATAAATACATATAATAAATAAAAAACCAGAAAGGATGAAGTCTTTGGTATATAGAGCTTTTCTCCCCCTTTTTTTCCTTCCTTCTCTGTGTTCTAAGCCCACTCCCTCCTGTACATATTATTCCTCTGGATACCAAAGAGTAGTCCAGAAGTCAGCTGGGTGCCTGACACGGCACGGGTGCGAGCCCGGGTCCTGCTGCGCCTGTGAGCTCGGGGAGGGACAGGCCCTGGGCACTCACACGTAGTCGTTCAGTCTGTACCCGCTGAGCGAGGCCGAGGTGGCCGAGGGGGCCCGGTTGTCCTTGAAGGCGGCGGGGGGTCGGTAGGCCGGTGCGGTGGTGGCCGGGGCGCCCCTGGGCTGGGGCTGGTAGGGCCTGGAGGGCGCCTCGTCCTGGCAGGAGAGGCAGAGCAGGGTGCCACCGATGAGCGACAGGGACGAGGAGATGAAGCCGAGGTACAGGGCCTGCCCGATCTCGAACTTCATGCCGCTGGGCAGCAGCGGGTTGTAGAAGTTCTGCACCACGTCGTGGGTGGTCCAGGACACGGCCACCATGCACAGGAGGCCGGCCAGGATGAAGAGCGCGCCGCCCAGCGCGGCGAACGTGGCCTTGGCCGGCGTGCCCTTGGCGCAGCGGGTGCACTTCATGCCCACCACGGCGCAGGCGCAGGCCACGCCCGACAGCAGGCAGGAGATGACCATGAGCGCGCGGGCCGCCTGCAGGTCTCGCGGCAGCGCCAGCAGCGAGCGGTAGATCTGGCACTGGTAGATGCCCGTGCTGTGCCACACGCACTCCATCCACAGCCCCTTCAGGTAGGACACGGCCGTCAGGATGTTGGTGCCCACGTGCGCCGTGCGGCGCCAGTGCGGCAGGAGGGTGGTGATCAGCGTGCCCACCAGGCCCAGGAAGCTGAGCAGGAAGCCCAGCAGCTGCACGGCCGCGCTGGCCATGGCCCCGGAGGCCGGCTGCCGGGCTCGCTCAGGCGCCCGCCGCGGTCCTAATGAAGCCGGGAGGCGGGGCGGGGAGAGAGAGGAAATGGGTTAAAGATTATCTTTCGATGCATTTATTTCTGCCACCAACTGAGTTTTCCATAGGCAGTTGGTAGAACAATTAAGAGTTTTAAAAATAGTTTCTGCGACTTCATTGGATGATGGAGTACGCTGCCCGTCAAAGACAGTTTTCCCCGGAAGGCTGGAAGGGGAAGGGATGAAGGCAGACATCTGGCTGGCCTGTGCTTCCCAAGGACCCCAAGGAAGGGCAGTCCAGAGCCCCTCTCCTGATCTGTCAGCACTTAGCAAGCCTTGTGGAAAGTTCTACCTGATGTCCACCCTAAAACATTAATGCTGCGTTCGAATCTCATTCCGTACCCTCTGATTAGTGGTCACTTTAGTTGTTAAAGCAGCACAGGGACTGACAAGAGTTAAGGTGTGTGCTACCTATGACTTAGAAATTAGCCTCGGATTGCCGGTCAGGATGAGATGTCTTCCAAAAGTGGGTGACTTCCCTGTACTCTCGGGACGTGAGAGGGTTTGTACCCACAGGCAGGTCTGACGCTTTCTTCCAGAATTCTGGAGCTGGATGTGAACTTAGAGATTGCCCACGGATGCCAGGGGCCAGGAATGACCAAGGTCACCGTGCCTGAGGTGCTGGGGCAGGACCACAAATCAGCAACCACCCCTTCCAGCAGGCCACCTCCTCTCACACCTCTCTGCAGAGGGGTGGGTTTGCTGTGAACCGGGTACTGCTACCAACCTTCCAGAGAGACAGGAATGCAGAACCATTTCAAAGGTTTAAAAATTCTAACCATGGCAAAATCCAGCACATTGTGTGGGGCAAGGACCCAGGACCTATGTAGTGACAGACAACTAGGGGACACTCGGGAAATATTAGAAGGGAGGAAGGAGAGAAGCAGGGAAAAGGAAATGAGGAAAGAGTAAGGGAGGAAGAAAGGAAGGTGGGCAGGCCAGCGAGCAGAAATTCCCCAGTGGACCCCGCGGTCTCCTCTCTGGCCTGGGACAGGGTGACCATCCGTGTTGCCACCCCCACCCGCTGGGTGACTCTCAGGAGGTCTTTCCGGGCTCAGCTTCTTTCTCTAATATGAGGGAGCTCGACTCCGTGGACCCAAAGTGTCTCCTGGTCCTGAGGACAGAAAAGGGATGATTCTCTGCAGATGACAAGTTACCGAAGCATCCAGAGCCAAGGAAGAACCCAGTAGGCAAAACCCACTTCTTCCTTCATCTCAGTTAAGCGAGGGAAGCCTGCAGGGAGCGAGCTGTGGGTCGGTAGGGTCTCTCCCACCTGGGCCACACGGACACTCCCCGCGATGGTCTTGAAGTCTGGGTCCTTGGTGGACAAGTCCCTGTTCCATTACGGTGCAGGATTTGGGTAGTAACGAACACGTCACATTTCCACTGGGGGCCTGTACCATCCTCTTGCTGGATTTAAAACTACGTACTGGGGACAGTATTAAGTTTAAGTGGGGACAATATTAAGGTTAAGACACCTGGGGGCACCTGAGTGACTCAGTGGGTTAAGCCTCTGCCTTCAGCTAAAGTCATGATCTCAGGGTCCTGGGATCGAGCCCCGCATCGGGCTCTCTGCTCGGCAGGGAGCCTGCTTCCCTCTCTCTTTGCCTGCCTCTCTGCCTACTTGTGATCTCTCAAATAAATAAATAAAATCTTAAAAAAAAAACCCCACACCTGTACAAGGATGATTTGTTCAGGACACTGTGTTTTTCACACACACTTCACACTGACTGGCCACCTGCACCTTGTCTCCCCACGAAAGATTTTTCCCTCCACTCAGCAAGGGCCCTGTTTGTGGAGATGCTGTGGTGGTGGTCGTCATGACAGCTGGAACCTGGAGAGCCCAGGGTGATTATAAAGAAAGAAGCCAGGGTGTTGTGGGGTGGGGGTGTGTGTTGGGGGGGACCCTGGCAAGTCCCTGCCGCCCACAGCAGGGCAGGCTGTCCTGCAGTCACTGTGAGGGAGGAGAGGGTCCCACCCAGGGGTCGCTCTGCTGTGTGGGCCAGGGCTGCTTCAGCGACGCCCCCCCCCCCCCCCCCCTTCCGATGTGCTGAGCAGCCTGGCCGAGCTGACACCCAAAGCACCAACTTCCAGATGTAAGCGGTGCCGGGCGCTGCACAGACACAGTGCTTCCCGGTTTATTCCCCATCGTAACCCAGGGATGCAGCAGCTGTTCATCCTGTTTTATACGCCGAGCGACTGGGACAGGGGATGAAGTACAGTGCCTCGCCTGGCTGGTCTTCTCTGTAGTTTAATTCCTCCTTCAAACACTTGCTCAAGTAAATAGTGACACTGGTGTGAAGACCTCCTGGGGGTGGGGAGAGGAGGGGACGGGTATCATCAGTGCCTTCTGGAGAGTTGACTTTTCTCCCCAAAGACGGCCCAGAACATTGGTCTCAGTCCTTTTGCAGTGGTCCAGGTAGCCACGGTGACCGACCATTCTGGTTTGCTGGAGACGGGGAGGCTTTCAGTGTGAAATCGGGATAGTCCCAGGCCAAACCGGACACTTGGTTCCTCCAGGAAGCCCAGAGTCTTCGGACTTTTCCAGATGGCCTTTAGGATGCTTCCAGTCCTGCCTGGAGGCTGTCCCCAGGCTGATGGCCGTGCAGCCTGTCCTTGGTCCAGGACATTCTGAGGTTTCTCAAAGCTCTAGCTTGTCAAGGTCAATCATTAAGTACACTGATCCTCAAGAATGTGGCACAGAAGCTAAGCCTCCCTGACCCCATTAGTCTAGGGAAGTGGACCAGAAGTTTATTAGAGGTCTAAATATTTATGGAGAGCCATGAGTGCTAATTTTAGAAACCATTAGGTTTCTATTTTTAAACTTGTACTAAAAGGATTTGCTAATTTAAGAAGTGGATGTTAATGAGCCCCCAACTCCCAGCCACCAGCTCCCTCACCCCTTCCCGGTAGTTACCAGCAGCTGCTACTGGCATTAGGTCATAACTCAACTTCCCCGCAACCACTTTTCACTTTGGGGCCGTTGAATGGAAAAACAACTTCAGATGAATGCATCTCCTTGGAAACCACATAAAACTCATCCCTGATACTCCGGAAGGATCTTGCCCAAGCATGCCTCCCAAGAGGGGCAGTGCGTGCAGAACTCAAGCCAGCCGTGTTGAGGAGCTGCGACTAGCTTCACCGATGAGCTACTCTTTTCCTGCAGATGTGTGTGTGCTTGTGGAAGCATTTGCTAGAGAGACGTGAGTCCAAGACAAATATGGTCCTAAGACTCGAGTTCCAAAAAGACCTTGACAGGCTGGGTGGGTGGGGCTGAGCGTAACAAGATAAGGCACTCCAGGAATAAATGTTGGGTCTTGCACTGGGGTTCACACAGTCCCCAAAGCACCCGCCTGGGTGGGTAATACGTGGCTTAGTTGTGTGAGCAAGCAGGATTTAGGATTTGCAGGATGTCTTGTGTGAGGAGTGTATGTGTTAGATGGGTTTGAGAAGGGCTGGTGACTGCTGGTCTTCTCACTGCTCGTAGTATGCACGCAGGCACTGTGAACCTCCCAGAAAATTCTGTGTAGCATTTCCTAAACTTACTTGACTAGGGACATCGTCTCTTGACTCTTCCAGGAAAACTTGAAGTCAAATCACTCTGGCAAGCAGACCGAGAGGGTACAAGTCCCATAAAAGTTTAATGGAGCAATGATGAGCTAGAGTTGCTAAAAAAGGCAAAACCAAGTAATTTGATTTTCGGGAGGCTGAATGAGCACAGATAGGAAGGCCAGCAGGATGTAGGGTTTGCCCCCAGCAGAGTCTCAGAAAGCCCCAGGGCTATAAAGTAACATGAAAATCCATGAAGGGCAGCTGTGGAAAACACCAGGGCACTGTCGGCCCCTCAAACTGGATCTGGTTTTATGAGCACCAGATCTGAAAGGTGAGGGTTTTTTTCCATAACTTTTATGTTGCTCCTTCCTCTGTTGTCTGTGAGCTACAGTTTTTTTTTTTTTTTTAAGGAAAGAAAGAATTAAAAAAAAATAAAATAAA
Source organism: Enhydra lutris kenyoni (assembly GCF_002288905.1). Lineage (NCBI taxonomy): Eukaryota > Metazoa > Chordata > Mammalia > Carnivora > Mustelidae > Enhydra > Enhydra lutris. Next base: position 7,192,379 of record NW_019154127.1, read on the forward strand.
AAAGGAGCAGAAAGCTTTAGCACACGGTGGAGTTCAACCTTCCAGCCTGCCTGGACTCCAGCTGTCTCCCAGTGGCCAATGGGGACAGCCTGGCTAGGACAAGGGACTGAAGCACTGTTCTCCCAGCCCCCTGCTCCTGCCTTTTTACTGTCCAGCAAAAGATGTCCTGAGCACATCTAGTTCATCCTTCATTTGCTGGAGTGTGAGCTCAGATCTCCCCCTACCATCCAGATGGCCTGGAGGGGTGCAGGTGTGAGGCCAGTAGGACATTTGAGTCACATGATGTCCCCATGCCTTAGAAATCTCACCTTTGGCTACCTGTAGCTGTCACCCACCTCACCCCTCGAAAACTCAATCCCATTACGAGTAGCTCACCTGTGGGCAGGCGTGGCTTGCTGGCTCTTCCCCACCCACAGTGTGGAAGGGTGTGTCAGACCTGGTGTGGGGGTGATGGGGAAGGAGGGCACAGGCTGGATGTGTGGGAATTTCTTTATCCTGTATCCCCTGGACACTCCTGTCTAGAGGAAGAGATGGAAGGTTTGGCCACTCAGCCAATTTTCAACTTTGAACTGGCCTGCAGTGGGAACAGACTTATAGCCATCTGGGAATGAGCCATCATACACACGTCTGCCCCAAGGGCTCCTGACGTGGTGTTGGGTCCATAGTGGAGACAGCATACAACCTGGCTTCCTAGAGCTTATCAAGGAAAAGGAAGAGCTGCCTTAAAGAAAAATGGTCCTTGGACTTTGTAAGTATGCAGAGTTGTTTCAACTTTGATATTCAGCAATTTAAGAAAATGTTTGGTTCAAAAAACCCAACTGGACTGGCTCTTTTTTTTTTTTAACTTAATTTAATTTTATTTATTTATCTGACAGAGAGAGATCACAAGTAGGCAGAGTGGTAGGAAGAGGGAGAGGGGGTAGCAGGCTCCTCACTGAGCAGAGAGACCGAGGGTTTCTATCCCAGGACCCTGAGACCATGACCTGAGCGCAAGGCAGAGGCTTAACCCACTGAGCCACCCAGGAGCCCCTGGACTGACTCGTCATTGTTGCTTAGCTATTTCACAAATGCTACACCTTAGGAACTAAGAATAAACTCAAAGTAGATTTGGATTCACCTTAATGAGATGAACTAACCAAACGAAACTGAGAAAAGAAAATGACTTTTGTGCTATATCCAAATGAAATAACTACACCTAGTATTTCCTAAGTATATGTTGGGCACTGTGTTTCTTATTAATGTACAAAGCAAACAGATCTCTTTTCTAGAAGCTCAGGTATATTCTGGACGTACGTTATAGTGCATCCTCTTACCCAAATATATAAGAATCAGGAGAAAGGGATCAAGTAATATTTTGGAAAAACCATTTCATATTCATTCAGGATGGGCCATACTGTGGAGTTTTGGGCTCTAAAAATAAAGTTTCCTTTATTACTATTCCAAACATTCTGTAACTTTCCTTGGGTTATTTTTCAGACTGGTAGCCATCTGTAGTTTAAATTTATGAGGATTTCTCTGCCATCTACAGATGTTGCAGAAGAACGGCAGTCTTTCTGTGACAGCCAGAGACAGAATAATTGTATGACTAACTTATTACTATCATGGTGGTTAGAGCTTGCTTGTGCTAATCAGGGATATCAATGTGAAATATCGTGCCCACATCATATAGATATGACAATTTATAGATTAAATTTTTCCCCTCTCTTTTGGATGACCAAAGAAAAATCTATTTTTCATAACAAGCACTGGTTTGGGGAGAAGCCTGTGTTAATACAGATGAAAACCATGGCTTTGTGGTTAGACCATTTTCAACTCAGTGAGACTGAACAGTCTATTGATTTTAGTGAAAACTGTAAGTTTAAGTAACTGCAGCCATAAAAAATTCTAAACCATTTCTCAGGAGGCATTATCTCTCTAATTTCAACTCATCGGATTTAATTAGAATCCATTACAAATACAGCAGGTAAGTATTTCTAAATGAAATTACTGACTTTCATTTAATAAAATACACCGCTGCTTTTGCATACCTGTTTTTCCTGACAAGATAGTTGTCTAGATTTGCTATGTTGTTGTTTTTCATTTTTCAAGGCATAGATGAATAAAAACCTGTTAGACAAGAAATGTATTGAAAGGTATGGGGCACCTGGGTGGCTCAGTCATTTACTGTCCGACTCTTGGTTTTGGTTCAGGTCATGATCTCAGAGGCGGTGAGATTGAGCCCTGGATTGGCCTCCATGCCCAGTGGGGAGTCTGCTTGAGAGTCTCTCCCTTGCTCCTCCCCCAACTGGTATGCCTGCTCTCTCTCTCTCAAATAAATAAATAAACCTTAAAAAAAAAAAAAGGTAAAAAGACATGGGTATTGTCTAAAGTATTAAATTAGGGGCACCGGGGTGGCTCAGTGGGTTAAGCCTCTGCCTTCGGCTCAGGTCATGATCTCAGGGTCCTGGGATCAAGCCCCGCATCGGGCTTTCTGCTCAGCTTCTCCCTCTCTCTCTGCCTGCCTCTCTGTCTACTTGTGATCTCTCTCTGTGTCAAATAAATAAATACAATCTTTAAAAAAAAGTAAAGTGTTAAATGATGATTAGATGACTCACAGTTAAAATGTTTGAAGGGAAACTTTTGTATAAGGGATGTTATAGGCTGAATTATGCTCCCCACAAGAAGCTAGTGTTGAAGTCCTAATATCTAGTGCCTCAGAATGTGACTTTATTTGGAAATAAGGTTGTTGCAGACATAATTAGTTAAGTGAAGTCATACTGGAGTAGGGTAGGCCCCTAAATCAATAAGACTGGTGTTCTTATCACAAGATGGCCTTGTGAAGACACAGAAAAATAGGCAGGACACCATATGACAGAGGAGGCAGAGGTTGCAATGATGTATCTTCAAGCCAAGAAATGCTAAAATTTGCCAGCACTCTCAGAAGCTGGGAGAGAGACATGGAACAGAGTTTTCCTCACAGTCCTCAGAAGGAACCAACCTTGCTGACTTCTTGATTTTAGACTCCTGTCTCCAGAATTGTAAAAGAATAAGTTTCTGTTTTTTTTAAGCCACCCAGTTTGTGGTACTTTGTCACAGCAGCCCTAGGAAATCAATACAGGAGACTAGCTGAATGGCAGCATGGGACGTTGTAGAAAAGAAGCGCTCATGTCTGAATATGAGAAGTGGATCCTTCCCAGAACAGGCATTGAGCACAGTCTGATGACTTCACATTTGTCATGGAAAACAATAAGGCAGTAATTAGCTTTATGTCCCAAAGTGTAGAGGACAGAATCTAAGGAGAGGTTAGAGAACACAGAGAAGGAAGAATTTGGAAGACTGTAGTTGTGGAAACTCAAGAGCAAGTGCCAACTACAGTAAGTAACCCATACAGCAATCAAATAACTCAACCTCTCCAGATTGGAAAAGTGTATGAATCCATTGATCCCAGGCTGCCAGGCTTTCCTGTGGAAATCCAGTAAAGCTCAGTGGTACCTCCCTTTGGGCCTTAATGTCAAAACAGAAATGAAAACAAGCAATAGGACATTGTCCTAGCTGGGCCAGAAACCTCCATGAATAAGGTAACTCTTCCATGAATTTTATAAGCTTGTGAAACTGAACTGGGGATATATTACAGCGACTAAAAATGTGGTGTCAAATGAAAACATATTACTGAGATTTATTAATGCTAAATAAAATATAGTTAAAATGATGTTTAATGTTCATTCTCTGTAAATTTAGCTTTTTGAGCCCAGGTGCACAGAAGCTGTTAGTTATTAATGCTAAGAGTAAAGCAATCCCAGCTAAATGTACTGTTTGTAAAATGCCAAACATAGGCTAAGTGCTTCTGTTGGCATTACTTTATTTAACCCTTTAAGAAATCTGTGATGTGCATGTTGTTGTCCCCATTTACAGATAGGGAAACTGAGGCTTAGAGAGGTAAAGTAACTTGTCCAGGATCACACCTGGGCTGAATCAGAGACCAATGCAGACTCCTGTAATGATCCAGGTAGACGATGCTAGCAGTAACAAAGGTGAGTGCTGAAAAGAGGTCGGTGAGGCTGACAAGGTTCACTGACAGGTTAGCTGTGGGGTGTGAGAGACAGGAGTCAAACACAGCCCCAGGGGTTCTGCTCAGGCAGCTTGAGGAATGCAGCTGCCAGTTATTGAGAAGGTAAAGACAGTAGGAGATGGGCAGGTTTGGAGGGTGAAGGGCAGAAAAGAATCTTGTTTTGAACATGTTGAGTTTGAGATGGCTATCACTGCCCAGGTGGGGACACCCATGGTTAGACGTAGATGTGCAGAGTTCAGGGAGGAGACTGGACTGGAAAAGGCCATTTGAGACACAACAGCATACACCTGGGATTAAGAGCCATGAGACTGGATGACACCCATGGACAGGGAAGGATAGGGCCTGCCCAGTGACTCAGGAACCCTTTAACATCAGAGATTGGGTGATGAGGAGGAGTCAGTAGCATGGGGCACAGGAGTGGCCACGAGAGGGGAGACGACCCAGCGTAGTGAGTGAGGACAGAGATCCATGTTGGGGAGAGTGATGCGCCAGGTCAAGTCATCAGACAAATCAAGCAGTCTGAAGGAATACTGAGAAATGATTATTTCTCAGTGGGATTCAGCAACATGAAGGAAACTGCAGACCCTGGTAAACACAGTTTTGGTGGAATGATTATAATGGGTTCAAGAGAGGACCAAGATGGGGCAAATGAGCCCAGAACATTCTTTCGAGGACTTGGACAATCAAGTACCCCCCTAGCAAGTTTGTTTGGTTACCACCCAGTCCTCTTTCACCCAGCCCCTCCTGGGTATTCAGCCAGTCGTGTATCAATCTTGGCCAACATAGGGCATTTATATTTTCCTGGATGGCCCCCTGAGAACAAATCTCCTGTCCTTGGCCCCAAAGAATATCACTCACGTCAGTAAAGATATGACTGGTTCAGCCCTAGGAGGGAGACCAGCGATACTTCCAGGTATGTGTTTCTAGAACGTTTTAAGAAATTTGAAGTTAGGGGGGAGCCAGGTGGTGGGTATTATGGAGGGCACGTATTACATGGAGCACTGGGTGTGGTGCATAAACAATGAATTCTGTTACGCTGAAAAGAAATAAATAAATTTTAAAAAAAGAAATTTGAAGTTAATTGAGTGAGGTATGAAATTTCAGATTGCAGAAGTCCTCATTAAGGCAAAAGCCTGCTGATGATATAGCACACGGCGTTTCTAGCTTAGTCTTCAGACACATACAAAGGGCCGTGTTGTGCGTTTTCTCTGAAGAGTACGGGCCACCATAGGTTACATTTTCCCGTTCTCAGGATGGGCTACATCATTGGCAGAAGCCAGTGCAAAATGAAAATGTGGGGCCCCTTGTTCAAAAATCCTTATAAATTTCAAGATGAATGAAATATAATGCAGTGTGTGCAGCAAGCATGGGCCACTCCTGAGGGTGGGGTCTTGTGGGACCTGGCAGGTGGCAGGCCTTTGAAGCCTGTCCTCCTGGTTATGGACAGAGCCAGGAGCTGGACGTTGGGAGTTTTCCTCCCTTAAACCCATGAGCACATCTCATTGAGATGTTGAACAGGAGACACTTTTGCAGTATGCTGCAGAATAAAAAAATATGGTTTCATATGTTTATTTTTTCCTCATTTAAGTGTAGCCCAGATGCCTCTGTAAATGCCTGGCAAGGAGGAGCCTTTGGAAAACAAAGCTATTGCCGGCCTCCTGTGCCCGAGAGTGGCCTCCAATGGAAACAGACCTGTCGTTCTAAATCTGTTTTCACTTTCCTCTTGTTCCAGGGAAGCTGTAGGTGTGCGTGCCATTGGGTGTGCACGTCCAAGCCCAGGAGGGAACAGCTAGCTGCCTCTGGGTGGCTTCTTCTTGGAGACTCTGCTCCAAGCTCCCGGAGTCTGGCAGGACCCCCAGCCCCTAGCGAGAAGGGGTGAGGTGCCTGAGCCACAGCTGCTCCTTGTTCCTTCCAGGGTCCCCCACACGGGAGCCCTCCGAGAGCAAGCCCTGGGCCCCCTCCCAGCACACAGCCCCCAGTGGAAAATTCCCAATGCCTTATTGCTGTTGGCAGCCCCAGGAAGAAGCCTGTGGCCCTGGCGGCCGCTCGTCCCGCAAACAGTGTAAGGAGTATGAAGATCATCTGGAGGGAGGAATGTTTGCGTTTCAAAGCGCCAAGAATCACTCCTGAACTGGCAAGACGGGCGGACCGTCTGTATTTTAAAACAAGACATCGGAAGAAGCCTGGAAAACAGGCTCTTAGACTTCTTGTTCTGTGTGATGGAAGATATTCCCTGATAGAAACGACAGAACAATTTTTTTAAAGACATTCAATTGTATTGATTTTTATCTAGAAAACCCTAGAAAACAAATATTTGCAGTAACATTTTCATGGTACCAAAGGAAGAATCTATGTTTCTCCCCCCGCCCCTTTTTTTGGGACAGGTTTCTCTGTAGATGCTTAAGAAGCATCGATCCCATTGTAGACGTGGGTAAGTGACACGCAGTAACTGTCAGAGATTTTTGCAAAGCAGATGGTGCCAGATAAGAACGGAGGCCGACTTCAAGTCTCACTAATTCGAGCAAACAGCTCAGCCTTACATGACTCACCTGGCTATCTACCTCATAACAGCTGCTTCCCAGAACTGTCTAGAAGATGCTGAGATAATATACGTAAAAACCTGTAAGTGCGGTGAGGACCCCCGGCGAATGCAAGGCCTGTGCTGCAGATTTATGTCATCATGAATAAATCCGTTCCTGACTCCATCCAAGCCAGCCCGGACACCCGCACCGAGCCCAGACCTGGCACGGAGTCGCCGGAGAACACAGCAATGGGGCTCTTCTCTGGTTTCCCAAGACTTCAAAACTAAACCGAGCGATTAAAAGATTTTTGGTCTTGAAAACTGCAGGAATTAAATGTCTCGGTGGGAATGTGCAGCCAAAAGCCAGTGTCCTGAGTGACTCCACGTTTGGGGACCCTCACAGGGCACTAATCTAATCCCGGATCCCTTTCTACTTTGCCTGTGGCCCTCCCAGCAGGCCTCGGGAAGACCGCCCATCCTGGGAAGACCACGGCAGCTGTCGGGATGTGGGGTTCAAGGTAGTTGAAGGATTAACTGACGGATCAGATTGCATGGAATTTCCCCTGTTTTACCCTTATTAAGAGAGATCTATAACTTTCCTGCCCCTTCTCCCATGCCAGAGTGTGTGTGTGTGTGTGTGTGTGTGTGTGTGTGTGTGTGTGTGTGTTGGCGGGGAGGGGTGCGGGTTGTGGGGAGGATAAGTCTCCCACGTCTGGAAACTCTGGACGCTCCGCCTGGCCCTCTTTGCAGGAGAAACAAGCCAGTCACGGTGCAAAGGGTCAGGGACAGTGAGCTCAAGCTGACACCGCCTTGAAACACTCAACAGATTTCGTCCTTGCCCCCAGACCAGGGCCAGCCAGTGATGAAAGAGTTCTGCCCAAACCCTCAGGAACGGGGTCTTGACCTTCCTGGCTCATTAGGAACCCAGCTGCCCTCACTCCTGGCTGCTGGGGTCCCCCCAGGGGTCCCCAGGCCCCCTCCAGCTGCCTTCTTGCCTGTCACCTGGAGAACACTTGCCTGCCCACGGCTCTGGTCGGCAGGGCCTCACAAAACCCCCAGACAATTGACTGTCAACCCCAAACCCTCCCGACTCATCGCCTCACCGAAAACTCACATGCAGAGGCTCTGAGTTCCATCCGCTTCATCAGGTCCCTTGTCAGTGGGGCTGCTCCAGACCCTGGCCGGGCCAGCCCGTGTGGAACCAGGATTCCTCCGGGACGCCGCCGCCTCCAGTCTTCCCTCTTCCACCAACTGGAAGCTTCAAGGCCAGAAGATTTGAGAGAAAAGTATTACCTTGCCCTTTGAGAGGGACCTGCGTGGGCACAGGTGTTATCGGTTGAATGGTTAACTGCCCTGTGCACGATAGGAGGCAGCCGGGCCAAGGCAGACATTCAGGACCAACCAGAAATGTCATTTCTGCACCTTGGAAAAGTGCCCAATACATCTGAACATTGTCATCTCCTCCCTAAAACACCCTCCGGTGACTCTCCAGGGCGGCCGGCATAAAGCCTTGACTGCCCCGCCAAGTGCCGAGGTCTACCCACGGTCAGCCCAGGCCACCTGCCTGTGCTCCCTGCGCCGGGCCCATGGCCTGTGCGTCCATACTCAAGACTCGCCTGCAAATAGCCCGATGCCTGCCCATGATCCAGCCCCTCCTGTGGCCCTGACCACCCACCATCCCCCGGGCCGGTCAGCTGGCAGTTGTCCTCGTGCCGCTTGGGACTTTTATCAAATTGAGCAACCCAAGAGTTTCTCAACTTGCAGGCCGCTGTGCTCTGGACACAAGCCACCGAGTTTTGACCAACATGCAACTGCGTTTTATTTTTTCAGCCACAATTGCAGATATAGGCAGTTAGGTGATGTCTGCTGGTAGAGTATGGAACTGGGTGGGTCGTGGGGCACGTGTGGAAGGAGAGGCGATTTGCTTTGAGTTGGAGATAAGGGACAAGGCGAAATGTGAAGCCAGTGCCAAAAGAAGAAGGTGGCTTTCTTGGGATTTATGAGAAGTTTGCCTGGAGAGCCTGATGGGACTGGGCATAATCCGGAAAGGTAGGACAGCACCTGAAGGAACGGGGCTGTGCTGGGCGTTCTGGGATACAGAATTTAGCTTGACTCATGCGTCTGTTCCTTTCTCACTGATTCCATCATGATGCTCCAAGGGCAGGGACTTGGGCTCCTGTGTTCTCTTCACTGCAGTCCTCTGTCTGCATGGCTTTGGTTGGTGCTCAGGGACAACGAAGGAGCTCAGCCACGGGCAAATGGCTCTGAGCAGGGACCAGAGTCTGGCCTCTGTGTCACTGGCAATGGGAAGGGTGAGGGCAGAGGGCGTCTTGTGGAAGCGCTGGGATCTTGGAGCAGTTCAGAAGGGTCTGTTAGATTATTACTGTCTGAGAACTGACCCACAACCAAATCCACACAGCTTCTTTTTAAAATCTCTTCTCTAAAAGTAACTGTTGTAAACAAAACCATCTTTAGTGCAGAGCCCTCACAGGGCCCGAACCTCTTCTGTCCAGTGAATATCATCTACAGTAAAATGTACCCGCACCATCTGTAATTTTATGCTGGGAGTTTGGGGGGATGATTTTTATCCTTTTGTCTTTGGGGGTGATTTGGCTACAAGTAATACATTTAATTTACAACTGTCTTCGATATCTTGGCCCTGATTGTGTATATTTGGGAAACCCTGCACAGACAAAATGTGAACCCCAAATAGTTTCAAAAGATTATGTTTTTATAAATACTACATTTAACAATGAACAAAGTGGACAGAAAGTTATGTTTTGTAGACTTTTAAAAATTTTCCATTTTTAAAAAGATTTTATTTATTTATTTGACAGAGAGAGAAAGAGAGAAAGAGCAGTAGGATCCCCTCCCTGGGATCATGACCTGAGCCAAAGGCAGACGCTTAACTGACTGAGCCACCCCGGCGTCCCTATGTTTTATAGACTTTTGTTAAACCTTTGTTAAATCGATTTTCTCTGAAACAATTCATTCCTGTTCTGGGCTGAAGTGTGAAAACTCCGAGGCCCATGGCCCTGGCCTATGGCTCCTGATGGACAAATGAACCTTTCCTGGGCGAGAGGATGAAGACACAGGTTCATCAGTTTATTGACTGATTGATTGATTGAGCTCAAACCTATGTGAGCAACAGGGGGCTTGGTGAGCAAGACAGACACTGCTCTTGCCCCCTCAGTGTGTGGGGGGTGCGGGCACACAGAGCCTGCTGCACAACTGACAATGGGCAGACAGGGAGGTTAGGCTTGGGGGCTCCACCCCTCCTTTCCAAACAGCCGAGACCCTCATCCTCATTTCTCCTACCTGCCATCAAAGCCCACCCTTGGATTCTTAACATTTTATCCCGCCCAGGAGGTATTTTTAAGTCTAAAGGATATAGATTTAATAGTGAAATTTCAAACACCAGTCAGGGTACAAAGGAGGATTGGGAGAGGAAGGTCTTGAGCATTTTCTAATACTCCTAAAATCATTCCATTGACTGGTGACTTCTGTCGCAGATATAATAGAAGCCAGTAGATACTCCAGATTAGATGGGTGGACAGATGCATGGATAGATGGATGGATGGAGGGATGCATGGATGGATGGATGGACGGATGGACAACAGATGACGGACGATTATATCACCTTTATTCTCTCAGCTTGTGTTTAAAGCTTGATTCGTTTTCTGACTTCTCATAGAGCGGGGCTAAGGTCTGACAGACATCAGGGAGTTGGTAAAAAGTTTGTTGCATGAACAATTTAATGAAAGGGAGGTTATATATGAAGGAGGCCTGTGTTTCGGGGTTTCTGTTTGGGCCCCTTTTGATTTGAGTAACTCACAAGCAGGCAACTTGAGTCTGCAGTTAGCAGAGTCTTGGCTCTCTTCTTGGGGTAGAGGCCATTGCAAGTCTTTACTTGCAATGTAAAGGCTCAATTTATTGACAGCATATCCAATCGAAGCCACAAGACTCCCGTGGAAACCTTTGTTCCAGATTTCATTTTAACTTGGCAATGGTCTGACCTTGGTGGATTCCTCGTATCAGTAATAACAATAGTAAAATGATACCGAACACTAACATAGCACTCATTGTGTGCTGTTTGTGGTTTTAAGCACATTACATCTATTTACTAACTTAACCCTTAAAATAGCCTTTTGCTTCAGGCACTACTATTTATACCATTTTATGGGTGGGGAGATGGAGGCTCCAAGAAGATAAATGACCTGCCCAGGGTCACCCAGCTCTAAGTGGCAGAGGCAGGACTTGAACCCAGGCAGATTGGCCTCAGTGTCTGGGCTCATATCACTGTATACATCACATCCCCAACATCAGCTGGCAGCTGCCACGCTCCTGTCACTGAAGGAGAATTTTTGCTGCCCCCTCACAGAGAGGGCTCCTGTGGGCACCAGGCTGGTAAGGGGCTGGTTTGGAGTCCTGGCATCGATGATGGTGTCATCTGTGGAGGGACCGGCGAGTTGGAGGCGGCTCCTTGCCTGCCTGCTGTCAGCTCAGGCGTGAAGAGAAGCCCAGTTGCAACAAGGAAACAACCAGCCTCGCAGCCCTCACTACCCCACAGTGGGCTGAGGGGGGCAGGGACAGGTGTGTATCCTTGTATCCATCAGAGGACTGGGCAGTCTGGTCTCTTTTCTGAGGATGACCAGGGACTTATTGACCCTTCATGGGGAGGCGGGAGGGGCATGCCAGACCATCAGGTTCAGCCACAGTCTACTTTAGAATTGGGGGCTCTGGGGCCATTTGGAAGAAAAGATACTAGAAATTTACTCTCTCAATTCTGGAGGAGTCCAAAATCCAGGTGGAGCTGGGGCCACGCTCCAGAGTGTCCAGGTAGGATCCCTCCTTGCCTCTCCCAGCTTCCAGTGTGGCTCGCAATCCTAGCCCTGCTCTGCCTGAAGATTGTTTTACTCCAATCTCTGCTTCTGTCTTCACTTGGCTTCTTGCCTCTGCGTCCCTCTCTGCACCGGGCATTTTCCTCTTATGAGGACACCAGACGTATTGAATGAGGGCTCAATGACCTCGTCTTCACTTGATTGTATCTGCAAAGGCCCCTATTTCCAAATGAGGTCCCCTTCCCAGGTACCAGAATTAGGACTTAGACGTATCTTTTTTGGGGGGACAGGACTCAACCCATCACAGCTGGGGAATATCTGTGGCTCACCAGTTACTTCTTACTATTTCTATGCTGTGGGATGAAACTGTGTTTTTCATTAGGTCCAGGAAGTCTCAGCTCGCAGCATTGATACCTGAATGCGGGCTAGATCGGTAGAGCAGAAGGTGCTGTATCAGTGAAGTTCATTTCCAAATACAGAGCAAAAGCAAGATGCCGTCCTATTCTTACGCTTTGCTTTGTTTTCTGAAGCTTCTGCCTTGGCTGCCCCAGGACCCTCTCACCCTGAGTTAAATGGCAACAAAGTGACAAGGAAGGCAAACCGGGTAATTATCTGGAAGCCATGCGGCCTCATCGGGGGGAACCCCTCATTTTCCATCAACTGTAAATCACAGCATTTGTCCGTTTCTTGAAAGAATCCTTCAGAAATAGCTAGGGTTAATTGTGCTTCGTAGTCTACCTCGAAAGAGTGTTGGAAAGAATTTTGCTTAGTGGGTACATGTCCAAGTAGGAAATAGACAAGTGAACTGATGGCAAATGTATTTAACAGGGAAGACCATGGGGAAATGAATTAAATAGGATCCTATTTATGCTTTTATCCTAGAAGACGAGGTAGATTTTAGTTCAAGCAGGGCTTCTCTGGTGCTGTCTGAACATAGATAGCTTGGCTAAGGCTGGTCACTTAGTAGGAGATGGGAAGTTTCTGAAATTTAAACAACCCATCTGTGAGACATGACCTCCCTTTTATTTATCTGGTGCCCCTAATGCAGCTGACCACAGTCTCAGCAACACGTATTTCAACGTTATCTTGTATTTGCTGATGGCTTTTTTTATACTGTGGACACAGGAAGATTTAACCTGTTAGATGAGATAGATACCAGGAACGCCACAGCCCAAGTGCCCAGAGATCATCTGATACGTGGTGACCACGAAAGAATTATGGCTTAAATACTAAGAGGCCACAAGAATTGAAATTGGAAACTCAAACAGACATTTCTACACCCATGTTCATTCCAGCATTATTCACAGTGGCCAAAGGGTGGAAAGAGCCCAAATGTCCACTGACAGACGAATGAATAAGCAAAATCAGGTCTCTCCAAACAGTGGAGTATTGTTTAGCCTTAGAAAGGAATGAAATTGTGACACGGGCTACAGCACAGGTGAACCTTGAAGACATTATGCTCAGTGAAATAAGCCAGTCACAAGAGTCAATATTACATGATTCTACTTAAGGAAGGTCCCTAGAGGAGTCTGATTCATAGAGACAGAAAGTAGCAGGACAGATACTGGGGCCTGGGGAGGGGGAATGGGGAGTTGGTGTTTAGTGCGGACTGAGTTTCTGATGCTGAACAAGTTCTTGAGACAGTTGGTGGTGATGGTTCCATAAGGATGTGAATGTACTTAATGCCACCGCAATGTACACTTAAAAATGATTAAAATGGTAAGTTTGATGTTCTTTGTATTTTACCACAATAAAAGACAAACACACACGTACGCATAAGATGTGTGTCTTGTCTTTGCCATTCTGTGTGGGACCACCCCATTCAGTGTGGTCTTGGAGGAGTTCGTTAGTTTATGGGAAAGGAGTTTCATTGGAATAAATGTTCTCAGATATGAACCGGGACAACTCTGTCCTTTTATCTCTATTCTAGATAATTCTGAGAGCCAAATGCTAGATCCAGACCCTAGCCCGCCTGGGAGGATGGAGGACTATTGGAGGATTTAAGGCCAGGAAACAGGAACCTCCCTGCAGTGAGCCCTCCTTTCCTCAAGGAGGCACTGTGGGAAGGCCTACTCAGCCTGGTACAGGTGGGGGTGGTCATGCAGCCCTTTGCAGGACCCGGTGGGGAGCCCAGGGCCAGGTGGGATCAGTGAAGATTGCCACGTCATCCACCTGCCATTCTGAACAAAGGCCTCACCTGTGCCAGACTCCTAATTGTTACCCTCCCCAAGCGCAGACAGTCGGCTGACGTTGGTGCCACACCTCTGGGTTCCCCACGCCTTCTAATTTACTGAGTGCTTGTGCGCAAACTATTATCTAACCCTACAGACGGCTCTGTGAGGCATCTGTTATCAAGTTTAGGCATCTTGTCCAGTCTTCACAGCTGGTCATAGAAAAATCTGGGCCTCCAGCTCAAGCTTCAGTTCCTTCCTCCATAGGCTGCCAGCCGGGAGCTGCCCGCCCTCCCTCAAGCCTTTGGAAAAGGCCATGGTGATGAGCAAAGTGGGCTCAGGGCAGAGCCCTGCAGGCTGGCACTGAAGGCTCCATCAAGAATTGTTGAGTGAGCAAGAACGGGGCTCAAGCATGATTCTCAGAAAGGCCTTGCTCTCCGTTCAGGTCCTGGCTAATGTTCATTGGGGCTGAGTGACCAGCACGGCTTTGCTGGGTCCCAGCTGGAAACTGTTCGCAAATATCTCAGCTGCCACGGATCAGGCAGCATATGGATGGGAAAATCAGGTTCTCAAGACACACTCAGACATCATCAGGCCCCTTTCCAAAGGGACAGGAATATTCTCAATATTCAGTTTGAGAAGCACAGAGTGACGTTTGCGTGTGCCCTGACGGACCTTACTCAATCTCCCTTCTAAAGTTTGTGCCCTAAAATGAGGCCCTTGAATCTCTACCTTCAGCTCTTAGTGATCCAGAATCTCCCTCCCTGACCAGAGGCCTCTTCCACGAAGAGGTTAACCAGAAAACAAGAAAGAACACACAGAGCTTGCAAATGCAGAGCAGCAAGGAATGCACTATGTTTCAGAGAGTCGACGAAAATAAGAAAGGAGCCCGATGTCAAACTTAACACCATCATCTTAATTTCCAAGTGCTTTGGGGTTTTTTTCATGTTGGTTTCATGGAAATTTATGTTTGCGGAGAACACTGTATTTGCTACAGGATCTTGCTGTATTCATTTAGCCCGGTAATAAAAACCATCTGCCTGAAATCCCTTTTGGAACAAGAAAGGGTATAAACAAATAGGCAAATGGGCATAAATGACCATGGGAAGGGGGGGGCTGTTTCAGAAAGGGGGAGCGTGGGTGAGCCTGGAGCAAACGCTGCAGGCCAATATTTGCAGGAGCTGTTACCTTTGGAAGGCATGTGTGAGGCTATTATGAAAACCTCTACAGCATTCAGATAAGTATGGTACATTTTGGGAGAACGGGCAGGCACCTTTCCCTTCCTGAACACTCACTCTGTGCTTGGGGTTTCACCACCAGAGTGAGAACAATATTAGGAAGTACTGACCCACGAGGCTCTGCAGTGGGTTGGATCATGTCCCCGCACCCCAAAACTCATATCCACCTGGAACCTGATTGGTGACCTTATTTGGAAGCAAGGTCTTTGTAGATGTAATTAAGATGAGGTCATCCTAGATCAGGGTGGGCTTTCAATCCAATGGCTTCTCCTTGTAAGAGGAGAAGAGGAACAAGAGAAGAGGCGAGAAGAAGGCCATGTAAAGATGAGCCAGAAACTGGGGTGATTCAACCACAAAGCAAGGAATGCTATGGGGTGCCAAGTGCCTCCAGAGGCTGGAAGAGCTAGAAAAGGATCCTCCCCTACAGCCTTTGGAGCCTTCAGGGAACATAGCCTTGATGACATCTTGATTTCACTCTTCTGGCCTCCAGAACTGTGAGAGAATCAAGTTCTGTGGTTTGGTGGGGGGGGGGGGGGGTCTCCTCGTTTGTGGCGATTTATTATGGCAGTTACAGAAAATGCATACAGGCTCCCCCCATCTGCTGGGAGCTGTTTAGGCTGAGAGAGATGGGGCATATTAGAACCAAGGAGAACTTGGTGAAATTCTTGGCCCTTAAGTTGGGAGCCGAGGTCCAGGAGTGGGAAGAACTGATCTTGAAAGAATCCATATTGAGCCAGTGTTTCGGTTAGCTGGTTTTTGTCTTGCTACCCGAGAGGAGATCGCCGGATGGCCACTAGCTGCTCCTGACCCCCAGGGAGGAAAGAAGGCGGCTCCAGAGCAAGCTGTTGGTCAGAGGCTCTGTCCTGTTCTCCTGGTCTTAGGGTCAGCTCCACAGAGTGGTGGGGCACCCTAGGAGTCCTGGCTGAGCTGGAGGGTCTGTGGGTAGAAAGGGCTGATCTTCTGGCTGTCCTGGAAGGCATGACATGACAAGGCTAACTAGTATCTAGTATCTAGTCATCTAGTATCTAGTTAACTAGTATCTAGTTAACTAGTATCTAGTTAACTAGTATACTAGTATCTAGTATCTAGTTAGCAAGATACTAGGTTTTCTACTTCTGATACTCAATATAGGATTTTATGTTCTCAGCAAGACAGTGTTCTTGAAAGTCAGGCATTGAATGGCAAGAGATAATTTTAGAAATTCCTTTAGTTCCTATCACCATATAACGATTGAGGCCTAGAGATTCAATATCTGAAATTCTTATAATCTAGAAAACTCAAGACATTGCATACAAGTTTCTGCTCCGAGGAACAGGGGAATCTCAGTTCTTTCCATCCCTGGTGAACAAGGAGAAGGAAGACCAAAGAAGGGAAAGTTGGTGGTCATATCTGCTTGTGCCAATCTCCCCCAAACTGAATGTTCTGGGGGTAACCCAAAGAAAATGGGCTTTTCTTCTGCTCCCTGTTTGGATCCTTGGAGGAGATAATTCCATCCCCACATGGGGATGCCTGGGTGGCAGAGAGTGAAACACGGTCACAAGAAGGTGGGATGAGTGAGCTCAAGTCGGGATTCCTGGCTCCCTTCATCTCCTCTGAGGCCTGCAGGTGTTCTGGGGATCCTCACATGTCCCCAAAGCCGGTACAGCATGTAGCTGAAACCTGGCTGGGAGCCAATGGCTGTAAGGAGCCCACCTTGGCCAGGGATGGAGTGGGCATCCCACCAGACACTGGGGGATCTCCAAAGTGCCTTGGTCACACATGAGAGCTCCTTAGCCTCGTCTCTCAGTCCCTTGCGTTCAGCAAGGACATCAGCTGGATGCCCAGAGGGTAAACCCAACCCATGCTTCCCCGACTGGGTACCTGTCAGTACCAAGACCAACATAGCTTCTTGGTAGAAAAGGCCAGTACAGGACTGGATGGGAGATCTGTCACCTCCGCATGGGGACTGTGAGCTTCCCTATGCCCTGTTGAAGTCAATTCCTCTGTTGAAGTCCCAGCCCCCAGGACCTCAGAATGTGACTGGATTTGGAGACAGCACCTTTAAAGAGGCAAGAAGGCAAAATGAAGCCGTATGGGTGGGCACTGGTCCAGTCTGGCTGGTGGTCCTTTCCAAAAAGACACACGGAGGGAAGACCATGTAAAGCCAGGGGCAGAGACCAGAGTGCTGCCGCCACACGCCAAGGGATCACAGGTCTGCTGCAGCGGCCGGGAGCTGGAAGACACAGGGAAGGATCCTCCCCTAGAGCCGTCAGAGGGAGCACAGCCCTGCTGACAGCTTAATTTTGGACTTCTAGCCTCCAAAACTAAGAGAATAAATTTCGGTTTTTTAAATCACTCAATCTGTGGCACTTATTTCTGGCAGTCCTAGGAACCTAAAAACACAACAACAATGACAAAAACCCCAAAACTCCATGTCATCAAAATCGGGGTTTCCGAAGGACTGTGCTCCATCTAAGTGCATTTAAAAGCCTTTCTCCTGAGGACAGATGCTTCCACATTTAGGTGGAGGTGGCAGGGCATCTCCGGGGTGGAGGTGGCAGGGCATCTCCGGGGAGTGTCCCTTGCTCCCCTTTCCTGCTGTAAGTCACCTGGTCTGGAGCCCTAAGAGCAAACTCACCACTCCCGCAGGACTGCCTCCTACGGCTGGAGGAGCAAGCCAGACAGACGAAGGAAAGAGACACATGGCACACAGGCTGTCTTTGCCTCCCTGAAGGAAGCAGCTTCAAGTCTGTTTTCTTTTCTCTTCTGTCAGATTGCTCTTTCCTATCTCCAATAACTCCTATCTTTCCGCAAACTCGAGCAGGCCGGCCAAGAGCTGTGAGAGTAGCTAACTTCAAAGGCTTCACATAAATCCTCTTCAAGCCCTCAGCCCAGGAAGCCGGATCGAGGCCGAAGCCGAAAAGTCACTCTGTATTTCATTGCTGTGTAACTGCGACTTTGTTCCCCCTGCAGGTCCCATCTGTCACCTTCATGGCCACCACCAGGATCCCCGCCACCTCCGGACACCTGCATTAGCCACCCTGCAAGGGCTGAGGGACGAGCTGCACCCCAGATCTGCGGCTCACGACTTCCAATTATTCCAGGGGCGCAATCACTGGGGCAGCCTCGTGGTTTCATTTCCTTTGCCGATTTCAGGGTAGCTTTGAAGCAAACGGAGGGACGCAATGGGGCTCCAAGGCAGTCAGTCTTTGGTCTCAACCCTGGCAGTGACCTCGTTGGCAAGCGGGGAATGCCTTTGTGCGCAGGGACAAAGATGAGTGGAGAGCAAAGGGAAAAAAAAATGACATGATAATAATCATGACTTTTCTCTGGTCCGGAGGGATGAAACGTGGGCTTTTCCTTCTACCCAGAATTTTGTCTTCCTTCTCCTGTCTGGGTTTAGTTATCAAAGACCCGGAGGACAACAGATGGCAGAAGCTGCTTGGCGGTGGGTTGGTGGGATAAAATAAGGTTTCCAGTCTCGGATGAGATACGTGCATTTAAGTTCAACAACTGTGTTATAAGGATGAGCCGTGTCTGGAAAAGACTGACAGCAGCAGGCAAGACAGGCCTGCAAGGCAGCCCACAATCAGGCAGGAGCACCTTGAGCAGAATCCTTGAGCTCCAAGGCAGAGATGACCAAGGATCCCTGGTTCTGGCGCCCACCGGTGCCACGCGGGCTTGGTGCCAGTGGGGTCCTCGCGGGAGCCGAAACCCATCCAGGGCTCCGCTCTCCAAGCCCCAGTCCTTGTCCCAGGGTCACATCCTTTCCTCCTAAGTGACTTACTCAGCACTGAAATATTTTTTTGACTCAGCCGCCCAGACGGGGATGTCCTTTTACAATCCAGCCATCGGGGTGAGGCCCCCCCTTTTTTAGAAACCAATTTTCAGTTTCCATGTGCATGAGCCGCCCTGATAGGACAGAAGAGAAACCTTTGTATGGTTGTTTTTAGGAAATTTCACAGAGGACAGGGGGCAGAGCGACATGATATCAATGATGGCAAGCCATAAGTGACTTCACACACGGGTTGGGGGTGGGGAGCACAGAAGCCCGCAACTCACAGGAAAGCTATCCTTTGGAGTTTTTGTGTGAATGGGGCCATTCTGCCTTCAGCCTTCTCCAATTTTGAATTTATAGGGGGAAGTCCAGGGCTATAATTTAGTGAGGAAAATGGGGGCATTGTGTTTTCTCTTTGAAACGACCCAATACTTAAATGGAAAAACAAGACCTGCTCTTAACAATCATTTGGTACACATTTAATAACCAGAAAAATCCTTTAATTTCCGGAGGAGGCTCAGAAACCTTTACAAACGAAGCATGTGGCTACGGTGGTATCTGTTTAGGAAATGCGTGGAACAGGAGCTAGGAAGATGTGCGGGGGCCCCGAGGGGCAAGCCAGTCTGTCTGAAGGCTTCCTCCTGGGAGGACTTTGCCCCCTGTCTTCTGTGGATGGGGCTGGAGGGAGGCAGGGGTTCCCGCCGGCTTCCTTGCTGAGGTTCCTCTGCTGAGCCACTGCCCAGCCATCCCTCACTCCCGAGGGATGTGCCCTCACTCTCTCTTCTTCATCAGGCCCCATCCCCTACGCTCCTTCCTGGCTTCCTGGGGGTGGGGGCAGGAACCAACACCCACAATCTGCATGCCTTTAAACAACAGAAATTTGTTCTCTGATACTCAGGAAGCTATAAGTCCCAAATCAAGGTGTCAGCAGGTTGATTCCTCGGGGGGGCTCAGGGGGTTGCCTTCAATCACTGGCCCTCCTTGGGTAGCAGACGCATCACCCCGATCTCTGCTTCCCTCATCATCCCTCTGTGTCTGTGTCTTTACTCTTCTTCTTAGAAGGACACCAGTCATACTGGACCCAGAGGTCACCTTCCTCGGGTATAATCTTGTCTTAACTCTACAAATTACATCTGCAATGGCCCTATTTCTAAATAAGGTCACATTCTGGGAATCTAGGAAGGACATGAATTTGGGGAGGGGGACACTGTTCAACATAGCGTACCCTCATTCTGCACACACTGAAGTCCACAGAACTCAGTCCACGGAATCCCAAGGACATCACCCATGGGAGTTCCCAGCCTTGCAGGCCTTCTCTGAACGTTATGCCCCAGCTAAGAAATCCATTCCCCTCTACCTCTGTTGTTAGGACCAAACTCCTCTACCTCCACTTTCAACATCCTCCCCGCCCCACAAGGTGCATCACCCTACTGTCCATGGGTTCCCACTCACTGTATCTCCTCTGCCCTGCGGCCACCACACCTGGTCTGATGGCTCTTGTCCTCCCTCCTTCTAGCTGTTCCTCTCCACTCTCACTGTGAGCATCTATCTGCTGTGTCACTGGCACACAGTAGGTCTCAGTTCACACGTGTGTGGTCCATTGAGTGGGATCCCCTGCCGTCTCTCCCAGGTACCTTGGGGCTGCACTGACATAGCCTCTGTTTCCAGGACCCAGGAACAATGATCTGGTGGAGGTCCCTCTGTCCCTGCATCACGCCCTGACTCTCCAGTTCGCAGGTGTTCCACTCAAAAGCCATCGCCCCAGCTAGATTTTAGGCTTCTTGAAGGCTGAGACCCTGATATACCTGTTTCTGGCCTCATAGCCCACTCCAGGCACTGAGAACCCTCAAGAAGTTTTCCCTTCAAACGAGTCAGATTGAAGCCATTTTGCTTTATGAGCCTGTGTTCCTAGAAAGAATTACTCACTGGGGGTTGAGTCAGTGTAGGATGTTAACACAGTACTACTGGGGATAAAATCAAGCTGTTTTATATGTGTTTTGAGTTTCTAAGGGTAGACCTGAGGTCTGCCTGTATTAGCATCTGCACGGCTGCTTGTTAAAACCTGGGTTCCAGAGCCCTGACCCAGACCTACTGAATCAGAATTTCAAGAGGTGGGTCTGGGGGTTGATGTTTTTCCACCAACCCCGGCCCCCTCTGGGGGATTCTTATGCAGGGTAAAGCTGAGGGTCATGGATCTAGACATGTAGACAACAAATATTGATTTTAGATACCCTAGCGGATTCAAGGACAAACTAGTGACTTAAAGCTCACAGACTCAGCCAGGGCAAAGCCAAAAATGGCTTATTGCTTCCTAGGTGACCAGTCATGTCAAGGGCCGTCGTAGTCTTCTGGTGCAGAATGACAGTCTCACAAAATCAGGTGGCCGGTGGAGAAGATCTGGGGGGGCTCTGGAGTGACCCCATGGGCAGTGTTGAGCCTGAAGCCTGCCCCAGCTGCAAACAGAGTCTACCTGTCTTCCTACACTGGTTTCCCCCGAGGAGGAGAATTAGAGAATGCTGTTCATTTATACTGTTTGCTTTGCTTTTGGAAACACCTCGGGGCAACTCAGGATAGGTTTTCACAGTGGTGTTTGACTTGGCTTAGTTGCAAAGTTCCCCCTTTTTAGTCTATTTATTGCAAGTTAGCACACAGCCCCTATCCAGGAGTCCAACACCAGGTCTGACAGAAGTCAAGGGCAGGCACATGAAAGGAAATGGTAGGAGGGCTGAGTTGTGCGTCCCCACACCTTCCTTCCTGGCTTAGAGCTAAGCTGAGGTCCGACCTGTTACTGCAGCCCAGTGATGCCTTGGGATGGAGGGATACCTCCAGCCACGGCCTCCCCTCCAACAGGGCCCAAAGCATTCTTCTCCAAGAAGGAGATATAATCCCTTTTCTTAAGCTCCCGTTTGGCTTACCTGTTTTCTCTTCTTTGTAAAAATTCAACCAGCTTTCACTAGTAAATTGCTGGTCCTTTTGATGTTTGCTTTCAAGCTCCAGTAGATGGGGGCACTTGGGTGGCTCAGTGGGTTAAAGCCTCTGCCTTCAGCTCAGGTCATGATCCCAGGGGCCTGGGATCGAGCTGAGCCCTGCATCAGGCTCTCTGCTCAGCAGGGAGCCTATTTCCATTCCTCTCTCTCTCTGCCTGCCTCTCTGCCTACTTGTGATCTGTCTGCCAAATCAAAAATGAAAAAAAAATTTAAAAATTTAAAAAAATGCTCCAGTAGATGCCATGTTACATTTTTTTAAATATTTCTGTTCCTATTTTTTTTATTTTATTTTTTATAAACATATATTTTTATCCCCAGGGGTAGAGGTCTGTGAATCGCCAGGTTTACACACTTCACAGCACTCACCATAGCACATACCCTCCCCCCTGTCCATAACCCCCCCCCCCCCCCCCCCCCCCCCCCCCCCCATCAACCCTCAGTTTGTTTTGTGAGATTAAGAGTCACTTACGGTTTGTCTCTCTCCCAATAACCTAACCTTCACCACTGTGCTAGCTATTTCATTTACACTGCTTCACTTAACCCACACAAAACTCTGTGTGATGGGTGTTATTAGATCTCATGTGATAATGAGAAAACAAATACAGAGAAATTAACTGAGTGGCCCAAGGTGGCCCAGCTCATCAGTGGAGACCAGGGCTTGCGACTCAGTGCCGTGTTTTCTCAGTGACGGGAGCGCTCTCTGCCTGGTGATGACCTACGCCGGCCTGGACCTTGTTTCTCTGCCTTGAAGAAGAAGAAAACAAGTTTGGCTGAGGGCTGGGAGATTTCGCCTAAAGCTAGCCTCTGTTTGCATTACCTGTCCAGCTCGTATTAGCAAAATGAAAAGTGAGGAGATCTATAGGCTTGTACTGACACGTCTGCAGAGAGTTTCTGTCCATATAATTCTTTTCGTAAACCTGAAAAGCGTGATTGAGATTCACTAGTTTGAGTGACAGAAACAGTTTAAGATCCAATCAGAACATAATCGGGACTTTTAGGATATGGCCATTGTCATCGGACTCAGGGAGGACCGTGCTCAAAGGTGTGGGTATTGGGTAGAATCTGGTACATTTGGGGCTTAGACTGGCGAACTGAGTTGGAACCTATGGACTTCAGTGCCCCACACTTCCTACTTGAAAATCGCCTTCCTACTGCTTTCCTTCCATATTTCCTGCAGTGTGGCATGGGCGCAGCCTTTCTGCCCCATCCCCAAGCACGGCCATTGCGATCCGTGGCGATTGCTGACTCTGTTAATCTCTCTTATCAGCAGCCTGGGCCTGAATTATAGGACCCCTGCTTCTCTCTACTTCAGGGGTCACACAGCAGGCCCCCAGCCAGCTCCTGGTCCTGGATAAAGGTTGTTCTTCACGGGACGAGGAAGTTTGAAGTGAGAATAGTTTAGGACTTTGTTACTCAGCCATGAGAGAACACTGGATAGAAAAAAGCGTTCTATGAATTTAAAAAGCCCAGTGATGGATGAAGCCCAAGGACCCCTAAAGGAGCCCAGCTATTGTTTAAACATGAATCCCATGTCTGAACCTTGTCCACCTCAGTCGATGGGGGCTGGACCAGCAGGCTGGAAGGGGTTAATGGTCCTATTCTGCCTCAACTATGCCAGACCACGTTTTGACTTTCTGTGATGAACTAAAAGCAGTAAGAATAAACCACCACGAGTAACAGTAAGCTCTCACTACCACAGCAGATACCCAGTATGCGTTCTGGTTTACAGATACGAATTCTAGTAGCCACAGAAGCTGAAGTCGGTGCTGTTACCCCAAGTTCGCATTGAGGGGAAACAACAGATTTGACGTGTTCAGTAACTTGCACAAGATTACAATGTTAGCAAGTGGTAGGCCTCAGAAATGAATGGGGTCCTTTCTTCTCCACACTGTCTCCCATGTAACACTATTCTTTTCCCTGCTGTGGTCTGATGCGGTATCACATTCTCCTCCTGCACTAGCCAGGTCAAGAGCCATTATGCCATCCTGGTAGTATGCTGAGGGGTCAGTCCCGGAATTAACAGGGTTCACTCTCAGCCAAGAAGAGAATATTCCGAGGAAATGATACCTTAGATGTTTTTTCCCCCCTTAGTGGATAGACATTACTTGGGAGGATTATGGTGTGTTACAAATGTATTACTGTGACATCTTGTAAATTTCAGAGCCACTGTTTTACACTTCATCGGCATTCCTGATCTCACCGGGGTGTTTACTCCAAATAATACTGTGTGGATGAATGTGTAAGCCTCAAATGCAAGTTGTAACATTATTTGATGAGACACTAAATGATGATGTCTTCAGGGATGGATTTTTTTTCTTGAATATCATGGCTTTAAGGTTATCCATGATTCCTTTACTATGTAGAGTTTCTTTGCATTCATAATTATAATAGTTGTAAGAAACAAGAATTGTTTACTCTTTGTTTATAAAACAAAACACTGTTTCTCAACTATTAAAAAATCTATTTAATCTTGAAAACATCTGACTTGAATGAAGGAACAAGTTCTCAGTCAACACATTGGAAATTGAAAGTTTGGAAGCTTTCAGGGCACCTGGGTGGCTCAGTCATTACACGTCTGCCTTAGGCTCAGGTCAGGTCATAATCCCAGGGTCCTGGATTCGAGCCCCATAGTGGGCTCCCTGCTCAGTGAGAAGCCTGCTTCTCCATCTCTGACTCCCCTTGCTTGTATTCAATCTCTCGCTGTCTCTCTCTCTCTCTCTGTCCAATAAATAAATAAAATCTTAAAAAATAAAGTTTGGAAGCTTCCAAAAATTCTTAATGTGTGGGCCTCATCGCTAGACCTCACCCCTAGACCTATCATACTGTTAGGTCAGATCTCTGAGAAGTGTGGTCTGGCTAGTTATAACTTAGGAAATTCTGCAGGTCATTTTAATATGTAGCCAGGGTTGAGAACTACTGGGTCTAGACAAAAATAGATTTTTAAATTTAGGGAGTTAGATCTGATTAATATTAATGTATGAATGTATCATAAAGGAGAAAGACCTATGTTATGCATCACAATGAAGTTTTGAAATAATGCAATTAAAATGTACGCAATGAATATAATACATACAATAAGTCAATACGTTACAGATACAATTTAATATTCAATAAATATTACTGAATGAATGAACGTCCTACAAAGTTTCATATGGAAATTCTATTTTGATGAAATTAAGAAAACTGTAAGAAGTATCAGTGAGAAAAAAAAACTTTTAAACTATGATACACCATATATTATAAGCTACACTCCAATTTAAAAAATGCTCAAAACAAAGGGAAATCGGTTTTACAATGGATGGACTACAGTACATATTAGTAATGACCACTAGATGTCGCTCTAATCTGCTGCTTCAGGTTTCAAAGGCAACCTGAAAACCATTTTTCTCCAAGTACTTAAAATTGTAATAGTTGGGCTCTTTTAAAGACAAAAGACTTAAAAATCTCACATTTGGGGGGGGGTTGCTGCTCATTTTTTCCCTTGTATTAAGACCTACCTGAAGTATCTCACAAGGTGTAAAATTACTTAAAATGTGAATTGAAAAGTTTGAATGACTTGATAGGAAAAGTGCAATTGCTTCCCTTTTATCCACAACCCTAGATTTCACATTTCTCCCGTTTGTAGTGGGTTATCGAGAAGACACAATAATAGCAAGGCTGATGTTTGACTTAAATCAAGTAAAAAGTAAAATCTGAAGGAAAGAAAATGATGTCTTCTAATTTGAAGTCAGGAGATTATGGCACCCTAAACACATGATTATTGCTTGCCATGATGAGAAAGGCCAGATGAGAAGGGGGAAACGGGGTCGATGGGACTAGGCCCCGAGCTTAACCCATGCCCGGTGTTAATCCTGGGAATTGACCCAAGGTCTCTGTGTTTGAAAACCTGGATGGGGGCGCCTGGGTGGCTCAGTGGGTTAAGCCGCTGCCTTCGGCTCAGGTCGTGATCTCGGGGTCCTGGGATCGAGTCCCGCATCAGGCTCTGTGCTCAGCAGGGAGCCTGCTTCCCTCTCTCTCTCTGCCTGCCTCTCTGTCTACTTGATCTCTCTGTCAAATAAATAAATAAAATCTTTAAAAAAAAAAAAAAAGAAAAAGAAAACCTGGATGATTTCTCCTATTGGGTGAAGATCACTCTCCCAGTAAAAAAATTAAAGGTTTGGGGCCAAAAGGAAGTTCGCAGAAGCTTCTGGAGAAGTGCATAGAGCAGTACTCAAACTGTTCCAGATCACCAATGAGATGAGAACAGAAACTGAGATTAAGCATTTCAAAACAGTTTCGTAGCAAAATAACAAAGTCATTTTATGTCTGTGAAATGTAAGAAGAAATTGAACTTGCATTTTATATGTATTTTTAAATTTCATTTTTCTAGTAATTCAGTATTTCTAGTCTTTTACAAAAGTATTAGTTCATAACAAATTGGAAAATTTTAAAAAGTAGTCTTTCACCCCAAGTAGCTTGGAAAGTACAGCTGCGAAGGTGGGAACCCTAGAACAATGACCCAATTAAACCCCTTAATAATTTTCTAATGGACAACATAGGCCAAAAAGGGCTGAAGAACAGGGGCACCTTGACTGTGAAACACAGGGTGACTGGAAAGGTGAAAGGAAATCCTAAGAACAGCACATCTCAGGGAGTCCCAGCCTCTGAGCCCACAGTTTGCAGCTCACCCCAGGACCCCACCAGCTCTGCAAGGCTCAGAGACCCCTCACCAGCACCCCTAAGCTGCTCCCCTTCCACAATGCACACACACAACAAATCGGCCTTGGGCCAAGTGGAATTCAGGTGGCCATAGTGAAAAGAAAATGCAAAAACCACTCGGAATTGCTCATATTTTATATATGCAGTTTCATAAGAGAAATGCAGAGAGAAGGGCATACATAGACTTCTTCCTGGCTTGACCCAGCCTAAATCAGCTGGCTTTGATGGAAATGAGGCTTAAGGCACAGTGGTTTTCCATGTACAGATAGCGGAGTTGGCAATTTTACTTCTCTAAAAAAAAAAAAATTCCTTGTTGTACTATCATACAGTTGGTGTCATTTTTTGGAAAGTGAATTGGGAATAACTATCAAAATGTCAATTGTGAATACTCTTTAACCCAGCCATTTGCCTGCTAGAAATTCATACTACAGATATCCTCTTAGAGCAAGCAGAGGCACACGTAATACAATATCCAACACTCATTGGCTCTTTCTTCGAAGGATAAAAGTAGATGAAACCAAGATGGCCTTCAATGAGACTAGTTAGCCGATGGCACCCCACACAGGAGGAAAGAATGCACCATTAAAAGGTTCAGTGCTCCTATAGGTAGTCACGCAGAAAGAGCTCCAAGACACAATTTTAAGAAGCCAGTTGAGTGCAATGGGTACAGTGTGATCATATTTGTGCAAAACAAGAAGTATATGCATTTTGATCATGCAGAGAGCCTTTCCGGAGGCTGTATAAAAATCTGTTCACTGTGATTATCTCTGGGAAGTGAAGTTAAGGGTCAAGACGAAGGAGAAAGACTTTTGTATCTGACATCACATGCTTCTGTTTCCTTTTTTAAGTAAAAAGATTATTAATATAACATGGAACAAGGTACCTATTGCAGAGAATAGAATCAAGAGCTATAAGAAATGTCAGCACGTATCAGTCAGCCAAAAGTTACAACATGAGACAAAGGGCTGCATAAAAATTCAGTCATGCTGTAAAGGTCAAGAGACATCGACAAAGGGAAAAACACAGCTCATAGATTGCCATCACCAGTGGCTAGTGAGTATTTTTAGTAACAGGCAATGATCAGCCTCTGGGAACCCTATAAACCCCAGTGGAAGGTGTGGCAGGGGATCTGAGGCTTCCAGGGATCATAGCCATCACCAGGTAAAAGAGTCCAGAGACAACTGCCTCAGTATTTAATTACTCTGTGGACACAGAATGGGCAGAAAGGAGGTTGGGGTTGGTTAGTTGAATTAAAAAAAATGGTTATCTGACCCTGTGTCTGAATAGAGGGAGTGTCTTGGCCACCCGAAGCTCTGTTAACTTCTACAAAAGAGGCACACACATTTCCTGTTTAATTCTATCCTGCACAGGGCCAATTCACTGTGATACCGTTGGTCTCAGAAATAATTTTCTTAGAAGTTATATGTAATCACTCTATTTATATATGTATATAATCCCAACCAGTGGGAGCTGGGGAGGGAGGCTCCCTGCCCACTTGGGGCCTTCAGCACAACACACTCTCTACTACAAATCTTCTCAGGGCTGTCTGAGGCTGAGTGCTGCAAAACACACTGTTTGCTCTGCTTTGGGTTTTCTTTATGCCATTTATCCCATATTCTAGGGAACAGTTTTGACTCGTTGTTGTAGGTCAAATGTGTTTAAGTGATCATCTTGGACTTGCCTCAGACAGACAAAGGAAGAATATTATGCTGGATGTCAAAATGCCAGTTTCCAGGAAGCAAGGGCTGCTTTCACGGAAATGGTACAGGAGGCTGGAGGTGAAGTTCAGGGAGCCATAGGGGATGGGTGCAAGTGCTTTGCAATTGTAAGGAGCATCATAAGCAGAACTGCACAGCTGGGAGAGAGGACGGAGGGCCCCTGAAGGAAGGTCAAGGTAGAAGCCAGAATCAAGCTTATGAAGCCCTGAAGAGCCAGCTTTCCCAACTCCTACACACTTTCTGTGCCATGCCTACCTGATACTATGTGTGTGGGGTGGTGGTGGGGGGGGACGGGACTGGCTGAGCCAGGAGTGGTGGGCACGGGCAGCCGGGCACGAGGGACAACTCCCTCCCCCAGGATCATCACTGCTCAGGCCTCCTCCTACACTTGGAGTGAGGCTACACGTCCTGTTCGCCAGGGCAAGCCAGCTGAATGTCTGCTCCAGCCCCCAAAACACCAGCAAGACAGAGACAATAGTCTTTTGCAGAACTTCCCTGGGGGGTGGGGGCTGGGGGATGAGGTAGCTGGGGACAGGGAAGGTACTCGAATAGGGTCTGGAGGGAGGGGTGCCGAGGCCTGAGTGAGGACAGCGCCCTCTGACACAGGCCACGTGCCCCGAATTGCCAGCCTTCTGTTTTGCTGAGAGGGGTCTGCGGGTTGGAGGCCAGAAATGAAGTCTCTGAGCGGAGGGGAGAGGCTGAAGCTGCCCCCAAGGGCCCTTCTTCCTGCTGGGCCCTTCCTTTGTTTATTCAGAGCACTCAGCCATTCCTCTGAGTAAATACTGAACAAATATTTTAAAAACCACCGTTTAAACAGTGTGGAATTATTAGCCTGTCTCCACCCGGGCCGGGCACTGCTGCTGCGCTCACCACAGCGCACAAGGCTTGTGGGCGGGGACTGCGGAGCTGGCAGCGTGCACTTCCGGCGGCGCCATCTTGTGAGAAGGCGGTGCTCCCACCTCCCGGAAGCTGCGTGGACTAGAACCTGCGCTCTGATCGGAAGTCACGTGCGCAGCGCCCCGGGCCTCCTCGTTTTGGGCTAAGTCAGGAGAAGCTTTGATGTGTGGGCGTGGAGCTTTCCAAGGGGAAGTAGGAGTCGGGATGAGTTGGAACTTTTTAGACCCAGGGAAGGGGAGCCGTGATGTGCTGGCGGTGGTGTTGTCTGAGCGTTTTCCGGGAGTGCCTAGAGGATGGGCTGCCGCTACCACATTGAAATTGTCTCTAACAACCTCAGGAGTCCAGAGGTGGTTCTCTCCGGGAAAGCAGTAGTGGCTCCCTCAGAGGCACTGGTTTCAGAGCGACACCCTAGAAACCGAGTCTGTTTACTAGCCCCTGCCACGCTGCCAGGGGGAGAGATTCAGGGCCCTGCCTGAGACGTGCTTCCTCCCCTGGGGGCTCAGCAGAGACGTCCGGCCTTGGCTAGCACCAGCGGTGTGAACACCCAGAGCCCCGTTAAATCCAGGGCTCAGTCGTGTTGTTGGCCTCCGGATCCTCAAATGCGGGGGGCACAGCTCCCGCTCAGCTCCCCTGAGCACTGAGCTGCTCGGGGCACTCTTCCACCAGCCCAACTGGAAAAACCGGAAAAGCAAGGGTAGCTGCCCTCAGAGGCAGCGTGGGTATTTTCTTTCCTTTTGGCCAGTTCAAGTTTAACTAGAAACTGGAATAATAATTATAATGATACATGTTTACAGGTTTTAACTAATTGATCCCTTGGAGTCCTCTTCTGGGGGGAAAGCTTTCTACCCACCTCATACATCAGGAAAACAAGAGGCCATATGGTTGCACTGGGCTGGGTGGTCGTTGGTGTCAGTAGGAGAGTGGAGACGTCGGTGTCAACAGTTCTTGACTTCTTGGCTTGTGTCCAGATTGCTGGGTCTTGCAGCCCCTGGAAAGGGGAACACATGAGAAACTGACGTGGACCAGACCATAAACTACCAGGAGCAGTTGGCTCTACTTCGGGCCCTGCCTGTGCCTGTTTCTCTTGGAAAGACAAGCTTGGAGAGGAGGAAAACCCATTTCTTGAGTGTTTTGCCCACCTTTAATTACCAGTTAAAACAAAAACATTCTGTAGAGAAAACTCCACTTGAAAGAAAACTCCAAGTTGCTGTGAAGGTTTCATCTTTCCCTTTTGAATTCCAAGGTCTGCAGCCATATAATCCAATGTTGGCCTGAAAAAATATTTGTCTACAGAAACACCTACATGAGTTGAGGGGGACATCGTGCCAGGGTGTGGAGGTGGAACCTGTAATGGTAGCTCCCAGCCAAGTCCCTAAAAATCAGGCTCTGACCTGTTTATTATGAACCCTCTTAACCCCTTGTAACAAATGTATCTGGATTTTTCTCCTGATTCTACCTTCCCCATTGCCAGCAATAGCTTCCTCAACAAATTTGGGTGAGATGGCAAGTATAGGTCTGGCCTGAAGGGCCATAAAGATCTTCAGTGATCATGACTATTTCAAGGTTGGGGAGGTGGTAGAGACACAGAGGGGGCAGGTTGGGAATCCTCCAACACTGACATATGAAGACACACACAGAGGCAGGCAAGTCAGCAAAGAAATGTAGGCTGGGTTCCCAGAGAAAATTGCTTGTGTTTTTTTTTTTTAAATAAGTGAGCAGAAGGGTCAAGCACAATTCTTTCAGAGTATAACAAGACAGATTCCCAGCCCTTTTTGGAAGAATACCCTTGCCATCTCAATAGATTCTCACTCTGAACCCATAATAGGCATTTACTTTAGTCTTGATCCCATATTACCTGGTGGTGGTGTCCAATATTTCATATGTGGGTGCCTTATTTTCCCAAACACTTGGAGACTTCAATGGTAGGGTCCAGAGTTTTCATAATCAATACTAATTAAAATGATTGATCAAAAAGTTTCCCCTGTGTGTTATCAGCTGAAGAACATAAACTAATTTCAGTTTCATTCCTATTGCTTGATTTCCTTTCATCGTTCCAAGTTTCCTGTTAAGGCCCAAACTTTGAGAGTCTTCCCCAATGCAAAGAGCACATTTGGGAGACATGTGTTTCATTTCTTTGCTTTTACACAATGGTAATTTTTTCAGCTACCACAGGAAACTCATGGATTCAGAAGTACAAGGAGCCCCACCAAGGCCTAAGATGATATCCATTGATGCTATCAGCAGGTCTGAATGCCAACATCTGCTTAAAGAGTGATTGCCTCAAGAGGTTCATTTGGTTGGTCTGTTTGCAAATGATAACCTCATATTGAAGTAATTTCTCCCCACTAAAGGGTCTAGAATAGGTTCAGTTGTAATCTATTTTATGTAGTTGTGACTGCCTTAAGAAACCTGGAAAGGGTTATTAAGAATGTGTATCTAAGCAAATGGATAACTTTTCCAGCTCAACAGTCTGTGAACACCATTAGTAGCCATTGAAATGGTTCTCCAGGAAGTGTGGGCTGTTAATAACTCTGCCCCGATGTTCCTATGTGAGCTGAACAATGAGATAATGTATAACTTTGCAAGTAGCCCAAGTGCTCTGAATTGACAACCTGCTCAGAGAGATTGAGATGTTGTGCCGTCCTGTACCCAGAAAATACTACCAAAGGAACATTGGAAAATTACCAACTCTCCCTTGCTAATAGATTTGTCACTCTTGTTGATAGACAAAAGAATGACAAAATGATAAGCTGTGTACCTTTATTGGCTCAGAGAACGGCTCCTCGTCAGGCCACTAGAAGTACTAAGACAGCTCTTATGTGGCAAGGGAGAGAGAATTCTTCCATCAATAGCTATTAATTGACTTTCACTTTGTAGGAAAATATTATATTAAGTGCCTGGATATAGAAAGAAAAATACGTCCTTGGGATGTTTATGCTCTAGCTAGAGAGATAAGGCGCAAGATTGAAAGGCTACTTAAAATATAAGGCAATGGAATACCTACCTTTGGGATAATATTCAGTCATTACAATGAATGAAGTGGATCTAGAAGTACTGAGAGCTAAGTGGGAAAAGGCCAGAAGCAGAGCAAGATACCATTTATGTAAAAATGAAAGTAAAGCATCTATGTGTGTATGAACATAAGCTTATAGGCAAATGCTTAAAGGAGATAGGACAAGGACACACCAAAATTGAGACAGAAGTTCCTTCTGGGGAGAAAAGTGAGATGGGGGAGGGCAGTGCAAGACACCGTTCATATTCTACTCCACATACTTCTGTATTGAATAAATTACTCAGAGCAAGAAAATATTTATGTATTTCTTATGTAAAAAACGAAAAGGGTAAAAAATGTAACAAAGCACGTACATGATAAACAGCAAAGGATGACCCCAAAGTTTAGTGTGGTGGTCTTGCAAACTCTGCAACTGCCCCCCATCCCTTCTCCTTGTCTTCAGAGCCCGGCTTTGCTCAGGAATGGGTGCATATGTCTCCAGAGACACCTGAAAAAAAAACCAAAATAATGGAGGTTCCATCCCTCTTCAGTGATTCCTTGAGCATGATCATAGGATATAATCAGTGCCAGTGAGAATCAAAGGGTTGCCCAGAGGACCACTGGTTAAGCTTCTCTCCTCTTGAAGAGAGGAGCAAAAAAGATAAAGCACTTCTTCCTTCTGCTAGGTACTGCAGTGTCTGGATGTGAGTACTGGCAGGTGGTGACCACCTTGTTCCTTAGGGAGCTACCCCAGGGACCAAGCCAAACACTGAGGATGCTGGCAGAAAGACGGAGAAACCTGAGTCCTTGAAAAAAATTATTGAGCCAATGAATCAACTGACCCAGATCTGCCCTGCCTCAGGACTTCTGCTCCAGTGAGGGAACACATTTTTCTTTTTGTTGAGGTGGGGTTATCTATTGCGGCCCAATGCAACCTGATGGACATATCAGTCAACAGGAGTCCTGTTTGAAGCCTCAAGCCCCTTGGACACATCTGAGGGGACCTTTGGGTCCTCAGCAAGATGCCTTCTGGGTACTAGAACATACTCCCAAATGGAGAAGGGGTCATGAACTCTTTGGGTGGGAAGAGACTGGAAGCTCATCCTGAGACAGGGACCCACACCCCTGGCATGTCAGTGGGTGAGCAGGGCTGCAAGTGCGAGGTAGGAGGATATAAGACAAACAGCCCCACAATTGCCCCCTGGGGTGTTTGATACAAGTTCCTAACAGAGACATGAGCTGCACTTGCAGGGCCATAAACCATCACACCAAAGGCTATTTGGAGGGAATGTTTCCTTTTCTTGGAGCAGAAAGCCCTTCAGTGCTTCTGGGGGAGTGGGAAAGAAGGACATCAGCTGATTCCCGAGAGCGGGAGTGAGTGTGGGGTTGGGGCAGTGAGTGCCCTGAGTAGGACCTCAGGCTTGCAGAGCCCAGGCCTGGCAGCAGTGAGGTAAATCAGTCTGGAGGGAACTCACAGCAGTGGGCACTGAGGAAGAGGTGGGAAAGGCTGGGAGTCTGCCTGCTGCAGGTGTTCCCAGGATCACCCCCAACATTTCCCTGGAAGTGATGATCATTTTGACTGGTTTGTAGAGAGGTCTACCTGAATCAAACTCCAGCCCCCAAACTGCTATTGACTTAAAATGTTTTAAACTGGGGCAGGGGGACACCTGGGTGGCTCAGTGGGTTAAGCCTTTGCCTTCAGCTCAGGTCATGATCTCAGGGTCCTAGTATTGAGTTCTGCATCGGGCTCTCTGCTCCGCAGGGAGCCTGCTTCCTCCTCTCTCTCTCTCTCTCTCTCTCTCTCTGCCTGCCTCTCTGCCCACTTATGATCTCTCTCTCTGTCAAATAAATAAAATATTTAAAAAAATGTTTTAAACTGGGATAATTCCTTGCAGTGTGTTGGAGCTAGCCCCGGAAGCGAGGGCAGGGAAATGAAGTCTTACTTATTGTGGTTGCTTGAGAGAGAGAGGGAGGAGGGTGTGGAGAGACAAAGAAAGAGAGGGATGATTTCTAGTCCTAAACCTGGTCCTAAACACCCACCAGGGGGGTGGCTGGTTTTGACTTGGGCTCCGAACACCAGACCTTGCATGGAGGTATCTGTTTCTTTTCCTAGTCTCACCTCCAGTTTGAAATCAATCACCCTGCTCACTTCTTGGAGTGAAGTCAAGGAAGGCTTACTGTTAAGTCATAAACTCTGAGGTTGGGGGCGGTGTAGAAAAAAATCCCAGCCCCTTGCTTTCAAACTGCTCTGTGGAACTCTACAGTGACGTGACTGTGCCCCAGGGTCCCCACACACTCAACTCCAATCTCATTAAAACATTTTCCCACTCCCCACCCAGTAGGTTGGCTATCAAATATATATAATCATATATATAACAGAAAAATAAAAAAAGCAAGTGTTGGTGAGGATGTAGAGAAAGTAGAACCCTTGGGCATTGTTGAGGGGAATGGAAAATGGTACCATGTCTTTGGAAAATGGTATGGAGATTCCTCAAAAAATTAAACAAAAAATTACTATCATATAATCTAACAATTCCACTCCTAGAGGTATATCCCCAAAATTGAAGGCAAGGATTCAGACAGATATTCATATTCCCATGTTCACAGCAGCAGTATCTACAATAGCCAAAAGGTAGAAACAACTCAAATATCCCTTGATGAATGAATGGATAAACAAATGTGGATACACACATGATAGACTATCATTCAGTCTTTAAAAGGAATGAAGTTCTGATACATACCACAACGTGGAAGACCCTCAGAAACATTTTGTTACATGAGCTAAGCCAGACACAAAAGGACAAACTGCATGATTCCATGATATAGAAGGCACTTAGAGGAGTCAAATTCATAGAGACAGAAAGTGGAATAGGGGCTGCCCGGGGCTGGGGAGGCAGGAATAGGGAGTTAGTGTTTAATGGGGATAGAGTTTCTGTTTGGTGTAATGGAAAAGTCCAGAAATGGATGGTGGTGATGGTAGCACAACGGTATGAATATATTCAATGTCACTGAATTCTACACTTAAAAACTGTTAAAATGATAAATTTTATGTTACATATATTTTACTATAATTTTAAAAATTAAAAGTATTCTAATAATTGAAAACTATAATAAAAACATCATTAAGTGGGGTGCCTGGGTAGCTCAGTCGGTTAAGTGTCTGCTTTCAGCTCAGATCATGACCTCAGGGTCCTGGGATGGAGCCCTACATCTCTACATCTCTGCTCAGCAGGGAGTCTGCTGCCCCTCTCTCTCTGCCTACTTGTGATCTCTCTCTCTGTGTCAAATAAAAAAAAAAAACCTTTAAAAAAACAAAATAAGACATCATAAACAATCAGATACCCCAAAATATACTGTTTATACATCAGAGACCATTTGTGTGTTAATTTGGGCTTCTTTCTTGCTTTCTCTTTGTGCCCTCTCAGGAATCAAGCTTCTCCCAGCATTTCTCAGAGAGAGTTCACATTTATTACAAATATGCCAGTGGTTACGAAGTTTGCATCTCCAGCACTAATCCTTTGAAAACTCAGACTTACTCTTCTCCACTCAGATAAAATTGTGGGAGCATAGCTGTGACCTGCTTTTGACCCTGCCACAGAGCTAGTTGTATAAAAATATCTGTGATGTGCACAATCATATTATATTTGTCATTTATTTAAGTTTCTGGTGCATCATATATGACTTTTATATTTACAAATATATATTTACAAATATATGACTTTTATTATTTACAAATAAGAATATAAACTACCATCAGATATTGTCAGTGCTCTGCTGTGTTAGAGAAACTTCCCTCTCTCTCCTCTTTCAAGCATTGGACAGTTTAATCAAAGAGCATATTGACACAGCCATCTGGAACTTTCCCTTGATTTTCATATTCATCAAAACATACAAATGTTATCCACTTTAACTCATAAAATAAAATTTTGCTAATAAAATACTATGTTTGCTTTATTATTAGCACCACACTCTAACCAACTGAGCTAACAGGCCACCTTTACGTTTGCTTTAAATGTTGGGATTTCTATCAGGTTTGAATTCCAAAAAGTTTTTGCTGAGAGAAGAAGTTTCAAAAGCACTGTATTTGCTCAAATCCCACTTGACTCAATTTGATATACATTTATCAAAGCCCTTGTTCAATTGTTAGCTGAACACACAATAAGTTCATGGGGGATGAAAAGTAAGAGAGTTCACTTCACACTGACTGCAAGATAGAAATGTTTTTTACATTTTAAATGGCTGGGGAAAAAAAATCAAAAGAAGGGTAGTATTTTGTGACACTGAAAAATTATATGGAATTCAAATTTTAGTGTCCATAAATAAAGTTTTATGGGGACACAGTCACATTCATTCATTTTTGTATTGTCCTCACTGGTTTCGTCCTACCACTGCAGAGTTGAGTAGTTGGGACAAAGACTATGTAGTCCCAAAGCCTAAAATATTTACTATCTGGTCCTTTACAGAAAGAGTTTGCCTACCCCTGGATTAGACAATGGCTATATATCAGGTGAAGCCTGAATATTGAGACCTGAGAAGCCCACCAAAAATCTTGATGTTGCCAGCATTGGTTAGGGGTAGGGGAGGGGAGGGATGTTACATCAAAGGCAGTAAATCTGGATCAGTGGTTCTCCAGCTTGGGCAAAACTAGCCTCCTCTGAGACATCCAGAAGCATGTGGACACAACTTCTGCTGTTCCAATAATGGGGATACCATGGATGCTATGCG
The DNA here is from genome assembly GCF_002288905.1 of Enhydra lutris kenyoni. Lineage (NCBI taxonomy): Eukaryota > Metazoa > Chordata > Mammalia > Carnivora > Mustelidae > Enhydra > Enhydra lutris. The sequence goes on from NW_019154127.1 coordinate 7,228,972, forward strand.
GACAGGGACTTGGGATCTTAAATACCTGACAGTGTATGGGAAAGATCTGCACAGAATTGTTCTGCCCTAAACATCAATGGCACGTCCACTGATCAACAGAGATCCAGATAGTCACTGTGACGGTTGATCTTATGTGTTGACTGAATTGGCCATGTGACTGGATATTTGGTCAAACATTATTCTTTGAACTTTGAGTAAAGCAGATTACCCTCCATAACATGGGTGGGCCTCGCCCAATCACTTGAAGGCCTTAATAGAACAAAAAGTTACCTCCCTGAGCAAGAAGGAATTTTACCCCGTAGATGGCCACTGGATTCAAACTGCAAACTTCTCAGGAATTAAAATGTGGAAATCTGTTCCATCTGTTTCCATCTCCTCATCTCATTCTGTACTACAACAAAAACCATTTTTCTGGTCAGCTTTTCCTGCTTCCAGGGAAGGACACATGCTGATGTTGATGCCATTGACCAGAGGGGCTTCTCCATTGCCTCCTGCCACTCAGTTCAGAGCTTTCCCAAGAGGGAGTTCATAGAGCACAGAGTCACGGGAGGACACATGATTCAATGCAAGACATACAGACATCCAGAGAGCATTTCAGAGTCCTGGAGATGCTCTAACTATCACCATGAACTAAGTGGCTTAAAACAATAGAAACGTACTCTCTCACAACGCTGGAGGCTGCAAGTCTGACATCAAGGTGTTGATAGGGTCATGTGCCTTCTAAAGGTTCTAGGAGAGGGCCCATTCTTGCCTCTTCTGGGGCTTCTGGGGGCTCATCTATGATCCTTGGCACTCCTTGGCTTGTAGACTCAACACTCCAGTCTCTGAGTCTGTTTTCTCATGGCCATCTTCCCTCTGTGTGTCTGTCTGTCCAAATTTCCCTCTCTTTATAAGGATGCCAGTCAATGGATTAGGGCCCACCCTACTCAGTACTGCCTCATTTCAACTCCATTACATCTGCAGAAACCCTACTTCCAAACAAAGCCACATTCACAGCTATTGGGGTTAAGATTTGAGAACCTCCTTTGGGGGGACACAATCCCACCCACCACAGATGCAGGCTCCATACTTCTAAACAATCCACCAGAGGCCACATAGAGCATCTCTTTCTGGGGCCATTGAAGCCCCACCCTCCTGCCATTTGTGTGCACACAGGTGCCATTCCAGAGGCCCTGGGCAGAGAATGGAAAAGGAGTCATCCACTTTTATTGGACATCTGGTAGGAAGGAGCTAGTAGCTAGTATGCCCTCCTTTTACCTCCCCCCACAGAGCAGCCTTGCTGTTCTGCAGAGCGGCAGAGCGGCTCTTGTGGGATCCGATGCAAGGCTGGGCTTTATAGCCTGGGCAGCAGGTCTCTTCAGTTCCTGAGCCACACAGAGCAGGCAGCCCAGAGTGGCAGTGGCTTGGGGGATGGCCAGACTTGCTCAAAAAGCTGTCATTTCAGAAAGGAAGGGGAAAGAAATAATAACATCTACCTTTTTTTTTTTTTTTTAATAGGCACTGAGAATCAAAGCTTTAAAAACTTGCAATGACCACAGATTGTCTGACGTGGAGCTGGTCTGTACAGATCAGTCTCTTCAACCAACAGGCCCTCCCCTAAGCTGCTGGTGGAAATGCCATTGGCTTGCCTGGGAGAAACCTGGAATCACATGGCCCCTGCTGGTTCCCGAGCAGGGGCAGGGAGGGCAAGAAGGAGAACAAAGGTAGGGAGTGAGTAGAAACATTTTCTGAAGGTGGTTTCATCCTCTCCCAGCTTCCCGATACGCAGGAGAGGAGAGTTAAGGGAGGGACCTGCTGAATATGTATTTAATACGGAAATACGGCCTCAGACATACCATCTTGTAACTAGAACCACACAAACCTCTACTCCTGCATGTTCCCATGGCAAAGACACAGATTTTTCACAACATTCCAAGAAAATCCTGAAATTGAGTCCTGTAGATGGCTTGGAATTTTTTTGGCCAAGGAAATAATATTCCATGCATCAGAGGTGCATCTGTGTGGGCAGATGTCCTGGGACCAATGGAGGGAGGTCCAAAGCTGGTGGTCACTGCTGGGGGTTGGGGCTGGAATGCAGGCGGGAGGGCGAAGTCCCCCTGCTGCAGAGACACTGCTGGGCCAGGGGCCCAAGGCCAGAGATGGGGAGCAGCGGGGTAAGGATTCAGGAATGCATTTATCTTCCCCATCCCCACTCCTTACTTCTCAATGGAAATGGCAGCACTGGCATGATTTCCCAACCAAAAATCACATTGGAGAATATTTGGTGTTCTATTTAATTTTTAAAAATATTTTATTTATTTATTTGAGAGAGAGAAAGAACGAGAGAGCACAAGGGAGGTGGGTGGAGGGAAAGGGATAAGTAGACTCCCTGCCAGGCAGGGAGCCTGACATGGGGCTCAATCCCAGGACCCTGGGATCATGACCTGCGATGAAAGAAGACACTTAACTGAATGAGCCACCGAAGCACCCCAATATTTCATGCTTTATGCACAGAGTCCAGTGGCCATTATCATGCCCTTAGGCTTTAGAATTTTCCATCAACAGCAAAACATCAGCTAAAAAATATCCTTATCAAATCATTATAGGAAGTTTATACATGTTGTAACTTCAAAAAAATAAGGGCCTGGGCCTCCAAGCGGAATCTTTGCACTCCTCTTTGTGGATTAAACTGATCCCCAAACTGAGAAAGTGGCAGGCTTACTGGCACCTAGGCTTATTATAAAATCCATCTTCTTTTCATGTCCAATATAATCAAGGCAGCCACACCCCACCCTCAGCCAGTCTGGCCTTTCTTTCTCCAATTCCAGACCCTACTTTATGCAAGAATATATACAATTACCCTGGTAGGCTCAGAGCCTGTCTTGAAATAAAGCATCAGAACCACAAGGGAGAGACTCAAACCCTAATTGTGCATCCTGACTTGGCACATGTCCTTCCTTGTCTTCACTTGTTAACTTGGGGAGGCCCTGAGAGCTCCCCAGAATGGGTGGGGTGTGTGTGCAAACATTCCTGCCCCAAGCCCTGCAAAGGCCCGAGGAGCAGAGCCCAGAACTCCCTGGCCCGCACCTCAGCCCCTTTGGAGACAGAAGTACAGCTCTGCCCATTCCAGCTGCCTCCATGCTCACGCCACTCTCACAAACCCCAAGCAACAGCATCTGGAGGACGCTGTGATATATGGTGCCTTTCAGAGAACAGGATGCAGATGTGTGGGGGAGGGTAACCCGAGAACTGTGCAAGAAGATGCTTCTGTCCCCGGAGTTCAACACATAAATCACAAACCACAAGTTCAGATTGGAAGGAAAGTATTGACATTTCTCTCTTTCCCTAACTCTGGCCTTTTGTGTTCAAGGTAAGTTTGAGAGGACTATAGCTTGGACCCAGATGACCTCTTCCCATCCTGTTTCAGCCCTTTGCTGGGTCTGCTACAAATAGTAAGTATGTCTGTCTCGGTGACAAGCTCATGAGCAGTGAGGACCGTGCGTTTATTGTCCTGCCACTGGCCAGCCACAGATCCCTAGTGTTCATGCGTGGTCTTTCTGGGGAGCAGAAGGGATTTGCTAGGGGAAGGGGAAGTTGAGATGGTACACACAGAGGTGGGTGGACATCCATAGCATTGGAGAAATACAGCCTGAAACCAATCAGGAAATTCGGGATGGACCATCTCCCACCCCACCCCATTCTGTCCAGCAACACTCATTGTCCTGAATGGACACTTTCCCTACCCTGTGCTTCCATCCTCCCGGCTACAAGGAGCAGGGAATGAGCCTGAGTGCACCCAGGAGTCCCACAGACAGAGGGCTACAGGCGCTGTCACCTTTGTGTCTTTCTGATCGCCTTTGCACAGAGCTAACAGACAGCTTCAAATAATAGGTTGGTGTCCTGCGCATCAGCCATGTCTGTCCCAGGTTTTAGATCCTTCTCTTGAAATTCCATTGGGATACAAATAAATAGGGTGTGTGTGTGACAAATGGAATATTCTTCAGCTAAATTGTTTGGATGGTCTGTGTTCACCTAAACTTTGGCAAACAAGGAATTGCACTCAGGACTTCAACTCTGTAATAAAATGATTAAGGAAGTTTCCCACTTCAGGTGGAAAGTGGATTAGGCATCATCTTATGTGATGGACAGTGGACAGAATGGAGAGACAGGTGACCTCAGTGCCGAGGTCGACTGCCCTCTACGAGCACAAGGAGCCCTCTTTGTCAGTCCAACTCCTGCAGCAGGGCAAGCTGCTGGCCATGGTCATCTGCCACTAATCTTAACCTGCATGAGGGAAATGGGGAGTCAGTTACACTGTGAAATTAGGCTCCCCTCCCTGCAAACGAGGCTTCACATGACCCTGGAGGAGGCTGAGGAATGAGGAGAATGGTTAGTATGTGTGCCATGTGACAGCCAGGATTATATATCCATACCCTGTGGGACCTGGGCCCGCTGGGGCAAATGCAGCCATTTGGTGTTCAAATATTACATTCAGACACAGCCACAGGTCACCTTCCAATAGGACCAGCAGGCACTTGTTAGGAGGAGAAATAGGACCCCTGCGGAGATATTCTGCCCTATGCCCTCAGCACCGGGCCATGATACACAGTGGGACTAGCACCAGGGTGAATGAGGGGGCAGAAATGCTCACCTTCTCTCAGGCCATTCTGGGTGCATGCTGGGACACAATGCCCAGATGCAAGGGGCTTTCTACTTGGCCTTCCCTCCAATGCTGGGCACCTTGACTCTCACCTTTGGAGTTCTGGGCCCTTTGAGAGCCTCTCCTGTCCTGCTGCCCATGGCAGCTGCTCTGTGTACCCTTACACAGCTGAGTAGACCCTCCACCTGCTCACAGGTGCTCTGTGAAACATACCAGTCAATCACGTCCCAGGGAGGATAATGGCAGGGTTGGCCATACCACTCAATAATCAATTACACACTGACCCCCTAGTCGAGGTCCAATCCTGGGACCTCAAGAGAAATATAAGACGGAGACCCTATGGTCAAGAACGTGTAGTCATGCACGGAGCCAAAATTGAGGAGCACGTAACGAGAAGATGTCAGTCTGCTGGAATATGCTGGAGGAGGGGAACCGGGCGCACTGGGTCTGGAGAGATGAAGTCGTTGAGCTCACAGCAGGGAGAAAGGGAAGGTTCTGTGGCTGGGGAGCAGCAAGTGGTCAGGGAGGGGTTGGGCATAGGGTGAGAGGACAGTGAGAAGCCCATAGCCAAGACAGGGAACGCTGGTGACAATAGAGGAACCCACATAGGGCTGGAGGCATCAGGGAGGCTAGGCTGAGGGGAATTTTGGAAACTGGGCAGAGGCTCCAAATCGTGACTTTCTGACAGAGGAGCAAAGGCTGGGAAGGGCAGCCACCTGTGGGATGCCTGGAGCAAGATGCCCTCTGGACAGCGTCAGGGGTCGCCTGGTAAAGGTCTCCCTCCCCCTGACAAGATCTGACCCACCAGCTACAACAGTGCTGGGGAGCCATGGGTACCATCAATTTCCTTCCTGGGAATCGTCTGCTGCAAAAGGGTTATTGCAACTTTAGAACATGAGCTGGGGCCCCTTGCCTGGCCCACTACCCTTCCACTGTGGGCTCCTGGGCCAGAGGGAAGCACACCATGAGGGGAAAAGGTACTTTTTTTTTTGGCCAATCCAGCCTCCCCCTTCTGACCTTTTCTCCATCAGTGCTGTCCTTCCACTTGGGCACGCAGAAGCCTTATAGTCTTTCCTTCTTCCCAGAGTCATAGAGTTCAGGGTTGGAAGGAACTTATAGGAGGGTCCCCTAGTCCAGAGGTCAACAAACTTTTACCATAATGAGCCAGAGAGTAAATATTTAAGGCTTTGCAGGCCATATAGTCTGTTCCCACTGCTCAACTCTGCTGTTATAGTGCGAAAGCAGCCATGACAAAGAGGAAGCGAATGGCATGGCTACGTTCCAATAAAACTTTATTCATGAAAACAGGTCATAGTTTGCCAACCCCCGACGTAGGATTTGACATTCTCATTCTACGGAGGGTAAAGCCAAACGCAGAGGAATGAACTGACTGGACCAAAGACTCAGAGAACAGAAGGTGCAGTAGAGAGGTTGGGACTTTTGTGTTTTCACTGAGGTGGAGAAAATAAAAAACAGATGGGCTTTTTTTGTTTGTTTGTTTGGATTAATTCAAATAAACTAACATCCTGCCAGGTAACTACAGCTCTCCATACACATGAGATGGGCCCCAGTGATAACACCTGAGACAAATTTCACTCCAGTTTAATTATGACCGTTCTTGCCCCACCTGCTGATGTCTTCCACGTGCTGTGTGAGATTTTCAGCAGCGGCGGGCACCTTCCCCGTATGGCAGGGCCGGTATGCCTACTCCTGAGACGTGGGACTTCGATGGGCAAAACCTCCACTCTGACGACCCCTGGAGAAGCACTGGGTTTCCCCAGCGTTTCGGTCATGCTCTCAGTAAGAGCCTCTTACTCTTGTCATTGTCGACTACGGGAACCGTGCACCCCAAATAAGAAGAAAGCACCACTCTCAACGGGAAAACGTGGGGCTCCGTGGCACAAATGGACCAACATCGTGATGCTTAACTGTCCTTCCTTTTGGACGTGATAATTTCGTATTTTTGGACCACCCTGTCAGCACGTCAGATTTAAAACATTACACGTGGAATAATGAAAAATTGCCAACATCTCACCACCGTCTTTTGATTAATGGGTAGTTCCTTAGAGATTGATCAGTTTGTTTGATTTTGTTACTCAGAGTGACGGATGGCGATTTTAAAAAATACTCAGCTTTAGAGTTACCCTACATGAGATAATTTTCATACGCCTTGTGTAGCCCCGTCTAGAATAATTGGACTTTATTGCCTTCCTTCCATGCATGAACTGAGGTTCCCTGGAGAAGCAAAACAGATTCAGACTTTGTTGCTTTAATATTTCCACGTAGATCAGCTGCTGTATTCATAGAGCGGCTTTGGCCAGATGGCCAGCCAGCCTTGTAGTGACATTTCCCATTTCCCGTCCATTACTCACCAATGGAAAATAATGTGATGTGAATTCCCCATTTTGGGTAATATGTGGTTATAGGCTTGTTGTACCTGCACTAAAGATAAATGACTTATCATGCAATAATTTCTTAACTCTCTAGGGAGAAAATAGGAGAAACAACAGTTCACCATGTTTGGCAGGAAAAGGAACCGTCAATGTTAAGGTATTTACCAGGACAGCTAAATTTAATTTCCTAATTTTTTTTCTTATTGCTTATTTTCTGTTACTTAGAGAGAAAGAAAAGCTTGTTTTTGCTGTTTACGATATTTAAGCTCAGGATTGAGAAGGGGTCATCACCAGGATGTCCTTTTTCTAAACCCCAGTACGATGCAGAGCTGGGGTGACAAAAATTAATGGAAAAAAATTCCAATTGGATCATCCAGACTGACTCATTGAATTCCTGTTCAAAGTCGGGTTAGAATTTTTATTTTTAAAAATATTAGTTATCACTCCTCGACGTTTGACACAATGTTGTCATCCTTGGTTTTCAACCTCTCTGTTTGATTCACCCTTGAAGTTAATTTTTTAAACTAACACTCCCTTTAATTACCGTTAAAGATGAGTAAGTAGTAAGGATAACATTATTAATAAAGTATGCACAATTAAAGCTAACGTTTCTTCAATCCTTAACATGTGCTCAGCAGTGTGGCAAGAGTTTGCCCACTTAAATCATGTCGTTGAGCCTGCTGTCCTTTGGGACAGGTACCGTTATCACCCTCCATTTCCGGGCAGGACACATGAGACTGGAGAGGAGCATGAGCCTGCCCATGTCCCACAGTCTGGTTGGGATTTGAACTCACATATCTGATTTTAAGCTTTTAACTTCTGCGCACTGGGGAAGTCAAAGTGGTAGGCCACTCTTCTTTCTGGAACATTCCAATTTTTCCCTTCTCAGAAAGAAGGTAACACAGCTACTCCTGGTTTCTGCTCTTCCTGCTGGCTGCAGGTCCCTTCCTGACTGATTCTCGAAGGAGGGCAGAGCTAAGGAGCCAGGCTGGGGTCCTTTCCCCATGAGTCAATTCCAAGGAATGTGGGTCCCCATCCCCCATCCCCATCCCTTCTGTGGAGCCCCATCCATAGAAGGGGCATCTGTCCCTGTCCTGAAGACAGGTGACTCACCGGGCTCCAGTCTGGCTGCTGGCAAATCAGTTTTGCTCAATGAAATAATCTACAGGTTGGAGGCAGCAGAAGGTTCTGGAAGCTGCAGAAGTTTCTGGAAATGACTTCCTTCCTCCGCTCCTCCATCCCTACCACAGGCAGAATCTGTTACAGAGTGAGCTGCAACCTTGCCAGGGCACTCCATCCACCAAGCCCAAGGAGAATGCGAGTCGGGCTGTGCCTGACAGCGTTCAGCAACAGAATTCAAACAAAGAAGGTCACCTGCCCGCCAGTTTACCCCGTTAGTAACTCAAGCCTTTTATAAACTCATTTGTATTCATCCAGACGGCTGTTTTGGCTAGAAAGAAATGCTTCCTCCTCACTAGAATTACAAATAATTTGAGCAGAAAGCTACAGGCAAGACATATTAATCATGTTTGAAAGGATGCATCTTTTCATACAAAGGGTTTGCTTCAACTAAGGGGGAAAAAAAAAAGACAAAAAACTTTCCCTGATCTGTACCTATATTTACTGGCGGTTCTAACACAGAGAAAACGCACAGCTTGCTTTATTTCTTTATCTCATCCCCACATCCCCCTCAGGTGAGAAATCCAATCCTTATCCCATTGACGAGCCCTTTTGATCAGTCTGCCTCAGTAACGTGTATGGGGGTCGGAGGAATGACCTGCTACGGAAATTTTTCTATAATATTTTCTTTTATCCCTTATTTGTACTCATTAGTCTAAAAAGACAACGTTACCCAACAAATGAAATAAGTGTATTAAGGAAATGCCTTATACTCCTAACATATAGTTCGTATGTTATGTTAACGTCATGTTTGGATGCCAGCTAAACCCATCCCTCTCCAAGGATCGTGCAAAACAGATGCCCGAGTGAGCAACTCGCGGGAGGTAGATTTTAATAGGACGGTTAAAGGGGTTAGCATTTCCGTGATCGGTTTATGCTTCACCCTCCACTTCTGTTAAAGATTAAATCTTCACATCAGGCTGTAGGTCAAAGGCAGGTTTGGGAGGGGTGTGGAGTATTTTCTTTCTTTAAAAAAAAAAACCAACAAAACAACAAACCCTCATAGATAGAGTTAAGTTTATTTTTAACGGGGACAGAAGCACGGTGGGAAGCTGGTTTGCAGATTCCATTTCATTCACAGACGTGCTCTGCAAACAAAAAAGCTGCCTTGAGTCTCTTTAGTGGAAAAGTGCCGGGGCGGGGGGAGCTCTGGGGCAGCTCCCCCCTGTGCAGGAGCCCCGGCTGCAGGCCACTCTTCACCGAGGCTGCCTTCTGTCTGCCCTCAACTTTGTGCAGTGGTTTCTTCTGACCTGTCCCCTTGCCCCAGCTCGAGCAAGCCCACCACCCTTTACTGAGCACCTGTTACGTGCCCGACTTTGAGTGTGGGTGCCGGGTGGATCAATAAACACAGACACTGACCCTGTCTTCACAGAGATCGTCTGGTAGAAGAGGGGAATTATAGTTCAGTGAAGATGTAATGAGCGAAGATGTGAAGGGAAGATGAAGAGATAATAGAGATGTAAATGAGGGGAAGCTGGGTGCCTCCATCGGTTGAGTGACTGACTCTTGGTTTTGGCTTGGGTGGTCGTGGGATGAGCCCCCTCGCCAGCCCCTCGTGCAGAGTCTGTTTGAGATTCGTCCCCTCTCCCTTAGTCTCTCCCGCTGCTCGCACATGCACTCTCTCTCTCTCCAAAATAAAGCAATAAAATCTTTTAAAAATAAAAATAAATAAAATCTTAAAAAAACAAAAGACGTAAGTGAAGTGCAAGTAATAACAGGATATGTGCATTGATCACAGAGACAGTGCAGAGAAGGATGAATGCAGGCAGAGGCAGGGGGCAGAAAGAGCTTCCTGGGCAGGGGGAGGGCTGATAGGGCTGTGCAGATGAACAGCGAGAAAAGGGAAGGTATTTCAAACAGTGGGAAGAGTGGGAGGACGTTACGTGTTAGAAGCACCTGGTAGAGGCAAGGTGTGGGTAAGGAGGCGGCCCAGAGGAAGGAGGACAGAACCAAATCTTCCAACAGCCCCAATAAAGAAATAAGGGCTTACATCTCTATAGACAAACGGAAAGATCTCCAAGACAGACTGTCGACCAAGAAAACAAGATGTGAAACAAATAACATTTTTTAAAAACCACTAAAAACAATATATATTTATGTGTGTACAAATATATATTTTAGGGATATATATATGTGTGTGTGTGTGTGTGTGTGTGTGTGTGTTTCTATAAATGCGTTTTTAAAGGTCTCTATTATATATATTTCCCAAACCAGTAATAGTCTCTAGGAGGGACAAGAGGGTGTTAATTGGGGGTGCGGGACAGGGTGGCCTCCAGTTTTTTTCCTGTAATGTTGACTTTTTTTAATTAAGGAGAATATATTCTGTATTAGCTATGTAACTAAAGATTTTATTTATTTATTTGACAGACAGAGATCACAGGTAGGCAGAGAGGCAGACAGAGAGGGAGGGGGAAGCAGGCTCCCTGCTGAGCAGAGAGTCCGACTCGGGGCTCGATCCCAGGACCCTGGGATCATGACCTGAGCCAAAGGCAGAGGCTTTAACTCACTGAGCCACCCAGGTGCCCCTGTTTACTTTTCATAACCCACGGCACTGAAGAATATTACATTGTCTGACCACGTCTAGGTGTGGGATTTCAAAGTTAAATGCATTTCGGAGAAACGGAATTCCTGGTCCATAAAACCTAAAGTTCATCAGGTCCAATTCTGTTATTTTACAAATGAGGAGATGTGCGTTTCTCATGGCCTTTTTGTTTAGAGTTATGGGAAGAAGTACGTAAAATAGCTCATGGAGAAGTCATTGTTGCCTTTGGGTTTTCAGGTAGCTATGAAAACTACATTACAATGCTTTTTCTCTTTTTCCTTTTTTTTTTTTTCATTTGCCCAACCACAGAAGCCATTTCCTCTGCAGAGAGGATGCTCCGGTACCACACTGAGCACAACACACTAGCAGTGGGGCCAGGAGTCAGGTTCTGCCCAGTAGCCGCCACGAGACCTTGACAGAAGCCAACCTCAGCGTCCCCATCCTAGTACTGGGGCATTTCCGAGCCCTCAGGAAATGTTACTTCACAACAAAGGGAGGAGGGACCTAGACCTGGGAGGATAGAGTGCTGGCTTTCAAAAATGTGCTCCAAACATTTTCCTAGAGCAAGTCTCTAACCCCGTCTCACAAGATCTCAGATACAAAAGCTTGTTTGGTGGAGTTGAGGAACAGGAGGATAGTATGGGCTTCTCTGGAGAATATGGCAAGAGAGAGAAATCAGTATTTTGACTAAAGAAAATATTTAAGTTATGATCGGAAATATATTTGCAGAGAAATAAAAAAAAGTCTTCCCCCTCCCTTAAATATTCACAGCTGGCTCTCCGACCATATAAAGTTACTATGCTACCAAATGACTCAACTTGCAACATCTGTATTGGCGACTGACATAATAATGTATTAAAGGCTATCTAACTCTGCGAGTCACGACACCCCTGTTTGATTGAGGTTTATTTTACTAGCACCAAGAGACTCACACATTTAACATCTGTGGTGCTGCTCCTGAAATTCCAAGCCGTAAAACAAGGAAATTCAGCATGGTCTGAAATTCCAGAGCAGAGCATAGCAACCAACTGTACAGAAAATACATTCGGGGCAGAGTGGGGGGGTGGGGGCGCGCTGGTCAGAAATCGAGCAAGGCTTAGCTCAGGCGGGACCGCACATCTGGCCACATCTCCCCAACACCCCACACCAGGAGCAGGCAGGAGCACGTGCCTGCCGCCTCCGTGCTCTGTTCTCACCATGCCACCCTCGGCAAGTGTGGGAAGGAGGAACTGGGGTCGTTGGAGTCCGGCTGGACAGCGAGAGATGAGGACAGTCAGCCTGGGGAAGGGTCTGTCCTGATACCATGCTGTCGGGAGGGAGTTCCAGGACCGCTCCCCTCTCAGTACCAGATTGTAGAGACGGGGCACTAGCTGCTTGACGTCCTGTGTTGTGGCTGTGTTTTCAGAGGCTCACAGTTTGTAACTGTGGGTTTACCTTTGTATTTAGCTTGGGAAAGAGTTAAGCAAAGGGGAGCTTCACCGGTCTCTGGGCTAGCACAGTACCTTTACTTTTTATTTTTCAAGATTTTATTTATTTATTAGAGAGAGAGAGAGAGAGAGACAGAGAAACAGCATGAGTGGTGGGAGGGGCAGAGGAAGAGGGAGAAGCAGGCTCCCTGCTGAGCAAGGAGCCCAATGAGGAGCTGGATCCCAGGACCCTGAGATCCTGACCTGAGCCAAAGTCAGATGCTTCACCGAGTGAGCAACCCAGGCGCCCCACAGAGCCTTTAAAAATGATGGCTACCTGTATGTTGGGCCAACATGGGAAAATGCTGATGGTCAGACTAAGTCAGAGACAAAGAACAGACAGGGGCCTGGGCAGCAACAATATAATGGTAATAATTTGGCAAGACCTGATGTACACATGCAGCCCAGGGCTAGAGCCAAACACAGAAAAACAGCAATAGTTAGTTCACTGGGGTGAAAGGATTCTTTTAAAGAACAAAGTCTATTAATGGAAATGAAAAATTTTTTATTACATTAATGGAAGTTACGCTAATGGAAATTAATCCTTTTAAAGACATAATCCCTGCTTTTTAGGAATCCTAGAGTCCTGGGGGAGGTGTGGAGTCTCCATACAAAACAAAACACAAGGTCAACGCTGAAGAGTTATGGGAAAAGTGCAGGACAAGTCCCACGGGAGCTGGAGAAAGATCAGGACTTCAAAGCTTTTTGACAAGTACAGGATGATAAAAACACATGGCTTCCGGAGAGCTCACAGCACCCCATCTTCCAGGGTAGCTGATACCCAGAGGTCCTTCAGGTCCCTCTTTCATGCGAAAACACAGTGTGCTTTGGATGCAAACATACTGGAGAGAGGCGGAGGTGGCTGAGTCATCACGGCACTCTCCCATCACGGTGACACACAGACTCCTTCGCAGCCACGTCTCCCCAATACCCCACAGCAGAAACAGGCAGGAGCACGTGCCCTGCCTCCGCTTAGCACGCAGCCCAGCTCTTGGTTCTCATTCACGTGCCAGCCCATGTCATCGCCCGCCTCCCAGCACTTGCATGTTAATGCCATGACACAACTTTAGATGACCTGGCTGCGTCTTTCCCAGCCACGACCGGAGGAAACGGAATCGCCTTTCCCTCTAAGGAAGGCAGAATCGAACCCCAAACCAGGAAGGGTAGCAGCCGCCCCTGCTCTTACCATTATAGACACAGGAGTGTGATTCATGTAGGATGAAAAGGAGTCGTAAAACAACAAGTTTTGTCCAAAAATGGGGCAGTGGTTCATTAAATTGTAGTACATCCATCGGGTGGAAAATCACTTATTTATTTTAAAAAATGATTTTTTAAGGACTATGCAGTAAGGGGAAAAAACACATGATATGAAATTAAGTGAGAAAAGGTACTTTATACAAATTATGATTATAAATATGAAAAAATATTTTAAAGACTGTAAAGGAATACGAGTATAGATATAAGTGTATAATATACATCTAAGTGTAAATGCATGGAAGGGGTGCCTGGGTGGCTCACTTGGTTAAGCGTCTGCCTTAGACTCAGGTCATGATCCCAGGGTCCTGGGATAGAGCCTCACATAGGGCTCCTTGCTCAGCGGGGAGCCTGCTTCTCTCTCTGTCTGCCATTCCCCCTGCTTGTGCTCTCTTTCTGTCAAATTAATAATAAAATCTTTAAAAAATAAATACATGGGTAATCACAAGTTTTACTGCAGAAGGGAATAAACAGGTCTCCTGACAGAGAACAGGAGGGCTCATGGAGAGTCTGTGAGAGCAAGTGGCTTAGCTGATTTTCAGGAGAGGTGAGTTTATGGGGGATTTTCTCTATTGCCCAGAATTTCGGTGACATTTTACATAAAGTGTAATTGAAAGTTAATGTATTGTGGTTTTCTGGCAGACACTTTCCAGAGTTTGAATGGGCATACTAAGCTGGGTAGTTGCACAGGGTACGCTTGCAGTTAACCCATCCTGGTGGCCTGCCTGGATGTGGAGGCTGGATGGCACGAAAGGGGCCATACATGTCCTCCCTCCTCATGGAGAATGGAAATCTATCCTCATTCTTCTACCTTCTCTAAGTATTTTCCAGCGGACAGGGGAAAACAGCATGGCTGTGCTGTTCTGAGCTTGGGGTCTGCATTTATGCAGACAGAAAACAAATTATCAGAAAATCTTGGTAGAGCTTGCAAGTTCAGCTGTGGCCACCTTTGTACAGAGGTAGTGGGATGGGGACGGGGCCGAGGGGGCTGTCTGTCTCAGAAGCCCATGCTTCAGGCTCTCCCAGCTTCATCTTTGCAGCCATCCTTGCACTAGCTCTATCTCTGCCTCCAGGGTTCAGTGGGGACTTGCCTCCTTCTGAGGACCTGGCCAGGTGAGGCCAGCGTCAGCAGCAGGGAATTGAGGACAAGGGTCAAGGCCAGGTGGTCTCTCATCTATCCATCCTCAGGGCGTGCTAGTTCTCTGCTTGTATCAGGAAATCAACTTACATAGACTGGACTCATTAAAAAAAAAAAAAACTTCACTGCATTCCATTTTAGTGTTGTGTCCTTGGCATTGACCTTGTGTGTACAGAAGAAGCTCAATGAAGAATGTTCCCAAATCACTGATGAAACTGTTAGAAGATGCTCCTCGTTATTTTGTTTGATGTTGTTTGTCTAATAAGACTCCATGGGACAAATTATTTTTGCAATCTAGTATGGATAAAGCTCATATTTCCTAAAGATGACTTTTTAGTTTTTGGGTTGTTATTAAATTTTTGCTTTGGCAGCCAGAAAACTCGACATCACATCTCATGTCGAGTCACATTAACCACATCAGTGCGTGTTTCTGGCGTATTTGCACCCTTCATCCTATCTCCCATCCTCCTACATGGTAAAAAAAAAAAAAAAAAATTATCTCTTTTATTCAACAGGCTTCCAATTCTATCATAAGCCACCTTAAATTCTTTTTAGGTGTAGACAGTTTATAAATAAACCCACACAGTACCATATCTTGAGGAAGCGGATCATAAGCAGAGGTTCAGTTTCATAAATTAAGGAAGGATGTTCATACCGCTTAACCAAAAGCAAATCCACAGCCAGGACAAATCCAGAACACCGGGCTTTCTGTCAGACAACTGGATCGGACAGTTCAAAAGTCAAAACAATAACAAGAAGTCTGGAAGATTGTTCTAGATTAAAAGAGATAAGGAGACGCAACAACCTACATGTGGACCTTTAACCAGATCTTGGTTCAAGGGAAAACAAAACAAAACAAAACAAAATTCTAGATGTGAAAGAGATTTTAATGCGATTGGAAAAATTCGAATGTCGACTAGATGATAGGTGATGTTCAAATGAAATTAATTTTAATAGGTCTAACAATGCTACTATGGATATACAGGAAAATGTCCTTGGGAGAATGAAATATTTATTGTGAAGTTTCATGATTGTTTACAGTTTACTTTTAAATGGATAAGCAAAACAACATGAAACATACACATGTGTGTACACACATATATACATGCAAAGAGAGAGCAATTAGGGCAAAATATCAATAGCACCACGCTGGAGGCTGAAAATATCCCAGTCACATCCCTCCCAGTTCCAGTCACCAAACGAACATGCTTCTCACTCGTGCCTGACCCATGAAGTTATGACCCAGCTTCTAACCATGGATTCAGAGCCACACATCTTATGTTGACTCACTCCAGACTGTTGGCTAGAGAGTCTCTCTTGTGCCTCACGTCAGTTTAAGGGATACTGAGAATGAGCTTCAAATCATTTACTTGAATCTTTTAAGAACAGTTAATGAGCACCTACTATGGTCCAGGCACTGTGCTAGACAAGAACTTACATCGGTGAATAAATCAGATGAGGGTCTTGCATTCATGGTGTCTAAAGTCTAGTGGGAGACACAAATAATAAAACAGGCAAACAAACAATATGTGTGTGTTTATACCTGTATATATAAATACACCTCAGTACAAATTGATTTGTTCTCAAAAGGAAATAAACAGAATCCTGTTGGGGTGCCTGGGTGGCTCAGTGGGTTAAGCCTCTGCCTTCAGCTCATGATCTTCATGATCTTCATGATCTCAGAGTCCTGGAATCGAGTCCCGCATTGGGCTCTCTACTTGGCAGGGAGTCTACTTCCTCCTCTCTCTCTGCCTGCCTTTCTGCCTACTTGTGATCTCTCTCTGTCAAATAAATAAATAAAATCTTAAAAACAACAACAACAAAAAACAGAGTCCAATTGACTAGTGGTGGACACTGGGTAGCATCGCCCTCTGAAATCGCATCCCTACTCTGACAAGAACGGGGGGGGGTGCAGGGGTTGAGGAGAGTCTCTGAGGAAGAACTGGGGATCTAGACAAGGGAAGGGGGGAATCAGTGCGGTGAGAGCTGAAGAGAATACTAAGTCCAGAAACCACAGGAAGCAGGTCAGGATGAGTCGGAGGAGAAAGACTAAAGATGTGCCTCAGGTAACCTTGGGTCTGACCTTGTCAGTGATAAACAGCTCTGCATTATTCTAAGTGGATAGGAGGCCACTGAATAATTCCAAGATGTGCATGGACATGATGTGATTTAGGTCTTAAAACACCATCCTGCAGCAAGTCGATTACACATAGGCAATAGTGGGGGCTATTGCTGCCGTTTGAGTGAGTCATGTATTCCTTAAGTAGGACAGTGACCATGGAGTAGGAGAGAAGTGGATGGAATTGACAAGTTTGGCTAATGGGTTGGATGCTAAGGTTGAGAAAGGAAGAAATTTCTGGTCTAAGCAAATGGTAGTGCCAGTTAGGGAAAGAGGGATAGCCTGAAGTGAACAGTCTGGTATAGAAAACACTGAAGTCAAGAGTTTAGACAGAACTTTCCATCTTCTGAAGAATAACCTCCTCCCTTACTTGGTGAGGGTTCACCATGTATCAAACTCTGCACATTCATCTTGACCATATTTTTTTCAATGATGATGATTTGAAAGGTCTCGCAATAAAAGTCAGAAGTATGAGAAAACTACTGAAAAGGTGTGTGTGTGTGTGTGTGTGTGTGTGTGTGTAAACATAAGAGCCAAATAACAAAAGGATGGAAATCATAATGCCCTAGTCCCAATTCTGAAAGAAGTAACAATGATTGCAACAAAAAAAACTTGGCTCTGAGCTTCCTAGCAGCCAAAGCAAAAAGGGGAAGGTGAGTTTTATGGAGTTCATTATCTCATAACAGGAAGCATGCTGGTTTATGTGGACGAATAAAACTGTTCTTACTCTCTACTTTGAAAGCATTTTTATCACTACATAACTTCTCTAAGGGCCAGTGATCAATAAGGCAAAAAATTCTGTCAATGAGAATTTAACACAAAATACAAAACCCTTCTATATAAACTTGAAAAAAGCCCAAATGTCTGGGCCACCAGGGGCACTGCTCAAGGGCATAGGTCTTTTTCTTTCTTTCGTGTTTTTGCTCCTAGCAGTGTTATTGTGACAGCTGTCTTGGTATCCACGGACCTAATCACATTTTTTGTCCTAGGATGTACATCTCTTCTGTGATTCTTTCTGTGTGTGTAGCTGTGCGTGTGTACACACACGTGTGCGCGCGCGCGCTATGTGGAAATTGGTTGCAGACCTTCTAAGACGTTGCAATAAACCTCACACACTCCCACAGTCCCTCCTCTTGGTTGGAAAATTCTGACTTCACTTGCCTTGGGAAAACAAGCCTCACACAACAGAGCTGCCAGACCTCCTTCATGTCACAATGAAAATACTCATGAATTCCTTTGTTTCTGTCCTCTGATCAGCTGAGCCGCCCGAGACAGACTGCCAGGGAGCGCCCTTCCTCCTGGGGACCTGGGGTGCTGCAAACCCTCAGGGCTAGCCTGAACCAGATTACTCAAAAGTAAGGCGTTGGAAGCATCCTAGAGGGGCCTGGGTTGGCCATGCCCAGGGGCAACCCCGAACTCACCGGTGCTGGGCGGCTTCGCACCGGCTCATGACCGCGCAGGGGTCGGTAGCTGGAGCACTGCGGCGCCCCTGCGGTCCCGGGAGGCGGGAAGCAGGGTGAGCCCCGGAGAGCCGCCGGCGCTGGGGCCCGAGCGGCCCGCGGGTGGCCCCGGGAGCGAAGCGCGCGGCGAGCGATGAATAATTGACGCGCGGAGTGGAATTACGGCTGTGGGTGCCCACCCCGCCCGCAGCCCGCCCGGGCCCGTGGCTGCCCCTGCCGCTACGCTGGGGAGCGCTGCCCTCTTCAGAACCGGCTCCCCTGCCAGCACGCGCAAAATGCATTGCCTTCTGGCTGGGAATACATTTGCATTCTCCGTTTCAGGTTCAAATGTGTGCGCATAAAACAGGATTAATTAGCACAACCTGGCGAGGTTCCTCTCCTGCCTGGCAGGAGGAGTGTGAAAACCCCAGCGGGCTGCAACCCATCCCAGATCCCGAGGGCGAGCGGAGGGACCCGTCTGCTGGGGGGCTGGGGCTGTCGTCTGGGGTGGAAGGAACACCAGTTTCCACGGAGGCGCTAAGAGACCCGCCAGCTGCGCTTCCGGTCTCTGCCCTTTACCATTCTCCCCCGCCCCATCCCCCCGCAACAGACATTTATTGAGCATTTGTTATGTGCCAGCTCTGTGTAAGGGGGGAGGAAGGGAGGATGCAGCAGTGAAAAAAACAAGTCCCTGCTTTCCTGGAGCCTCCATTTGGTTGGGGGCTGGGGTGGGGCAGGAAAACAATAAAGAAATAAGAGTGGATGGGAATGATCGGAATAATTACCCTTTAAAAGAATGTTGGAGGAGTCATTCAAGATAATCAAGAGATGCGGTTCTGTCTAGCAATTCTTAGATTTTTTTACAGTAATTTAATAAATGTTATTATTTGATGATAACATTTACCAAGCACTTAGCATGTGCTAGGGACTAGAATGAGCGCTCGAGCACTTTTGCTTCATGCAGTTGTCACGGTGACCTCTGGACATGGATCTGTGGCCATTTTATAGGAGGGGAAATGGAGGCAGTGGGTTCCAAGGCCACTTAGCTAAGGAATGGTCAGGCTGGGACTTGAACTCCAAGCAGCTGACTCCAGGACCCCATTCTGAAATGCTCTGCTATGATTTACACATTCATATAGTTTTATATTATATATATAATATCATTATATATAATAAATTATCTATGTATAATTTCCCCCACATTCCCTAATGTGTGGTAAGACCAAGATAATCTAATATGCATAAAAGCTCCTTGAAAAGTAAAGGGCCACCCCATTCCGTCTCTTTCTTTCTTGCCCAGATTTCTAGTTGATTCCTAAAGCAACGAAGAGAAGGCATGACTGTAGGGGCCACTTACTAGGTGAGTCGCACAAGTGTTTTCAAGCTGCCCGAAGCTGGGGGCCAGTGTCGCGGATTTCACCTGTTACTCTAAGCTGCACCAGTGCTGGCTGCAATTCTAGTAGCTGGGTTTCAGTTTGGGGACCCAGTGGGTGACACTCGAGAAGACAGGAGTCACACCAGCTCCTGGCTGTGTCAACCAGGTTTCCATCACAAGGGTGCTGCCTGCCAGTCAGGAGGGTGGTGGGCACCCTCCAGGAACCAGGGTCACATATATGTCCCACTCAGGTCCCCACCCTAGGCCCCACTCTGCTGCCATCCACCTCACTTTTCGAGGAAGTCAGTGCGAAGGAAATGACCTTTCCATGGCAGAGGGTGCCAGGGAATCAAGGCCCTGAGCCAGACAGCCAAGACTCCCAGGCTCCCCACCCCATCCACAGGGAGGTCTGGCTGGATTCTGTGCACCCTCCAAATTGGACTCAGCCACGGAGACTAGAACAAAGCTCTCCCGGAACCGAGAAAGTCAGCCCTTCCCCCACGTCCCAGACTGTTCCCTTAGGAGGATTAAGTGAGGCTGGAGCTGGGATTTGGAAGGGCAGCAAGTTCAAGGCTGGGGAGAATTTGGACTGTCCTGTGCATTAACCACAGACAGCTATTCCCTCCCTCCAGACTACACTCTCAGACCCCCAATGAGCCAAAATGAAATTTCTCTGTGTTTTATCCAAATATGCCGTGGACTTTGGAATGAACTCTTCCTCCTCCTTCCTGCTGACCTGACTGCAAATCAGCTTTTGATGGGGTTGGACAGTTTGGAGAGATGGGCAGCGATCACGCTGAAATATGATGACAGGGGCAAGACTGTAAGGACATCCTCGAGGTAAGGCATGTGCATTGAGCAGCCATGTGAAAACAATTAGGACAATAAATTCACTAATTGCTGAAAGTAACTTAATAGCAAAACCACAATGGTCTCTGCTAGGAATCCCAGCTACCGCGGCAGGCGCCATGTTGCTTGCTGGAAGCACTGGCTGCAGTGTTAGTGGACATCAGGCGAAAAAGCTTGCTTGACTTTGGGTAATTGAAAAGAAAAGGACTCTCTAGCCTCAAACCAATTCAAAGGGCCAGGGGTTTGAGGCATTTCTTAAGCCCTGGAGAGACAGGAAGGAGGCAGGGCCCCTCTCGCCTGGTATGTCTCTCTTGTTCTCCATCACCTTCTGCACTTTCTACATTTGAGCTAGAGCCATAGGAGTTACTCAGATCTGGGAGGCTTAAGATGATTTTTAACAAGTGGTGATTCAAATGCAGTGTTTTGAGGAGTGCCGGAGTTTTAAGATTGAATGGGTAGAAATGGGGTCGTAAGCAGGTGCAGGGAGCCGTTCTGAGGTCGGGTGAAGAACCTTCAGTCTTGAGGTCCCCAGGTCTTCGGGACTGCTTGTTACAGGTGATTCTTCATCAGAAATTAATCATCGAGTCTTGGTATCAGGTATAAATGCAGTATGTTTGGGGCCTGAAAGAATCCTTATCTCTCCAGAAGATCGAAGACCACCATCAAACGTGCCACATTCAAGAGCTCACAGGCAGGCACAGGACTGAAATTTCCCTAAGTAGCTGAGCTCTTCGTGCGAACATTTCTCTTAAAGTTGCCTGAATCTTCAAGGATTTGGATCACTGAATCCTCATTTTTTTCTCTCTCTTACATATCCAGAAAAAATAGACCAAAAATTTTTTGAAATACATTTTTATCTGCCTCTACAGTATGTTTGACTCTGTATCTATGGGAAGGTTAATTTCAAAAATGGAGGGCCGTGTTGATACACTATTGTGATGTTTTTCTCATCTCGATGAGCAGTGCAACTATTTCTTTCCAGTTAAAATGATCATGGCCTAAAACTTTGAAATTTTAACGACCAGGTTTGTTTCTGCTAGAACATACTCAGGGGACGTCTGACCAGCCCTCCTGGGAGCCTGAGTGGAGGAGGGGCGGGATAGGATATCCCGAGATCTTCCGAGGATGCACAGTTTTTCCACGGGGGCTTAAGCCCTCTTTCCAGCTGCAAAGCCAGTGGGGCCAGCCTGGATGGTTCCCCCTGGACAGCTGCCTTAGAGGAAGCAGAGGTTATAACCTCGGACATTTTTTTTTAAAGATTTTATTTATTTATTTGACAGAGAGAGAGAGAGAGAGCGTGCACAAGCAGGGGGAGCAGCAGGCAGAGGGAGAGGAAGAAGCAGGCTCCTGCTGAGCAGGGGGAGCCTGATGTGGGGCTCCATCCCAGGACCCCAGGATCATGATCTGAGCCGAAGGCAGTCGCTCGACCAACCGAACCACTCAGGCACCCAGCCTTGGGCTTTTCTACAAGTTTAGAGAGAAATAAGATTTCTGAGGCTGTCCAAACTGTGACTGCTCTGAAGCGTGTTCTTGGATGAATCCACATGTCCGGAGAGCTGTGTTTGGGAGTACATTGTTTTCATTCCTCGCGGAATTACTTTTACCAGGTTGCACGTTAATCTTGTCTCACTGACCCACTTCTAAAGAATACTCCTTAAGAGAACAATTCTCGGGCCCCATGCTGGAATCTGATTCAGCCTTTCCAGAGGAGCTCGAGGAACGTGTGTTTCTGCCGATTCTGAGCGAAGGCGACTTTCCCATTCTATTGCCGTCATTACTAGAAAGAGCTGCGCTTGTTCTGAGCAACTGGCTTATTTTTTGTCACCAGCCACTGTTGCTTCCCACTGAGCATGCTCTCTCTCTGGGTTGGTTGTGGGAATCTCAGGACAAGATCTTAGGCACACATACTTGTTCTCCTTCTACTTACTGCCTCTGCTTTCCTTCCCCTCTGTCACACTCGCTTCCACCTACTCATTAATCATTTTTATTATGAAAAATTTTAAACATAACATTATCATTTATCTTTGCTATTAGAAAACATTTCAAACACACACAAAATAGTGAGCGTGCTGTAAGGCACCCTCATATATCCATCACCAAGCTTCAGTATTTTCAACTCGGAGTCAATTTTTAACATTGCTCTTACTGGGGCCTTGAATCTTTGCAAGTCCCCCAGACCCTTCTTCTTAAGAGAGGGAGGGTACATTCTTAATAACCACAGTAAGTCAGTAGCTCTCATCTGGAGGTGATTTGGTCTGTTCCCGCCGGAGGACATTTGGCGACATCTGGGGACATTTCTCTTTGTCCTAACTAGGTGGAGGGCAGCGTTGCACTGAAATCCCATGTGTAGAGGTGGGTATGCTGCCCCTTGACACGCAGGGCAGCCCCGTGACACACAGGGTGGCTCCCACCACAAAGAGTGATCGGCCCCTAATGCATTAGTACTGAAGTGGAGGCATCTCGCCCTGAATGAAAAGGAGTATTTTCCAGAGTAGAAAATTGCTAGGAAATTGAGTGAACTCAATTTACTTGCATTTTCGAGTTGAAAAGTGTCCTAAATTCCATAGGTTTGGTGGTTTATAGTACGTTCATCGTACCTGTACTAGAACACCAGTAAGAAACCGGTCAGCAGTTGTTGGGTCTGGGGAGGGGAGTGGAGGGTCTGGGGATGGGGAAGAATATTTACTTTTTACCGTATTTCTCTTTGTGTCTTTTAGAACGCATGCATGTCTTACCTACTTAACATAGTATGTTTGAATTACATGGGATACGTGACTATTTTCAAAGGCTCGGAAAACACAGAATTCCTACTAAAAAAGAAAAGCTTTTTAAACGGTTGTGTAAGGAGCCCGGGAAGAACCTTCGGAAAGGGCTTTCCAGAGCACCGGGAGCCTGTCAGACACCGCGTGGGGCTCGCAGAGCACAGGGACCATTAAGGGAATCAGAAACACGTGGAGGGACGGCCGTCTAGTCCTGGCATGATGGATCAATTGTGGGAGAGTGAAGTTAAATGAGATGGTCCCCGTGCCAAGCTTCTGACACTAATGAGCCCTCAACTCAGGGCGCAGGTCTCCCAGGGCCGGGCAGGGAGACGTGGGGGTGACGAGCAGCCTTGCCGGCCACAATGTAGGCGGGGACCAGCCCCCTCCTCTGACACTGAGTCCTTGAACTAGTAGCTATGAACGCCAGGAAAGTCACCTCACTTGCCCTCTGCCTGATCTTCCAAAGGAGATGACTGTGATGATCTCTAGATGGTGACAGAAGAGAGGTGAGTCCCTTGCTCCTTTCCAAGTTCTTTACCAGTTCTCCAACAGGTCCAGCAAAGAGGTTGCTGCCCTGGGTGGGCTTACAGGTCCTCCTATGTCAGTACGCTCATCCTCCAGGCTCCCACTGGTCTCTCAACTCCAGCTTACAGGCCTTCTGTTAGTCCCTTGCATTTGTCAGGCTGCCCTCTACCACAGGGCCTTTGAACATGCTGTCCCTTCAACCAGGCACAGTCTTCCTTCCTTTTTCTCCTAGTTAATGTCTGCTCTTCTCCAGAGAGCACTCACCGGCTCCCCTAGTTGGTCATATCCTCTCCTTAAAGGCTCTTTGGTCCTGGGTCCTCTCTCTCCTAGCACTTGGAAAGATGCACCTTCATATTTTATGTGCAATTATGTGATAAGTGTCTGTCTCCTTGCTGTTCTGTAAGCTCTGTGGGAGCAGGGCCTGAGTCTAGTTTGTTTATCTGATTCTGAAGCAGCATCTGATACATACTTGGAAGTCAACCAGTATCTGTTGGCCAAGTGACCAAATAAGTCACAGAAATGGCCCTGCCCCAGAAGTGTATACCCCTAAGAACTTGTAAGGATACTTTTGGAAGAGTAGATGAGGTGGGAGGAGTGCAGGGGCCCCCAGGATGTGGAATAAGTGGACCAGGGCAGCCTGGAATTTTCTGTGACTTTGCTAGGAGTGGGGGACTGTGTGTGGCCAGGTCTGATCTCTGCCAGAGGACATGCCTGGTAGGTACCCTGACCACTTCTTAGCTTCTTCCATTTCTCCCCTCTCCCACCTGGTCATGATGGAGGAAGGCAGATGTCCCTGATGCTCAAGTGATGAATCAGTTACCCCCTGGGGTTGGTCAGGAGTTGTGGGAGCCCAGGAGTGGGGGAGCTAAGAGAGTCTCCAGGATAATAGAGGGAAACAAAACAAAACAAAAACTTCCAGCTTGACACATGAGAGGAATGAGGGGTTCTCCTCTCTACAAAGGTCACTGACTACAGTGACCCCAGACTGCATTGGATGTCCCCTTTTTGAAGTCCCATAATACACTGGATGTATTCCTATTGCTAAGCAACAACAATAGTGACCTTGTTAAGTGCCTGGTACTGAACTATGCTGTGAGCCCCCAGAACAAGACTATGAGGATTTTCTCCTTCCTTTTAATTCCTACGCCATGCACAATGCCTCAGTTATCCAGGTGCTCGATAATGTCTACAGAATGGGATTCCCACTAGATTATATGTCACCATGCCTAGATGATTAATTTTTGGAATTTTTTTTGACTTATCCATCTTGCCACAATTTCTGTTGGCAGGAGCAGAAATGGAAACCAAAAGAAAGGGTGTTTGCTTCAAGCCAGACCTTTCTATTCCTTCAGGTGTTCATTAAACACACACACACACACACACACACACACACACACACACACACACACAATCTCTCAGCTACCGACAATTCTTGTTGAAGCCCAAAGTGCTAGAAGTGTAAGAAAACACTGTAAGTTGAGAAAGATGTATTTGGTGTTGAAAAGTGAATCGATGAGCAGAAGTAATGTGTGGGCTCCTGGGTAAGGCGAGCCACCCCCGAGAAGCGGAGGGCCCAGCCAGAGCCAAAGAGCCACTGGCAGGTGTGCGGGCCTCCCCTGGAGACCCTCGCAGAGACCCTGGAGGACATTTTTCCTTCATTCTCTTTCTACGGAGAACAAACCTCCTCCAGAATGCTTCCCAGAGGAAGGGCCAGTGGCATGGGAATTGCTTCTGGTGGTTGTTTCAGCGCAAGGATGAGCTGAAAAGAGGAGGCTGCTCTCCCAGACTCGGGTCAACCACAGGACTGCTTGTAAGTGCTCAGTGGGTGGGGCGGGAGGCTCCAGCGCAGCTGGGGGAGGTCACCTTCTCCACGTGAGCTCGCTGAAGCCAAGGCCGGACTCTGCTCGTGCACTTCCTCTTCCCTTTTGGGTTTTCACTCAAGTGTCCCCTCGGGGAGCCCTCCCCTGCTCTGCTTCCCACCTACAACCCTTCCCTGCTGAGGATGGCACACACATTCCCTTCCCAGCCAAGTTTAGTCTCCCCACTGAGCACGGAGGGCTCTCTGAATCCCATGCGTGTTGCTCATTCTCTAACATCCCTCTCTCCCCCAGGGACTGTAATTTGCAAGCCCCCCCCCCCCCCCCGCCCCCCCTCCTCCCCCCCCCCCCCCCCCCCCCCCCCCCCCCCCGGGCTTTGATTTTCCCCCCCCCCCCCCCCCCATCGGCACAGCTTACTGCTCTGTCCCCAACATCCAGAGCCCTGCTTGGGACGTTGGTGGTGACCAGCTGAAAGAATGAATGATCTTCATCATTGACAGCTGCTTTGGGAATGGTAACAACCTGCATTCTGATTCATTTAAAGATGCTGCTTTTCTAAATTCCCCCCAAGCACTAGGTGGTCCCAACTTATGGATAAATGTCAGTGAATTAAAAGAAATTTTTCTTCTGAAAATATATCAAGTGTTTTACCAGTGACGCCCTGAGATAGACCAGACTCGCAGCCTTTGCATTGGGAGGCTTGGCCGCTGTCGTGGCAATGACATCTCTTAGCACCTCTTCCTGGGGCCCGACAGGTAGGATGAACTCTTCTTTGGTGCAGAAAGTAGATAGAGACATTTATAAACTTCGTTTTGCTGTTATTCTATGTCGAAGCAGCTCAAGGCTGAATTTTAATAATTATAAGTTGAGAGAGGGTTTGAGTGGCCTAAGGAAAGAGATTTGCTAAGAGTCATCCAATAAAGAGAGATCAATGAAGGGGTGGCCTGACCTCCCCTTTGCTGAGGCTTCTCAGGTGGTCTCTGGAAAGATGGGTCCATGGCATTGGGGGCCTGGCCCTTGTGCCATTGTTGTCCTTTATACACAGCTGTCCCCTTTTGTGATCTCATCTCTACCATGGGCCTTGGATCATCTGCTCTCTCCTGGTGTTCTTCCCACTGCGCTTCTGTAGGGTTCGGTCCTTATCCTGGCCTTCTCCAGGTCTTGTGACCTGTTCACAGGTCCCTGCCCCACACTCTCTACTTGCTTCCTCATGCCGGCCACAACCACCGTGCTGGGGGACAGATGCACGTGCCACCAGCCACGTTCCCTACAGAGATGGTGGTGGGCTGAGAAGTGTCCCCCGTGATGAGTGAACAGTCCTTGGGAGTGGCTGTCCCATGGCTCTCTGCAGCAGGACAGCCCTGCTCACACCGCGAGCCTGGACGTGTAGATAAGGGCCTGAGCTTAGGATTCCTGCCCCGTGTTCCTGCTGTGCTTTTCCTGGGGCACCTTCCAAAATAACCACTTAGGGGTGCCTGGGTGGCTCAGTCAGGTAGGTTGCCAGTTCTTAAATTCGGCTTGGGTTCTGATCTCTGGGTGGTGGGATCAAGCCCCGTGTCATGCTCCCTGCTCAGCGGGGAGTCTGCTTGACCTTGTCTCTCCCTCTGGACCGGCCCCTAACCTCCGAGCTCACTCTCTCTTTCTCTCTAAAATAAATAACTACATCTTTAAAAAATAAAATAAGATAACCACTTAGAGTTGCCCCCATGAAAATTAGTGACCCCAGCCCAAACCACCTTATAAGTAGAGGTGTTTGTTACCCTGCTGTCTAGATCCTCCCTGCTTGGGACCTGGTGCAAGGGATGACCCTTCCCCTGGCTCATTGCCAACCACCTCCCTCCTCACCCCACCCCCAATTTCTGGGATGTGTAAGTAATAAACCTTGTGACTTCCCTTCCTTTGTGTGGGTATACTGACATTGCTCCTGCAATCAAAAGATCTCGTGGTTTTCACTTTCCCAAAGTGGAAGCTCAGAGGCCAGGGGACCTTCCTGGTCACCTGGGTTATAATCTGCCCATTCTTAATTTAATTCACCAACTCCAGTCCCCCCACACACCCAAACTCATGTCCTCTAGGACCTCAGAATGTGACCTGATTTAGAAATAGGGGCTTTGCCGATATAATTAGTTTAAGACGTGGTCACACTGGAGTAGGTGGGCCCTTAATCTAGTATAACCAATGTCCCTGGAGGGAGGCTCTTTAGCGACAGGGACACAGAGAGACAGCGGTAGAGGGCCCTGTGCACGGAAGTGATGCATCCACGAGCAAAGCTGAGGGTTGCTGGCAACCACAGGAGCCACACAGGAGACACAGAATGGACTCCTCCTCAGAGCCTTCAGAGGGAACCAGCCCACCAACACCGTGATTTCAGACTTCTGGCCTCTGGAATTGTAAGAAAATAACTGTCTGTTGTTTACATCCCCAGATCCGTGGCACTTAATCGGTGGCCCCAGCAAACTAACACAGAGACGCAACGGTCTGACGCCTGGCAGACCTGCCCTGGGCCTTTCCACTGGAAGAAGCAGTGTCCCCCAGAGAGAGGTCCAGGCAGACACATGGCTATCCTTGGACAGGCTTGTCCTTTCCCAGCTGGCCCACCCCCACTTAGTGCTACTCTCTAGCTTCCCAGTTTCCTCGTCCATCTGCCCTCCTCAGCCCGCAAACTGGGTCTTTGAGGCTCCATCCTTATTTTGTCCCACCTTCAGGTCAAGTTGCTGGCCCAGGACAGAAGCACCAGGAACACGGTTGGATCATAGCCAGCCCATCATTTGGAGGACAGATGGGTCACAGCAGTCAGGGAGGCTGCGTTTCTGATCTGGGTCAGAGATAACAACCTTGGGGTGGTGATCTATACTGGTGGCATCCTAACGGCCCCTCCTGGAGACCCACAATGCACTGTGGCCCACAGCAGGGAGCAAGTTTCACAGGAAAAGAAAAAGGATGTGGAGTGAAATTCTCACCCGCTACCGAGATCACTGCCCCAGACCAGCCCAGCTCAACTGTTTCTGTCCAGCAGCCGAGATGAGCATGGCGCATGATCCCGTCGGTCCTGCCGCCCCAGCCACCGACGAGCCATCCCTCTTGGCTGCCATTTTCATCATGTTAAAAGGACTGCTGGGGGGAGTGGGTGGAGGAGGAAATAGGGAAGGAGCTTGTCTCATGTGAGATTTCTTCAGTTTGCTCCGAGTAAAAAATGAGCGAGGTGATAAAGCTACTCCATTCATCAGCATCCACTCCCAGACATTTGCAACTGATTATGCTCTGCG
Source organism: Enhydra lutris kenyoni (assembly GCF_002288905.1). Classification (NCBI taxonomy): domain Eukaryota; kingdom Metazoa; phylum Chordata; class Mammalia; order Carnivora; family Mustelidae; genus Enhydra; species Enhydra lutris. The sequence goes on from NW_019154127.1 coordinate 7,257,735, forward strand.
GAGCTGGTAGCGAGCCACGAGGTCTTCTTGGAGGCAGCCTGCTGGCATGAGCCAAATGCAGGGAAATGAGGAGGCACCTCTGAAACGCATTCAGAAGGAAAGTCTCTGAAGTCATAAAAAAGATACAGAGACTGGTAGTTGCTTTTCTCAACAACAAAGCCTCCATCGTTGCTCCTTAAAAAACAATAAAATAGCCATGACTCAAGCAACCGCAAAGACGCGTGTGCTTTTCCTGCCCGAGGTAACAGACACGTGGACTTTCTGAATCCCTGTCCTCGTTTCAAGACGTCCGGTGTGCAAGAGGGAGCTGTTGGTTGTGTTAAACGGACAAACCCATGCTCACTTGGCTGTGTTCCTGGCCAAGCCAAGTTGACCGGTTGGAGGATTCATTCTCCTGAAAGGGTCGCTATTGATATTTTTGCTGGAAATTATTCCCCAGAGAGCTCTCACGTCAGCCTTCTAGAGGCGGCCACGGTTGAATGAGATGAGATCAAGTCTCACCTGAGCAAAGAGAAAAACAACAACCCTACTTTTGACCACTGCTAGTTTTTACTGACTTACAGAGTGAACTAAATTTGAATCTCTGTCACACAACATGACAGGAACCAACCCCCCTACTGAACTGGAAAGGACACCTGCATTTGCTCAAATGGATGTACTGGCATGTCTGCCACCTTGAACGGTGTAGTCTCTGCTCTGGAAACTTGATCTCTCCACTGGAAGGAAGCCTTGCTCGTGCCCCTTTCCTGCTCTGAGCTTTGGGATTTCTGACTGATTCTGGCACTCACCAGCCATGTCCTGGGCGTGTTACCTGCCTGGGCTTTCGGGGAGCAGAGGCCCCTCCTAGCCCCGGTCTCTCCACAGGATAACTCAGCTGTCCCGCCGTCTGGAAGCAGCCAACGGAAGACAGGCCCAGGCAGGCCTGACAAGATAGAACTCGACAAACGCACGCTATTCCAGTATTGGCTGGATGTGCACTGACTCTTCTAGAGGCTTCTAGAGGTGATAGAGGCATTGCGTGTCTAGGTGGCTGTGGCCTCAGAGGACCCCGGCCATTGGAGGTCTTCCCTCCGAGCTGACTGGCAGCGCCGGCGGTGGTGTTCCTTCTTCCTTCACGGGACTCCTGGTTTCTGGAAGTAGGTGGTTCACGGGCAAGAGGAAGGTGAAGGTGAAGTGGGAAGGGGAATGGATCCCAACACCGTAGGAGCCTGGCAGCTCCCGTGAGGCGGGGTCCCCTCCCTGGGGGGTGTCGGCCCAGCGCCTGCTCCTGGACTCATGCGGGATGCTCCTTCCAGAGCTTTTCTGCTTGGTGTCCCTTCCTGCATCAATGCTTGGGAGCCTCGGCAGCCAATCCAGGGCCTTTTTTCCCCTTTTCCTGCCCTTCCCCCGACTCCCTGGAACCCTGAGCCTCCTATTGGCCTGCCCTGGTGACTGCTGGGGAAGGGCCAGCCCTGACTGTGCTGAGCCAGGGGAGGCCATTGGGTGGGACACCCCTCCCCTTTGTGGCCAGCCAACCTCTCCCCACCATGGACGGGACTCTGGGCCTGAATACAGTTGGCAGAAGCTGGTAGAGGAAGATATGCTCACTCTTGCCACAGTGAAGGCCACGGTGCCGGAGAGGGTCCAGGTGCCATGGCCGGACCACGCCTACCACGCAAAGCCCTCCTGGTCTGGAAGCTCTCATTCCCTCTCTGCGGTAATTCCAGAGCTGCCCCTGCTCACTCCTTCCTGTAAGGACATCGACTGCCTCCCAGCACCCCAGCCACACAGCCCCCGCCCCCAAAGAGGGACCTAAGGACCAGGATAGTAACACAATGCATACCTAGGCCTGCCTTGTTCTGAGTGTTTCTCTTACTTACTCTTTTTTTTTTTAAGGACTTTATTTATTTATTTGATAGACAGAGATCACAAGTAGGCAGAGAGGCAGGCAGAGAGTGAGAGGGAAGCAGGCTCCCCGCTGAGCAGAGAGCCCAATGTGGGGCTCGATCCCAGGACCCTGAGATTATGACCTGAGTCGAAGGCAGAGGCTTAACCGACTGAGCCACCCAGGCACCTCTCTCTTACTTATTCTTCACAACATTCCTAGAAGATAGATGCTATTTTGATTGCCGTTTCACACATGGAGGAAATGAGGCACAGAGAGGTTAAGAAACTTGCCAAAAATCACACAGCCGAGATGGTGAACCCGAGATCTGAGGCTGAGAACCGGGATTCTGGTGTTTTAACCACTGCATAACCATGTTTCCAGCAGTGCAGGCTTGCGGATGTCCAACCTTTCCAACTACTGTTTCCCACTAGTTCCTCGTGGGCACGGGGTGCTTCTATTAACACCCCCCCCACCCTGGGGTGTATTATCACCAAGGAGGCACTTAATAAACACTGATTATGTTCTGTCCCTACCTCTGCAGCATCGAGCGTCCTGAGGCAGGCTGGGGGGGGATCTGCATAATCTGGCATGTCTCCCCATGACCCCCTCCAGTTCTGAAGCCTCCCCCCACTACAGCCACAAATGCCTTTTGCCAAACTCCTCAGTGTTTATAGAACCGTTTCTTCATTTGCTGGCCACCCCAGCACACTAAGGGCCCCCTGAGAGCCAGGGTCAGCCTCTCTGACATCCCCAGGAGCCCCCAGAGCACCCAGAGGCCTGGCAGGCCGTGAGCCATTGGCGGACATTTGTCAAATGAATGAAAGAATACCCCCACCTCTGCCTCACTCTGAGGGGCCTAACCATGCCGCTTTCTAGAACCCCCGTCAGAACGCCGTCTAACCAGGGAGTGCTGCTTTTCCAGTATTTGGAAGGTATTAGGAGGGGTTCCAGTATTAGGAGGGGTTTCAGACAAATTGCCAAGATACATCAGGCCAAAACCGCCTTGGCTTTGCCAGAAATCACTGGAGAATACGAGCCAGAGGAGGGGGCTGTGGGCCAATGACCCTCGCGAACCCTCGATGCAGGAATCTGTCCCCTGGAAAGTAGGATTTGGCTCCCTGCATCCCACCCGGGGGTGAACGATTAGGCTTCAAAACAGAACTTATCAACGATTTAGTCTCATTAAGTTGTAAGAAAACAGGCAACGCGTTCCAAGGTCATAAGTTTTCTCAAACTTTCAAGCATTTGCAATGGTTTATAAAACCAAAGGAGTGCCGGAGTCCACTGGGGCTGGCTAGGGTGATGGATATATGTGGAGTTTGCAAAGAGCTTTTCCAGGCCGTCTTAAAAGCCAGCTCATTACAACTCCACAGGCTACAGGCAGTTTCCCTTTCCTAAGTGAAGGCTGGTTCATGGCGTGTGTGTGACGATCTCCAAGACACGCAGGTCCCACCTAGCATTTTTAACCTTAATGGAAGCTTCCAAGACTGCTCATGTGACTGTCTAAGCAGTCTTCCTCTGCTTTTCTGTAGGGTAGCGTGTGTGCGTGTGGGCATGCGTGAATGTGTGCGCATGTGGGCATGGGGACACACACCTCCGGGTCATTCTGCACAGTAAATCGGGGTTGTGCTGTCCTTCCCCAGGATCAGAAATTGTAAGAAGTTTTACTTTGAGCATTTCCCATCCTATATCATCTGTCTTATTCCCAGAGAAGCCACTCTGAAAACATCAGCCCCAAAACACTCGGTGTTCCGACAAGGACACTTTGCAGCGGTCCCAGCTGTCTGGTGGGTGTGAGTAATTTCATTACCTTACTTCCTGGTGCTGAGTGCGGCCGCCTTGTTTATGGGCTGGCAGATCACAGTGGCAGCTACAGCTCACCCTGGGGGGTGGGGGGACACCTAGTCTTACAGTTTACATTCTCAGAGCAAAAGGACTTGTCATTCCTTCCTCTGGAGTCCTCCATTGATCAAGGGTGTCCTCCAATATTTTCTTGTTTGACTGGCCTACATCACAGGGAGGAAAATCTCCCATTTGTATTGGACCGGACCAGGGCTGGAGGTGACCAAGGCTAGAAGTCTACACACCAACAGAAGCAAGCCACGGACCCTGTAGACTCAATCAAGTCCCTTTGCTTGGTGTCTCATGGTCAACAGGCTTCAGACATGGTAGGAAGACTGCATTTTTTGAGTTCAGATGACGTGATTTGGAAGACTAGCTCTGCACCATCCAGGAGTATGACTTGGGCAAATTCCCTAACTGGATTCTGTGTGGTCTCACCCTACCTGAGAGAATGGTGTTGGCTCTGTGGGTAACCATTAGCATTAAACAGGATGACCCATACCAAAACACAACAGCATTGTGTGACTGAGGCATACTGGTCACTATGAATTCTCTTTACCCACAGCTGTCCTCCTGAGAAAAGTGTCAGTGAACGGGACTGCCTTCTCCATTGGTATACACCAAGTATGACCAAATATCTCCCTTGTATCTAAGAGAAAATTCAGTTAATTATCCCCAACACTCCTTCTCATGTGTTTGGGGAACGCTATTTAAGGAAACAGATCTATCTGAAAGTGAGACATTCTCAAAATTCCAGAATATTTCTCTGTAATGACCAGCCTGGTGACTGAATTTTTCAACACGGGATCTGTGAACAGATATTTGTCTTTGAAATGATTGTTGTTGACAAGGGCAAGACCATGATCATGACACCTTGGAATGGAAGCTCCCGGAACTCAGAACTTGGTCTCTGTTTTGTGAAGTTGTACTTTGCTGGGATAACAGGCCCATACATTCTCCTAACTCTGCTCTTACAAGCTCCACCAGCTGGGCCAACTCCGCATCTTCAAGTCAAATCCAGCAGCCTACTCCTGTTGAAGCCCCATGCGGCTTACCCCTCAGGACATGCCCCGAGGAGCTGATAGGTCCTGGGGAGGGGTGCTCGTAGGACATCAGATAGAGTCACCTCCCCTCCACAGAGCCACACTGCAGATGTGTTCCCCCAGTGGACCAGCCATCCTGGGAAGAAAGGAAAGGCTTGGGAGATGAGGTGGGGGTAAAAATGGGAAAATACGTATTCTCATTATTATATATTCTATATATGTATATATAATTATATAATTAGTATATATATAAACTAATAATTTATATAATTATATATATACATATAGAATAGTTCAGACATGCAGGAAACATTGCAATGTCACTTCTTGAATTTTTTCTAAAACTAATCTGATCTTCCTTTATAAGTTCCTATTCACAGATTTGAAGGGAAAAGAATGTATTTAGTCTGGTTTAAAACCTAGTTCCATCCATAACCCCATGCTTCTCAAGCTACTTGTGGTAAGGGACCATTTTTGTTGCTGTTTTTAATTTCCAACGAGCTGCAGATACTTTCATAAAGTCCAATAGAAATGAACTACTACAAATAAAATTTAATAAGACACACAAAACACAAGCTGCTTTTATGATGATGTCATTATTCTGTCATATTTCTACAAGAACTTCTGAATGTCCACCCTCAAAGTTTTTACTTACTCTTACTTTCTCAGTTTTAATGATTCTATTTTATTTTAATCTTTTATTTAAATTCTAGGTGGTTAACATTTTGGCTTCAGTAGTAGAATTCAGTGATTCATCACTTACATATCACACCCAGTGCTCATCACAACTAGTGCCCTCCTTAATGCCCATCCACCATCTAGCCCATCTGCCCCCTGCGACCCACCTTCAACCCCCAGTTTGTTCTCTATAGTCAAGAGTCTCTTATGGTTTGTCTCCCTCTCTGCCTTTTTCCCCCTTCCCCTATGTTCATCTGTTTTATTTCTTAAATTCCACATATGAGTGAAATCATACAGAATTTGTATTTCTCTGACTTATTTTACTCAGTGTAATACTCTCTAGCTCTATCCACATTGTTTTAAATGACAAGATTTCATTCTTTTTGGTGACTGAGTGATATTCCATGTGTATATATACCACCTCTTCTCTAGCCTCAAAGTTTTTATGTCTGTGTCCTCCTATGATGGCAACAGTTTGAGCAGCTGTCCTGGTGCTTGGATCCACTCAAGTGGAACTGATTTAAATAGTCTCCAAAGGTCTAACTTGACCTGTTTGATTTCATCCTCACCCCATTGCCCCTTCGGAGGTGAAATCTGAGCATATGGAGGGAGGAAGAGGGCACATGTCCCCTGAGGGTATTGGGTGAAGTGACCTGGTACTAATACAGGTCTATGGGAGGGTCTGGCTGTTTCTCCCTGGGGTAGAGTTGGCCAGCTGATGTCTGTGGCTTATGAAACCTTCTTGACCAGTCGGGACTAGGTAGCCCTGTCCCATGGCTTGAGATAAGAATTCTGCCATGGCCTCCTTCTACCTCTGGATGTCCTCTAATGCAGGTCACGTGGTGGCCACCGTACTAAGCCTCTTGGCAGATCCTCCACCACTCAACTTAGTCATCACTTAGTGCCACCAGACTCTCTCTGCCCATGAATGCTCCTCCATCTTCTTAGTTTCTCTGGGACCTTCTATGTTGGTGAAGAGCTACCCAGCAAAATGATGTCCCCCAAACAGAGAGCACACCAACTCCTCTTCTGTATCTTCCTCAACTAGTGTATGTGCTTCCTTCTCTCTGGGTCTCTGCCAGGAGAGATGAGTTGGGACCCACACATCTCACTTCTCACTCCTCCTTCTGCCTGTTGCCTGTGACCCACAATACTCCAGGGCTGGGAGGAATTGGCACCGCTCCTTCCTTCCCTCTGAATATAAAACTCTATGGTTTAGTCCTCCATGTGTGGCTCTTGATATGCCAATGGGATAGAAAAAAATCGAGGAAATCCCTTCTCTCAAAAACACCTGATTTTCAAGTTTATTGTTTTGCTACAAAATCCTATTTTGAATGGCAAAAGCTTGATATTATTTTTTTCATTTTCATTGCATTCCTTTCATGGTACTCTTAAATCTCTCCATGCATGAAAATGCAGTGAAGAGTGTCATTATTATTACGATCTGCAAGAGGTAACATACCATCTAGCTAATGTGTTCCACAGGGTAATTTCTCTGATTAATCTACTCAAAACCATTTTCCTTTTTTTTGTCTTTTAAGAGTTTATTTATTTGAAAGAGAGTGAGAGAGATCACAAGCAGGGGGGAGGGGTAAAAGGAGAAGCAGAGTCCCTCCTGAGCAAGGAGTCCGATGCAGGACTCAATCCCAAGACCCTGGGATCATGACCTGAGCCAAAGGCAAATGCTTTGACTGAGCCACCCAGGAGCCCCTCCTCACAATCATGTTCATGTAAGAAACAGAAGCTGAAGAAATAGGGCTAAAATGAGTAATGTTTGATGGGGGTGGGAAATCTGGGACAATGGAGCTTTCCATGGGACCTGCATTGTGGGACCCTTTTAACAGACATGAGTCACCAGGACAACCCAAGAACAGGAAGTTGGCCACAACAAAGAGTTGGGATCCAAGGGGAAATAGGAAACGCACAAGGATAAACTTTACCCCCTTCATAATTCTGTTCATCCTTCAGATAAATACTAAACTATCCCCCCTACATTTTGGCTCTAAAAATATAACAATACCTCTTCTGGGGTATTCCTGAGGAAAAGGATCCATTTAATGTAAAGCCCCACCAATCCTCCATCATGGATAACTTCCAACCCATGTGTCATCTCGTATTTATGATTTACTCATCAGCTTTGCTTTAAAAAATAATTTTCAGTAACCTCTAAAGAAATAGTTTCTCTCTTATCTTTAAAATATCCAAACGACCCTCTACCCATTCCTTGCTTTTTTTTGCATGAGCAAATTACATCTGGCCTCTTTCCCACCTGGGAAGTAGACAGTGATCATGAAGGATGGAGGGCTGGCTTGTGCTTGGCACACTGTCTATTTGTCAAGCAGTGCAGTTTTGTGGTGAGCCCACTGGCCTGGGAATTCTAATAAGCCTGACTTCATGGGTAATTTGGGGTAAGCTATTCATTCTGTTCTTCATTTAGCTCCTCTGCAAAATGGGGCAAATAATAACACAGCGTGATTTTGAAGCCATAACAAGATGATGGGAATGAAAGCGGTCACCTTCATCTAACCATGATTTTGGGTGCCACACAAATGCAGAATGAAATGTTATCATTCTTTAGGGGAGTCACGTTTCATGACGAGTTCCATGCTTTACTTACTCACTTTTTTTAAATAAGAGAAATGAAGAAACAAAGAATATTGCAGCCTAGGACACGTGGGGTACTTTCTCTGCTGCTTGTTTGAACAAGAAAACTGCCACATTGTTTTGAAATTTTGATCACTCAGGACTTTGAAGGGTTCCATCAAGGCCCGGGTGCAGGTACAATAGGGAATATATTGTGGCCAGAGTATCTCCATGCATTATTTGGGTTTTAAATCCCAAATCACTACCTAAAATGCATGGTTTGGTTTAGGCTACCCAACTAGACATGTTGGCCTGGCTCCTCATTCTAGAGTGCTCTCCTAATAACCCAACATAAAAAAGCAGAGCCTTTTTCAGAGTTGCAAGTCAATGTGCTGTAAATACGGGTCTGAGGTTGGAATATTAAATTCCATGAATATCAACAATCTGTCTTACCCCATTAATCAGAGGTTTGCAATCTCTACAGTCTTATGAGCCATGGGGCCGTCACTGATAATTCTCTGTCAAAGAGAAATGTAATCATCTAGACATGTGCTTGAAGAGGAATTTTTCCCCTTGTTGATTTTATGTAGGAAATGATTATTAGAAAATGTTGGCTGACTTGGTGGCTTAGAGGTTTGGGGAGGAGGCCTTATGTTGGGGATGGTAGAGACATGGGTGACTCAGAAGGCCCTTTGACAGGGCTCTGCAAACCCAATGATGTTCAACAATTTTGGGGGCTGGGTCTCCCTCTACATGGCCTCCCCTGGAACCCATTCCCAAGCAGTGAAACTAATAATACTCAAATCCACTCCCCCAAACACTATTGCACCATATTTGAATTATGTTATCAAGAGAGAGTTGTTGGTTCAATTCTGGTTGATTCCCCAAACTCAAAGGAAATGTACTCCTTCCCTGGTAGGAAAGTACATTTGATGACCCAAGAGCCTTAAGTCTGGCACCCCCATCTCCCTAGCCAGCTTCACCCCATCTTGCGGAGTCCTTGCAAATGCCAGAGACAATGCAGGTTGGGAAATGACACTGAGGGGGAGGCCAGAGATGTGTTTCAGTCCCCTGAGGTCAGCACAGTTAACCTTCTTTTGCGTTCATAAGTCTTCCATTACACACCCGTGTTGTGTGTCAAGAAGGATGCCTGGTTCTTTAAGTTAGGTGTACCTGCCATATGCTGGGCTTTAACATGTGTATAAGCGTGTCAGGCACCAGACAACTTCAAGCTCTATCCAAGCCAAGCAGAGCTAGAAACTAGGGACATAATTTTAAGAAGTCTGGATAGACTAAACATTTAGGGGAGGAAAACAGTAGCACCTCTGATTTGCATCCTTAAGACTACAGAAGTACCTGATAAACCCATTCCCAGTATCTAGAACAGGTGTGGTTTTACCCCTACATCATTTCCCTAGCTGTCACTGAGGAAAGAGGCTGGGGTTGGTTTAGTCACTTTGGTTAGGTCCCTTCAGAAAAAGACAGATGTTGTTCTAAAGTCACTTCCAGGGTGTTTCACTAAAGACCTTAGCTGATATGTGTTGCTGTGATAGGTAAAATCATTTCTCACCGAAGTTGTTCATGGTGTGATGCCAACCTGTGAATGTGTTATGGTCCATGGCAAGGGCCAGTTGAAATTGCAAATGGAATTAAGACTTCTTACCAGCTGACCTTATAATAAGAAGATTATCATGGGTTATCTGGGTGGACCCAATGTCATTACCAGGACCTTTACATGTGGAAGACAGAGGCAGTGTCAGAGTCAGAGAGATGTGATATAGAAAGCCTGGATTGCCATGGCTGGCTTTGATGATGGAAAGAGGGATGATGAACCAAGCATGTAAGTGGACTCCTAGAAGCTGGGAGAGGTGAGGAAATGTGTTCTCCCCTGGAGCCGGGCTGGCCCTGCCAACTCCTGGATTTTAGCCCAGTGAGACTGATTTCTGACCCACCAAACTGTAAGATAGTACATTTGTATGAAGCCAGTTAGTCTATAATTTGTTATAGCGGCGATAGGAAACTAATATAGTTGCCTCAACATTTTCTGCTGATTGACACAAGTGAGAAAAGAGCTAATTTTGTTGTTTTCTCAGAATCACGAAAGTCAGGTAGGAACAAAGTTTAGAGCAGAGGCTGGCTGTGTGGGTAAAAGCAGGCACAGGATGGGCTGGAGGTAGTGGGTGGATAAATGGCTTTGTCTCTCTGCCTGCCTCTTCCTCTCTCTGCTTGTGAGGACAGCCGTGAGGTCCCCAGGCTCTCTCTCTGGTTCTTGAGAAAGACAGCCATCTTGAACACCAAAGTCACTGATTCTTCAAAACCAACTCTGCAATCTTCTTAGAGTCCTATGGTTTCCATTTTCTCCCATTTTCCTTTCTTCCCCACCTCTTTCTCCTCTTCCTTCCTTTAATATGTGACCTTGCCTTGCTGGAAAGATCCACAGAATTTCAGATTTCCTTTCCTGGGGTGTACCAGTCAATTGGTTCTGGGGGTGGCAAGTAGCCCTGCTATAACATCTGCCAATTTCTTTCTTTCTTTTTTCTTTTTCTTTTCTTTTCTTTCTTTCTTTTTTTTTTTTTTTTTTTTGAGAGAGAGTGGGGGGAGGGGCAGAGGGCGAGAGACTCTTAAGCAGGCTGCATACCCAGCATGGAGCCTGACACGGGGCTCAATCTCATGACCCTAAGATCAAGACCTGAGCTGAAGTCAAGAGTTGGGTGCTTGATCAGCTGAGCCACCCAGGTGCCCTTAGCATATGCCAATTTCTGCAGTGTAAATGTTTCTACTATGGCTGGCATCAAGCTACCAACATCACTGAATGCAGAGGTGGGAAGAGATGTTCACAGGCTGAATTGGCCAGGCTCAAGCACACCCTGAAGCATGTCTAAAGTCCCCCACCCTTCAAGAGGGGCATGCAGAGCCCCAGGCCTTCAGAAAGCACAGCACATTTGCAGCAATTTGGCCTTTACCATAAACAGTTCTGTGGAGTCTTTCAAAGCAATTATGTTTTGTTTTACAGATGGTCCTGTAACTAAATTCCCTCATTCCCCTACTGCAGTTGCTCAGAACCAATGGAAATCCTGAAGAGCCAAAAAGCAGTGTCACAAGTAGCCATGAGTCGACTAAAGACTCTAGTCGCCAATGGTTAAGACCAGTTTTAACTCTGGAATGTGCTTTCTGTAATTCTTTTTTCCTTTTTAAGTTATTTTTCAATTTAGTTTGATACCATAAGATTTACTTGAAAACCACTGAAACCTAAAATCATCAGTACTCAGAAAATTATTAAGAGATCTTTGATCATATTAATATGTCTTATTTTATACCTCTTACACCTAAGTAATCTAGTAAGTCCTATTTCTGTCATTGATTGTAGTAAGACCTGTTAGGTAGTAAATTGGTATGAATACGAAATGTTTAAACCAGTTTGTGGGAGGAAGTTTAGCACACACACATATAAGAGATATTCTATGTACTTAATAATATGACCATTGAATTGCAATTGGTGTATGAGAAAGATACTTCATAGGCCCATAGTAGGTGTTTCAGGAGGGTCTGCTAAACAAATATAAACAAACAAATATTATTTTTAAAAACTGAGAACTTAAGAGGCCTGTGACTTAAGAGACTCAGCAAATATCACCCAGCCCTGCAAAGAAAACCATGGCATTCCCCTGTGTTTTTCAATCAAAACCTTTTCCCCGTTCCTTTTCAGTGAAATGGGACACTCGAAGTGACCCTGCCCTCCAAGGTGGGCTCGGGGGCTGTACAGTCACATAGCCTGCCCTTATACATAAGCTCTTCCCGTTACAGTTTATACAGTGCTTCATGGAGCTGCTCTTCCGTGATTTGGATGCACAGCACTCCAACCCTTCCAGATGTGGCATCAGCTGGCTGCCACGTTCACACAATGACACAGCACAAACCTAAATGAGGTGGCCCATCTACTCTGGACATCTCGTCCTCCACCAAATGAATTCCGAAGGCCAGGTGATGGTCTGGCCTCCGCAGGCCCTGCTTCTTGGGCTCAGGATTGTAAATCAGGGGCCTCACGGTGATGGGCAGGGAGGCCGGAAGACATCCGTCTCCCTGCAGGAAGGGGGAGGTGCTTGCAGCCGCTGCACTTCCGGGACTGTGAAGGTTGGGATAAATGGAGAAGGAGAACATTAAAGATGCTGATGCTACATTTTCCAGAGAACTTCTTCATTCCGTTGTGAATTGATCTTCAGTCCTGCATTTCATCAACGACGGCGTTCCCCAGAGTCCCCGGGAACAACGGCCAAAGACGAGAGCTCACCAGCAATTAGGAGCCTGGTCTTGGGGCCTAGCGGCTCGGGTTTGGGAGCATGCGCATCCACACAGACCCCAGTAAAGCTCTTGCCTCGAAATTGAATCCAGTTTATTTTTCCTCCGTTTGTTTTGCAATCCACCCTTGGAAGGGAGAGTTGATGGAGGAAAGCAATAATTCTCCAAGGCACACCGCTTCAATTAAGAGATAGAGAAGCCCAGAGGGGCCCTCGAGCCTCAAGAGGCTCCAACCGCAGATTAATGGATGTTAAGGAATGTTACGTTCGAAACCGGAATTCCTGATTTATGTCTATTCACGTATTCCAGAGCATTTTACTCACGGCATTCCTTAATCATAGTGCAATTACACGACCGCTTTCATTTGGGGGTGTGGGGGTTGGGGGGGTCTGTTTACTCCGTTCAGCTTTCATAAGCTCTTTACTACAATACGTTTTTGTAAACCCAGAGCAGTTTCCACCCTGTCTGCTCTGTCTCTCTGTTCCTGGTCCCACATAGACCCTCCTTGGTATTCTTCTTCTTCTTCTTTTAATATTTTATTTATTTATTTGTCAGAGAGAGAAAGAGCGGGCACAAGCAGGGGGAGGAGCAGGCAGAGGAAGAGGGAGAAGCAGGCTTCCCACTGAGCAGGGAGCCGATGTGGGACTCCATCCCAGGACCCCGAGATCATGACCTGAGCTGAAGGTAGACCCTTAACGACTGAGCCACCCAGGTGCCCCCTCCTTGGCTACTCTTAACATGCAAACCACTTTCTCCCTTGGAACCCGAAATCATCCAGTCTCTGTGCACCTCAGCACCAGATGTAATTTACCCCGGGGTGGTTTGGGCAAAGTCAGTTCAGCCTTTTACCTTACGGAAGGGAGAAGTAGGGAAGTCAATGTTTTCCTGATGATGAGTCAAAGTCCTATATTCTTATTGTTGTTGTTTTTTCATTCATTTCTTTCACTCAGAGGACATTACCTTAGCACCTACTATGTAGCAGATCAGTACTGTCAAGACAGATTCAGAAAGAAATAAGATTGTCCCCCTTTCATATGACCTCACAGTCCAACCTGGGAGACAGATGAGAAAATCAGCAGTTACAATAGAGTGAGAGAACTGGAGGAAAGGCAAGTAGAAAGTGCTTCTGGGAAGCGTTTCCAGGATTGTAGAAGCTAGAGCTGGACACGGAAGGCCCAGTGCTTCGTGAGGAGTGTGTGAGGGGACTCAAAGAGCTGTAGGAAGCCTAGGCTGGGTGGAGCGTGGGTGGTGGGCATGCAGCTGGTGAGTCAGACAGGGATCCCACATGCTATGGGTGCAGTACGGGGTGGTCTACTCTCACCCCCTTCAAGAAGGGCCTCACTGTGGTGCAACCACTGTGGAAAACAGTAGGATTTTCCTTCCTACATTAAAAATAGATAGACTGTATGATCCAGCAATTCCACATGTGGGTTTTTATCTGAAGAAAATGAAAACACCAATTCAAAGAGATATCTGCACCCTCACATTCATTGCAGCATTATTTCTAACAACCAAGATATGGAAACAACCTAAGTACCTATTAATAGATGGATGGATAAAGAAGATGTGGTAGATACACATAATGGAGTATTATTCAGCCATGAAAAAGAATGAAATCCTGCCAATTGCAACAACATGGATGGAACTTGAGGGTGTTATGGTAAGTGAAATAAGTCAGACGGAGAAAGAAAAATACTGTATGATTTCACTTATACGTGGAATCTAAAAAACAACAACAAAACAGAAATTCTCCCAAAAAGAAAAAATTTGGCTGCCAGATGGGGGAGGGTTTGAAGGAATCGATGAAATACGAAAAGAGATTAAGAGATACAAACTTCCAATTATAAAATAAATAAATCAAGGGGATCTCATGTGCAGCAGAGGGAAAATAATCACTAATATTGTAGTAACTTTGTGTGGTAACAGGTGGTAACGACCTTACTATGGGGATCATTTCAAGATGTATAAATATAAAATATATAAAATCTATATAAAAATATAAGATCACTATGATGTACACCTGAAAACAATAAGATATTGTATGTCAATTATACTTCAATTTAAAGAAAAGAGGGAGAAGAGTTTGCTGTGTCTCATCAGGCTTGTTTCAGCTCTTGAGCCAAGGTCATGTTGTCCTTGTGTTGTCCCAACCAATGGCTGAACAAGGAGGAGGAACAAGATCCCAGGCCTTGCCACCTGACATGGGCTTCTCTAACGGGTCATCTGTGCTCTGGAGCTCCCCTCTGGGCTTCCCTAGCACCCATGGCACAGGAGCAGTGGGGCGGCGGGGGGGAGGGAGTGTGAACACAGTGGCCACTCAGATCCTTTTGGCTGATGACAACGCAACAGTTGAAATCCTGGTACAGGAAACAATGAGGGAAATCCCTCTTTCTATATCCCCTCCATCTTTTCACAAACACACCTTCCCTATTATTCCTTGAAAAATTCAGACTGGGGCAGAGTCACTGTGAGGCTCCCGGAGAAGTCATTTGATGGAATTGATCATCATTTTAATCCAATACCTAATTAACTTAACCAATTTGAATTTTTCTTTTGTTTATTGTGAATTAAGGGATTCTGCTGAATTTACTGGTTCTCTGGTGTCTTAACCCACTGAGCCACCCAGGCGCCCCTCTCTGGTATCTTATATACCTGGAGTTAGATTGGTATGCTAAAGCCATTTACACCAGTAAACTGCAAATAATGCAGCATTTACAATATAAGGACAGTGAATTATTTTATTTCAAAGGTTCCAGATAATAAGCCAATTTACTCTAAAAATTGGTAACTAGAGTGCAAGTATTAGGTTATACAAAGGGGTTACCAAACAGCCCTGATTTTGAGAAAAAAATTCTTCATTATGGAAGAATGCTAACTAAGAAATATCAAGTAAATGATCAGATTAGATCACTTTGGTGGTGTCTGGGTGGCTTAGTTGATTAGATGTCTGAATCTTGATTTTGGTTTGGGTCTTGGTCTTGGGTGGGGATTGAGCCCTGTGCTCTGGACTCTGCAGGTCTGCTTAAGATTCTCTCTCTCTGCACCCCCCCTCTCTGAAATAAGTAGATAAATCTTTTTAAAAAGCAAGAAATAAAGGAAGGGAGGAAGGGGTGAAGGAAGGAAGGAAAGAAAGATGGATGGAAGAAAGGATGGATGGAAGGAAGGAAGGAAGGAAGGAAGGAAGGAAAAACCAGCAATTTGCAACCTGGAATGAAATAAGTGATTTGTCAGGGATCGTCAGTGGACACTGGAAGTTCATAGGGCACCTGATAATCCACAAGGACAAAGTCTTGCCACACAAGAGACTTGCAAGAGTAAAAAAGATGACTTTGTAATGGAGAGAGAGATCCATGGGCACCCTCTTAACCTAGCCATCAGTCTTGAGTCATGAAGAGTGGGGTAGCCTGGCACCGACGGGATGCACCATGAAGTGCACAGCACCATGGGTGAAGGGTTCTTGGCAAAAACATGTTAAACCTGAAGTTAAGCAATCCTTGAGACCTACCCACCAGCGAGCAGGAAGTAGCAGGATAGCGCATTGCCAGTGAAGACAATGAAGGCAGTGTCAGCTACGTAGGAATGTGTCCATATACTCATGTAGTAATGTCACAGCAAAAACCCAGACTGCTGCAAATGTGACAAAATACTAGTAATTATTAAATCTGGATGTCGAGTGCACAGGTGTTCATTATACTATTTTTTTTTCCGGGTATGCTTGAAACTGTTCACAATATAAAGTAAAAGAAAGAGATCCTGAAAAACAAAACGTTTTAAACGAAAGCTTTTGGAGAATACGCCTACTTTTTTACCAAGGATTTTCATGGCACTGTGTAGAAAGCCACATATTCTTGGGGGTTTTGTGAAAACAAGATTACTGGCCCAGTTTAGAAACAATTCAAGTTGGAAAAATAAGCCATTCAGAAGAATAGCAGTGCACAGCATGTTCCCTCTAACACCCTTATTGAAGTATATTAAAAAAAGTAATTCTCAAGTGTGGTTAAATTATGTAAGGGAGGACAATTAAAGTACTTTTAAACCTTCTCCTATATGCCTTGTAACACAGAGCTTATTCAGTGTAATGCGAAGTTTTGCCAACTATTGTTTCTGTGTTATGTTGTTTGTCCACAACATGGTTGTGATGTCAGGTGGCATAAAGGGTCCCAAGAGAAGGTGTCCTCTAATGTCTAGAAGCAAGCAGTATCCACTCTTGTGGATACTGCTTATGGACCCAAGGTTCAGAGCACGCCTCAGGCTTGGGGGGTTTCCAGTGGCTCAAGGAGGAGATGCCTGCAAAGGAGTGAACTGCCAACCCAACCGCCAACTGAAGAGATGGAGATTCTTGGAATGGAATGCCCTTTGGAGCAAGAGAATGCACTGTTACCCGCAGGTGCCCTGATTGATGTAGAAAGACCCTGCCAAATTCCGTTCCCCAGACTGGAAATTCCAGGAGAGTGCTGGTACCTGTGAGTGACATTTTCTTGGAACGTCACCAGGAGTTATAAAGTACTCTCCTCACCCCTACGTGTCTAAGGTATGAAAGGTAAAGGTCAACACAAAGAAAATGTAAATGATCATGAAAACAACGCTGTGGAGTTCACTGGGAAGAATCTGCAAAAGATGGAGTCTGGCTGAATCGTCTCAAGGCCATTTCTTAAGGATTCCCTCCTCCCTCAGTGAAACCAGATACAGTGATGGGATTGCCAAGTTAGGCCTGCACTGAAGCACAACAGGCTTTGTTTTACAAGCGTCTCTTTATGATTCTAGACTCTGCAGCATACAGGGCAACCTTTGCAGTTCTGGTGCTGATGCGTTCCGGGCTTGTTATCCCAGGCTTTTACTGCCCTTGGTTGGGTTTGTTTTGTTTTGTTTGGGGGTAGCTATGTAATTCCAGCCCTGGCATCATCAGCATCTATGCAGGGGGCTTGTGTGGGTTGTGTATGTGTGAACTGAATGTGCTCTTCCAATGGCAGGATCCCCAAGGGAGCACCACATGGCATTCCAACTCACTTGATGTGGCCCATCGTATATGGCACCTTGGGTGGCCTGCCCTCTGTGGAGGTTGGCTTTGGTGTTGTTCCTCCAGTTATGGAGCTCTGCACCCCTTACACAGTTGCCCATGGTAACCAGGGATTACAGAGGAGATCTTGGTCTTCCTAGTACCTCACTTAGGCAGCTGATGCAAGATATTTATTACCACACCTCGACCATTATGTAGTAATAAAAGGAAGCTAGTATCATTCCTTATTGGCCTGAGAATTTTCCAAACCTGGCTAAATTCCTTTTTCTATAGGAAGGATGTTTGCTTTTTCAACAGACGCTTTGGCGGACACTGGTCAACGCTGAGGGCTCCAAAGTCAAGAACTTTGATTCAGATCTTGACTCTGCTGCCCATTAGCTGTGTGGCCTGGCAAGCAATTGGATATTAGCCTCGGTTTCCTGGTCTGTAAAAGAGGTCTAATGATGATTCTTACTTCATAAGGTCTTTGAGAGGAATAAATGAAATGAGGCATATTAGTCGCTTAGCTCAGTTCCTAGTATATGGTCAGTGTGCCCTAAGTGACAGCTACAGGCTCCTCCAGCTTCACGCCAAACTGAGCATGGGACTTACCAAATAACAGTAGAAGGGTATTTCAAAACAGTGTCTGCTGTGCATGTGCAGGAAATAGATGCTGTAAGAATTGGAGAAAAGTTACTGTACTAGATAATAACACTGCAGCTATTTCAAATGGAAAATTCTCTAGACAAAGGTATAAATTATAAATAGTTACAAAACCTCAGGACTCAATTAAGTTTAGGGGCTATTTAGATGTTTAACCACAAGGTTTTAAAACCTTGCAATTGATATGAAGAATTTGTTTTATACTTTCTCTATGCAAATCACCCCCATCAAAACGATCACCATATCCCCACAATAAAACCTTTAGAAATAAAGACGTGCTGACAGAGGGTTACAACTGTAACAGCTAACTTTCCTAATTTATTTTCTGTCTAGTTAGTTCTTAATTATATCAAGAAAACACTATGGATAAATAAATCACTGGGATTCATCAAGGGTGTAAGATACAAAGTCGATATAAAAAATCAGTTTTATCACTCTATACCTTAACATACACTTGAAAACGGAATTTTAAAAATCAGCACAATGGTATCCAAAACTTCAAATACTTAGAAATAAATCTATGAAAATACATGTAAGACCTCTACATAAAGACTACAAAATACTTCTGAGAAAACAAACAAAAGAGGCCTAAATAAATGGAAATGCCATGTGTATAAAAATCCCAGCAGGCTTTTTTTGAAAAAACGAATGAGTTGATTCCAAAAGGATCTAGACTATCCAAAATGATTTTGAAAAAGAAATATTGATTTGGAGGACCCACACTATGTGATTTTGAGGTATATTATAAAGTGGCAATAATTGTGACAGCAGGGTATTGGCATACACATATACATATAAATCAATTGAATAAAACGGTAGTCAACCAATGGACCAATACACAGATGGTCAGTTGATGCCAAAGTCATGAAGAAAGGAAAGTCTTTGTAATAAATATTGCTAAGACTGGATATGCCATATTTATACAATGGAATACAATTCACCACTGAAAAATAGAATAAATTGTTGATACACCCAACAACAGGGATGATTTTCAAATACAATATGTCCAAGCAAAAGAAGCCAAATTCAAAAGAGTATATACAGTCTGATTCCATTCATAAGAAGTTGAAATAAAGCTAAAAGTAATCTTTATATATAAACCTATAAATAAGTCAGAAAGTTATGGGTGGAAAGGAGATAGGCTGGAAAGATTCAGGGGAATTTCTTATATGATAAAAAATGTTCTGTATCTTGTTTTGAGTGGGAACTACCAAAGTATATACAACTGTCAAAAGCTTGTTGAACTAAACATCTCATTTATATTAATTATGCCTAAGTAACACCTTTAAAAATAAGAAATGAAAAATTCTTAGAAGTTGAAATGTTTAATTAGTGAACTGCTCTCACACATGTGCTTGCAAAGAATATACATATCATGATGGTATTGGTCAAACTGTGAGACTTCTGAAATTGTAGGCCTATTTGAAATTTTTAGAATTCTTTTCATGTAGAAGAATTTTGAGTAATGAAAACAATAGAATACACTGTTCATGGTGAAATAGTTTCTAACATAAAGAAACCATGTTTTCCACTTAACTAAATGACAAGGCTTTGATTGGACTGTTTTACCAACCTGCTAAATTTCTAGGGAATTCAGGGAATAAAACTCTTTAAAGCCACTGACCCACTTTCCGATGCTATGGTTCCTTCCCCTTTGCTCCCTCTCCCACATCTTTAGTTACCAGTAGAGACTATTTTAAGAAATAAAATCATATTTAGCAAGGTAAGTCAAACGAAAAACTGATATCTTTGTGTCTCCCTAAAAATGGAAATACTAGAACACGTCGCCATATTAAATCATTTTATAGAATTCTCTATACCATATTCTTTTTTATAGAATTGAAGTTTCTATTTTGCAAATGATCTCAGATTACCAGTATTGGTCACGCTGTTTATTTGTTGTTTCATTTACCATCAGGCAACATGCAGGGGTCCCTTGGTCCACTCTTGGCTTCCCTTTGGATTTATCAACTCAAACTGCTCCTGATACTTAGTGAGCTCAAACCATGACAATCCACCGAGAATAACTGATCAAATGAATGGAGCCCACGCTATATGCCAGGTACTTACGTTAGTATTTATCTCTGTAACTATGGAGGTAGGACTATCATTATCCCCATTTTTCAGATGAGAAAACTGAGGCTCAGGTAATATAATTTACATCTACTAAATGGTAGAGCTGGGGTCTGAATCCAGGTGGTTTGTTCCCAGAATTCATGTTTTTGGCCACCATCTCTTGCAATGTCACTAGTGCTTTAGCAAAAAGAACGAATAAAAACACAAGCAGTGATGCTGCCCTGTGTGGTGTTTGGTAATGGAGACAGTCTCGGGAGTGGGTACCTTGTCCACAGGAGGCACACACAGCATTTATCAGCGTAGACAGACACTCCCAAACACAATTTCGTAGGTGTTTATGGTCCTTGAACTTTACAACATCACAGCTGTTAATGAAGTCCTTCATGATTTATACTTGGTTTCCTTTACTCCCTAGAGGACGGAGCCATCTTGCTGTTGGAGCTTACAAGGCATCACCTGCCTTTTTCTGGCAGGATGAGCTCATAAACCCAGGGAACAAGCTTCTCTGGAATTCCTTAATAGAGAATGCAGTGACATTTGTGCAGTGGCTCTCCCAGAGACCCCCACACAGACCAGAAGTGCAGTACAGTTTATCTTTCCTTTGGAAACTAATCTTGCTGTTAATCTACATGAAGGCAAAGCCTATGTATCCCAAAATCATTATCTCATTTTCATGTACTCAGTGATGGAAAAGTAATCAAACCATCTCTTCTTAGCAAAGTGAGGTAAGAATAGGAGTATGTTTTGCTGATATCCTCTAGAGTCTAGATAAATAGATTTGTCTAGATTCCAGGCAATCAGAGTCACTTAATAAAAAAGCTGGTGAATTAATCATTGACCACCCAACTGACTTGCTAAGAAGCATAGACATTTCTCATCATTTCCTTCCTTCCATCTTTTTCTCCTTTGCTTACTTCCTTGCCCATCCAACCGCCAGCTAACCTGCCTGCTCTAATTATTCTAAACTTCCATGGTCAGCAAACTCCAACGTCAAGATAAATTTGAGCAGAGATATAATTCATAAACCAGAAGTGCAACTCACCGTGTTGGTGTGTGTCCCACCCTGTTCGGTGCTATACCTGAATGTTTTTCTGAGCTCCTCTTGAACATCTTACTCAGCCTCTTGCTCAGGTGCTCCCGGTGCCTAACTTTTGCCTGGCAGGTCATGTGTTCTCTCTCCGTAGCTACCCCCAGCTTGACCTCACCACCAATCAGGTCCCCTCAGTCTCCAGTCAGACCTCATTTGCTCATCATTCCTGAGGCTGCTGGACTTTTGGCCGGTACCCCGCCTGCTCCTGCACAGGATGTCTCTCAGACCCTCTGACAGTCCCGGTGTGTGGCACACTTAGTTTCAGCTGCCAACCTTGCCCTTTCAAGACTTGCCATCCTAACTCTGTCCACTCTAAAAAGAGGCCAGTGTCTCTCTCAGGCCTGGCTTAAAGAGTCACTATTCTCTTAACAAAGGGACAATCAAATACTAAGATGGTTTCACTGACGTCTCTCTCAGCTCAAATAACTTGTTTTCTTAGGCCTCATTGTTTCTGGTCACTGCTGGTGCCTCTTGGTGTTCAAATTCAGAAGAAAGCCCAGACTGAGTGGCATTAGGAAACAAGAAGGAAAAGCAAAGAGGTGAACGGGGCCCATGGAAGAAAAACATGCTACGGAAGGGCTGGTAGTGAAGCCTTAGAGGAGGGGAAAAAAAACACGGAAGAGGTGGCCAGTGGGAGAAATCCACCCAGGAATTGAGGAGAAATACACACAGAAAGTAGCTTCTTAAGGAATGGCGAAGTCTGGGGAAAGACAAGAACGTGGCCCAAAAAAAAAAAAAAAAAAAAAAAAAAGGAATAAAACTTAAAGATTAAGATTAAAACGTTTTGTTGTCCAGGAAAGGGCAGAGGATACTTCTGGGTGAGATTTACATTTAAGTTGATGGACTTTGAAAGTAAAGCAGGGGTTTCTGGGTGACTCAGTGGGTTAAGCCTCTGCTTTCGGCTCTGGTCATGATCTCAAGGTCCTGAGATGGAGCCCTGCATCAGGCTCTCTGCTTGGCAGGGAGCCTGCTTCCCTGCCCCCACCCGCCTGTCTCTCTGCCTACTTGTGATCTCTCTGTCTCTGTCAAATAAATAAATTAAAATCTTAAAAAAAAAAAAAGAAAGTAAAGCAGATTACCCTCCCATAATGTGGGCCTGGATCAGTTGAAGGCCTGGATTGAACAAAAACGCTGACCTCTCCCGAGTAAGATGGCCTTCAGATTTCATCTGCAACATCAGCTCTTCCTGAGTCTCCAGGCTGCTGGCCCACACTGTAGATTTGGGACTTAATCCATAATCATGTAAGCCAATTCCTTAAAATATCTATCTATCTACCTATCTTTCTATCTTTCTATGCAGTGGTCAGGGTTCTCCACAGAAACAGAACTAATAAGATATATAGAAGAAGATTGATTATAAAAATTGATTTATGAGATTATGGATACTGAGAAATTCCAAGATCTATCATCTGCAAGCTGGAGGTCCAAGAAAGCCAGTGGGACAGTTCCAGTCCAAGCAGGAGGGCAGGAGAAGATGGACACCCCAGAACCAGCAGAGAGCAAATTTGCCCTTCCTCTGTTTTTCTTTTCTATTTGGACCCTCAACAGATGGGATAGTCACCCCCTTCCCCGACTGGTGAGACTGATGTTCTTTACTCAGTCTTTACTCTGTCTACCAATTCAAGTGCTAATTAAACTTTTCACAGAAACACCCAGAATAATCTTTTACCAGCTACCTGAGTATTCCTTAGCCCAATCAGGTTGACACATAAGATTAACCATCACAGCATATAAATACACATCTTCTTGGTTCTGTTTTTTTGGAGAACCCTGACTAATGCACCCACTGAACACAATTGGGGAACATCGGGGTGCTGACAGCAGTCCCAGCCAGATGAATGATCCTGCATTTGATGCCCTGCTTGTCTCCAAGTGTCCCACCAAGCGGGCTGTCAGGGGACAGAAAGGCTCACAGACCAAGTCAGGATGCTCAAATCACATGATTTATTAAATCAATTCAAAACACACAGCAAGAAACAATGAGAGAGATCGGGAACTAGCTGACTCATTTAGGGTAGGTGCCCGTGGGGTGGAATGAGCACACCCCGGACTATGCCATGTTTACGTGTCTTGTCCGTTGGCTGTGTCAGCCTTCTTAACTGATGGTGGGGCTACTGGGACCAGTCTAATGAAAAAGTCCTTCAAAAAAGGCACTATGCCAAGATTATTCTTATTTCGTATTTTTGTTGTTTCAAGTAAATGGCCTTGATTTGAGATGCAGGAAAAGCAAGTGGTTTTTATTTCATGAAGATTAGAATCTGCTTTGCTTTCAATCCATTCCAGAAGTTGTGAATATGAAAAGGCATATAGTCTTTGGGCAGAGTGAAGACATTTTAGAAGGTGATGCATTTTGATCAGAAGGATGGCTTGTGCCAAGCCAAGGAAGGGAGGGTGCAGTAGAGCGTACATCGTTGCATTTGGGCTCCACCAAGGACTCACAGTGGGCAGGCGGAGTGGATGCAGAGGTGTGATAGGAAAGAGAAGGCAGTACAATAAATTTAAAGAGAGAGACAGATGCATATGTAAGTTATAAATCTTGGAAAAGAGAAAAGATTAGGAGTGAGACATGGGAAGGCTGAGAGGTGTTATCTGAATGAATCCATCTAATGAAGGGGAACATTTCACAACAGGATTAGGTAGAAAAATGCAACTTTCCCCCTTTAACCCAAACAGGCAAGATCCTGCCAAGGAAATCTATTCTGCTTGAAGAATGGCAATTTTTTAGCAATAGAATCAGACAGTTTGTGGAGGGGAACCTGATAAATGGGTTCTATCTCAGTGGTCAGGAGGTAGCGGGAAAACAGATGCCAAGGGTAGGCACTGAGCCCCCAGAGGGAAAAGGAGAAAACTGAGCTGGGAGTCAGGCCAGCACTGGGGTCTGAGAAGGCAAATGCCCAAGGTGAAATTCAGTCTGCTAATCTCTGCCTTGAGTCCACAGGGGGACTGGCTTCCATAACACAACTCATCAGCCCACCAGCATGTCCCATTGTTGACCCAACAGGCACTGCTTTGCCTCAGACCAAGAATTTCACACAGCTTCTATCTACGACAAACCAGCTGTAGGGAATGGGTTTTACGTCTCCAGAAATGGAAGCTTCTCTTTCCAGAACATTCCGTTATCTTGAAAATTAAACTTGGTAATGACCTAGCAAGATCTGCAGCTCAGGTCTCCTGTCTCCAGTCCTCTTTAATGTCAAGAATGATAGCAGAGCACCTGGCCGAGGCCTTGAAGGAGCAGTCAGGTACTCAGCAGCATCTGGAAGGGTACAATGGCATCCTGTAACAACTGTCCAGTAAGCCCCAAACCTGCTCGGTCCACATGGGACTACCCCTCACAACCCCTTCCCAGCCTGCCTGTGCTATAGAGGAGCTAACAGAGTCTCAACAAGGTTTCCTTTCCTGCCAACCCTGGGAAGAGAGTGGGTGTTGTTGCGCTGGATAGAGGGTGAGAAAGCCCTTCCAACTACACATGAAACTCAGGGAAAGCCACCCCAAGAGTCTGAATAACCTGTGGGTCCTGCCTGGAGACTATTAACAGAAGCCCAGGTGAAATATAGCAGTTTTGCAGACAAATTGCACCAGTCAGGGATGTGATTGACAGACTAGAAAGGCTGCAAGCTTCGCAGAGACATGGGGCCCCACTAGACAACCCATCCCATGCTGCCACCTTGTAGTCTGGGTTTTGCCATTCCTTCATCTTCACTCCACCAAAGAGACTCTACCACCCCTTGCCTGAAGGGGCCAACTAGGTGGCCACATGTTGGAACTTGCCAATTTGGAAGGCTCGAGGCAAGAATTCTTGCTTGCCTCTTCTAGCTCCTACAGCTTGCTGGCAATCTTTGGCATTGCTTGGTGTTGGTGACTGCATTCCTGTCTCTGCCTTCATACTCACATGGCATTCTCCGCATGTCTAGATTTTCTTCCTCTCCTAAGCACACCTGCCATATTGGATTTAGGATCCACCCTAATCCAGGATGGTCTTATCTTTTTTTTTTTTTTTTTTTTTTTTAGTAGTCTCCATGCCCTGCTGGAAACAACATGGGGCTTAAACTCACAACCCTGAGATCAAGACCTGAGCTGGGATCAAAAGTCAGATGGTCAACTGATTAAGCCATCCAGGAGCCCCACGGATGATCTTATCTTAACTTACCTCTGCAGAGACCCTTTTTCCAAATCAGCCCACATTCTGAGGTTGCTGGTGGACACGAATTTTGCAGAGATATTACCCAACACAGTACGGTAACTTACGGATAAAGAATGCCAGAACTTTTGACTTTTTAAGTATAGCCGACTTTAGCTACAATATCCCATTTTCTTCCCCAAAGCACTCTGAAATGACCATGGGTCTCCTTTTTCCATTCTATAAACCTGGTCTAATACAGGCAGGGCTCAGCTTTCAAATAAAGGAGTTTTCCAGAGCCACTACAGGCGAGGACATGTGCTCACAGTATCTGTTGGCCGGGCCAGGCCCCTCAAGATGACAGAGTCCATTAACACACCTCTTGGCTCCAAGTGAGGGAGAGCATTAACACAACACTGGCTCCCTCTAACCCTGGCTCCTGGTGAGAGGGTGCATTAACACAACACTGGCTGCCTCTGCCCATCATTCCCAACCTCCTGATTGGTACATTGGAAAGAAGAATCCAGATGTGCGCAGTGAGAGGCCCCAGCTTCTTGGTTTACTATTAAGAGTGAGCTGTACCTCCAGGAGGGCTCTCTATGGGGCAAGCGGGATATGCTGAGATCCCCCATATATCCTTGACTAAACTGGGTCTTCAGAATTAGGGAGTTTACTTGCCTGCAGATAGATATAAGCCGTATCTTCCAACATAGACTTTAGCAGTGGTAAGGGTGATCTTGGGGATGCCTTACTCCCTGATTTCAATTCTGAATTGGTTCAGGGGAGAGCAGGGAAGAGCACCCCATGTATCAGGCACCCCAGACAGAGACATGCAGGGCCCACTCTTCGCACCAGTTAGGTTCTCAGCACTTTACACACCATCCATTCTTGCCAGTCTCCTTCCCTGTGTGCCAAAAAAATTTATACCTGAGGCTGAAAAGGAGAGTGCCCAACCCAAGGCAAGCTTGAACTTTCCATAAAAGGCCAAGGAGCGAATTGATTTATCTTCTGGTATTGTTTCCCCCACAATAGCTGGTATGCATTCCAAATAAGGCCACAAAGAAGGCAGGCCAAGTTATGGAAAGGAGTTTAAGTGAAAATCTTCCAAAGACCAAAATCTCAAAGGAGAGGAAGTCGCTGGCCACCTCCCTTGGCCCCGGTTCATCGTACCAGAGCCTGTTTCTATAGACTAGGCTTCCACGATTATCTATTTGCAGAAATGTACAAACACAGCCAGAGTACTCTGTGCCTGTGGAAAGACCTAGATCAATACAAGTAACAGAAGAATGAAGGAAAGAGAAAAGGAAAGATTTTATCAAGCCTATTTACTTTAAAGTTACCTTGAAGACCTGCACAAACACACCTGCTTCTTCAGGGCCGCGGAGAACAGAGCAAACACGTCTCGTTTCACAGAAACGTGCAGAGAAAGAGACACGGTAGCCCCAAAGCCAGTTCCCCCAGGAGGCGCTAGCATCTCGGGCCAGTGAAGCTTTAAACCCTGATCAACCTTCAGATCAAAGTCTTCAAAAACGAACCCAGGCTCATTGTATCAGTGGGGCTCAGAATCAACCCCAGGTCAGGCTGGGGACAGTGGTCTGTGGAGGAGTGTGGAACACCTAGATTGCTGGCAGGGGTTTGGGGAATAGCTGATTTGTAGCATCTGCCCATCTCTGTGGTGTAAATCCTTCCACAGTAGCTGATTTCAGGCTACAGTGGGACTCACTGAGGGAGACTTAGAAAGATGTGAAGTTGTGCACTGCTGGTTTACACGGGTTCCACTCACCTACAGCTGAGCAGAGGTAATAATGCAGGTCAGGGGCACCCCATCCCCCGCTGTGCAGTGGAAAAGCCGAGCATAACTTCGGACTTCCCAAAAACTAGCTACTCAGAGCTGACTGTTGACTGAAGTCTCACTGATATATCAGTGTAAACAGTCAATTAACACATATTTTGTGTGTTACATGTATTATTTTTTGTATTCTTACTAATACCTACTTTTTCTTATTTGGGGGGCTCGTATGTCTAGGCTAGGTGGTTTCACTTTTTTTTTTGAGATTTTATTTGACAGAGACAGAGATCACAAGCAGGCAGAGAGGTAGGCAGAGACAGAGGGGGAAGCAGGCTCCCCGCTGAGAAGAGAACCCGACATGGGGCTAGATCCCAGGACCCTAAGATCACAACCCAAGCCGAAGGAAGAGGCTTAACCCACTGAGCCACCTAGGCGCCCAGTTTGTCTTTTTTTTTTTTCAATTTTTAAAAAAATTGTCACAAATCTCCAAAAAAGTTTCCAATATATTTATTGAAAAAAAAATCTGCGTATAAGTAGACCCACACAATTCAAACCCATGGTGTTCAAAGGCCAACTACAAAATGTCCCAAAATAATGAGGAAGTGATGGGTTTGAAGATTTATAACTTTCACTTGAAATGTAATTTATTTAATTGTAAGTTGATCTATTTTAATTTTAATAATGACCCTTTAATGATGAGCTCACAAAATTTCCGATTTAAAAATTGGCTTGAGTTAGAATAAGCCATTCTAGCACATCACTGTCTGGGAGGCTTTTTAAAAATACCCAAGACCCGCCTCTCTACCCCCACACCACACACAATTGCCAGAGTCCCCCAGAGCAGGGAACAGCACATGGGTATTTTTAAAAGCTCACCAGCATGGTTCTAGGATACCTACAGCTGAGACACTGATGCAGCGCACCCTCCATTTTACAGAAAGGGAAACTGAGAGTCAGACATTTACCTGCCTATTATGTTATAATTTGGCAAAGCTGGGGGATGACGATGATTTAGCTTCTGTTTCTTCCCCCACTCTTCCCACCCTAGTTTTGGGCAGTTTGGGGTCCATTTTTGAAATATTAAGACTTGTCTGAGGATCCATCTAGCAAGACCTCATGCCTTTTTAATTATTTTGACAAAGACTGAAGTAAAGTTTACCTTTAGGCTGTCCATGAGAAAACGAGAGCCTAACCAGGAAATTCAGCAAGATTAAGAGGAGGCATCCATGTTCTCAAGAGTCTTTTATTTTTTATTTTTTTTTTTAAGATTCCATTTATTTATTTGACAGAGAGAAATCACAAGCAGGCAGAGAGGCAGGCAGAGAGAGAGGAGGAAGCAGGCTCCCCGCTGAGCAGAAAGCCCGATGCGGGGCTCGAACCCAGGACCTGGGATCATGACCTGAGCCAAAGGCAGCGGCTTAACCCACTGAGCCACCCAGGCGCCCCCTCAAGAGTCTTTTAAAGCCAGCTTTGCATCTCGGTTTATACAAACCACCTACATATTAATGACAAATGACTCTTTGTTCCCCACAAAGAGAGGGTTGACTGGAGGAGCAATGTTTAGAAGTTTCAATTATTAAATGGTTAGTTTAAGTTATTCCTTTTACTTAAAAAAAGTTACTCTGGGTAGCAAGACAATGCGTAATTTCCAGTTACTGTGATTTACTCCCATATTTTTTCTAAATTGTCTTCAGCAAGGATAATGTTGTAACACTGGCATATACTTTAAAGAATTAATTAATTAATTAGAGAGAGAGCACAAACAGGGAGGGCAGAGGGGCAGGAGGAGGGAGAGGGAAAGAATTTCAAGCAGACTCTGCACAGAGCGCCCAGACCATCGAGGGCCTTGATCTCACAACCCTGAGATCACGACCTGAGCCAAAACCAAGAGTCGGTCTCCTAACCGACTGAGCCAGCCAGACACCCCTGGAATATACTTTTAAGATGTCTTTACATTCGGGGAAAAGTTGCATTAATAATAATAAAAAAAACCCCACAAAATCAATTCTCTTTCTACCCCCAGGTTTTTGGCAAACCCAGTCTGGCTTTTCCCCTGAATATTCTAAAGAGAGCAATTGAAGATTTTGCTGCAGTTCCAACTCCCTGAAGCTTTCTTTTCTGGATTTTTTTCCCTTACCCTTCCCCCTGAGAGTTGAAGGTAATGTCCTTTAATTCCCCACCCCAGTCTGAGGCTGCAGGGTGCCCACGGGACAGGACATGATCTCCAGAGTGTCCCACTCAACTGCTCACAGCAGAGACCTCAGCCTCCAGCTG
Organism: Enhydra lutris kenyoni; assembly: GCF_002288905.1. Taxonomy (NCBI): domain Eukaryota; kingdom Metazoa; phylum Chordata; class Mammalia; order Carnivora; family Mustelidae; genus Enhydra; species Enhydra lutris. The sequence continues at coordinate 7,287,052 of NW_019154127.1, forward strand.
TCACGTGAGGAAGCTGTCGGTCTAGAACAAGGTCTCAGCTCCTGTTATTTGAGAGAACATTCCAAGACTCATTGTGAGCTCATCCCCCAAAGATACGACCTCTGAGTTTCCGTGGAAGCCGGTGCAGTTAAGCCATGTGCAAATAAGAACACACCTCAGCTAAGAATGAGGCCTGCTGATTCCAGCAGCTTCCCTGTGCTCTCTGTCTGTGTGAGGGGGCATCCGCAGGGGCCGCGGGGACCCCGCTGAGTACCTTTGTTCACCCATGGTTAAGAGAGCACCCCATCTGTGAGGAGCCACCTGTAAACCCGGAAGACCTACTCCTGAAGGGGAGAAACTTCTCCCCAGCACATGGCTTCCTGAGCGGTCCTCAAGCTCGGGCTGATCCCACAGCATCTCAGGAGCATGTCCTGGCCTCGTCCCTGAAGAGGAAGGGGTTGGTAAGGAGGCGGTGTCAGGGTCGGGAAGCTGAGTGTGCAGGACTTTGGGGGCTGGGCTGGGCTGGAGGCACCTGCTGAGGGGGACCTCAGACCGTGTACATACCTTTTATCCTTTTCTCTTGGTGTGTGTTGAGGGGGCACCCTCCTTGGTGCAAGAAAACTTGAAAGCAATTTTCTTCTCACGCTCCAAGCACCTGGCTTCTGCAGCCCTGCGGACCCTCACCCCTGTTTCTAAGCCCGCTCTCCCTAAATCCCAGTTCTCAACCAGGCTCCTGACACTCAGGAGGCCACATCCAGTGGTAGTTTTCCCGCCAGGCCTCTTCCACACCGGCCCTTCCCCACCGCCCTCTCCCAACCCTGGGGTGTAGACGGTCATAGGGAGCGCTCTATCAGCGTCCCCTTGACCCCAACTTTACTGGATGTGTGTTCAGAGGAGTCAGGTGACCTCTTAGTACCTTGGTGGCCTCACTGGCCAGCTGGGGAAAACGATGTGCACCCTTGGCTTAGGTGGGCACTCAAGGAGCGACGATGGATCGCCAATGCCAGAAACCGTCACCAAGTCTCCGTTCCTGCAGACCTCTCCTCTGAGTCCCCTCAGTCCCTGTGCTAGCGCTGTCATCACAGCTCCTGGTCTCTGTATGACCAGGACGGTTGCCAGATCAAATACAGGGCATCTTGTTAAATCTGAATTTCAAAGAGACAACCGAGAATTTTTGGTGTATGTCCCAGGCAATATTTTTACTTGCTAAATCTGGCAACCCTCATGTAATGTTTCGTGGGCTGGGCACCAAACTAGATTCATTTGTACTCCCAGCCTGGCACAGGGCCTGGCACGGGAGTGAGGAGCCAGAAGATCTCGGTTCTCAGCAGGGGCGGTACTGCCCCCTAGGGGTTATTTTGCAGATCGGCGAAGGCGTTTTTGGTTGGCACCCTTAGGGTGCAGGGAAAATGGGCTCCTGGCATCCAGGCGACAGCAGCCTGGGACCTGGCGGTGCAGAAGAGCAGCGCTCAACAGAAAACTGGCCGTTTGTCCCACGCACCATTCGTGTGCGTGAAAACCTACACGAGTGCCTGAGCCTGGAGACTAACTCCATATAAGGTGAATTTTGCGCCACACTTTCCGGGAATGCAAACATTGGATAAATCAAGGAAAGACTCTGTTTTGCTTTGTCCATAACCAAGAGCGCTTCACTGCATCAGAAGTCATCGCATCAGTGTTTTGAGAGCGTCTGTCACAGCTTGGACAGTCGGGCTCTGAAGTCCGCCCTTGGTGGAAGGACACCCTTTCTTCCTCTCCCCCACTCCTCAAGGCTCTTTGCTTCTCCCACTCTCCCTTCTCCCCCACTCCCTCTTACTTCCCTTCCTCTCTCGCTCTATTCCTTTCTTCCCCATCCCAGGGGGAAACCCGTATGTGTACCCCGATGGTTAAGGGGACTCATTTAGTATATTATTATGAGACTGGGGTGTGACACCAGTCCCCGATGCTATTCACAGTCAGGGGACCCAACACCGGAGGCTCATCAACTCAACTCAGTCTGTCCTCCTCCCGGAGGAGAGCCCTGCCAGCCCTGCAGCCCCCTCTTTGCCTAAGGAGCCTCCTCCTCCTGACCCAGGCAGGGCGTCAAACTCTCAGAGGCCCCACTGCACCCGCGTTGGCTGTGGACAGAACCATTCCCCTGAGAGTGACACCGAGGTTATTGGCTGAATGAGGAGGAGCTGTTTGAAGATGGTCTGGGACTGACCTGGTCTGAGGCACTGGCACTAAGAGCCCCATCTTCTGAGGACCCCCAGGTAGCTGGGGTTAAAGGCCACACATCTGTAGAGTTTCTGCTGGAGACAAAACAGCTCTGAAGGTTCTCTGATCCCAGGCATCCCTGACACAGCCCCGTTGCCCTTCTCCCTCTAACTCCCACCTGTATCCCCGGAACGCCTATCTCCTGCCTGGTCTAACTAAAGTTCACACCACAAGCCAGGGCTAGAGCTTCCTCCAAACAGTCCCGCTGGGGAGTCTCCAAAAAGAGAAATCACCTGCCATATTTCTCATTCTCCGTGTTCCTCCGGTAATCTCACAGCCCAGGAAAATGCCTCCTACCTTTCCTTTACAGGCGATGCCCCCCCCCTTTTTTTTTTTTTTTTGCCTACAACAGGGGTCAACAAAGTTTTTTCTGTTAAGAGCCAGAAGGTAAGTATTTTGGGCATTGCATGCCATACAGGGGTCTCTGCCACAGCTGATTCATCCATAAGTAAAGGGGTATGGCTCTGTTCCAATAAAACTTTATTGATAGAAATATGCAGTGGGCCAGATTTGTCCCACAAGTCATAGTTTGCCAACCCCTGGCCAATGAGTTTAAAAGGTCAGAAGCTTTCCTGTTGGAGTCCTGGAACAAAGCAAGGTGGACCTCCTTTCCGCTTTTACGATAGGGTCTCTTGGGCTCTTCCTACCTTCTACCCCAAGGGAGGCGGATGGCGCTTCAGCTACTCCACTGGTCACCGGTCACCGCGGCCTCCATGTCTTGGCTGCTGGCAACACTGGTTGTTCCTCGTTCCCTACAAGTTCTTTAGAGCATCCTGCTGCTCATTAAAAACCCAGAACCTCCCAAAGGAATGCACCCTCTCTGGTGTGTCGTTTATAAACTCTCAGGAACTGGCCTTGTTTGGAGAATGTTTTATTACTACCTCTTGCTGAGAGAGTGCCAAGCCTGTATAGATGAAGAGAGGGAAGATTCTGCTCATTTTACTTCATAGGAAAGAACAACCTCCAGTTTCTCGACTCAGGAGCTCTTGTGTCTGCCTCCATTCTGGTGCTCCTTCAGTGGCCCAGATAGGACCAGCGCCAGTGGCTACACCAGTGATAGAAGGGTCTACAGCAGGGAGGGAAACTGGGCATCTGGGGATCTTGTTACGACAGAGGCAGTTCGAAATGCAAAGGATCCCTTGGGCTTTATTAATGTATTTTCTGGCTATTAGACAAAACAGCAGTGTTTCGAAGCCAAAGAAACAGAGTCTCTTCCTAGATGACAGATTGCATTTTTAAGGACGAGACTTTCGATCTCCCTTCAATTTCTTTGATGAACAAAGGTATGAAGTTAAGTGTTTTTCCCTCAGAGCAAAGATTCTCCAGAACAGGGTTTTTAAACTCCTTCGGGTGGCTGAGAGGGAGACTTTTCTGAGTGGAAGACTGTGTTCCACAATCACTAAACACACTGAGTTTCCTCAGTAGGTAGGTGATCTACAGTCTCGAAGATAAATCATGGTTTCTGAGGGAACTCTGAAAAGACGCATGAGAGGAGAGGGAGTAGGGAGTGGGCATGAGGGAGGCCAGAGCATTCTCTCCAGATTTTCCTCTGTTTTTTAGATTATTGACCCGTGAGAATGTAGGATCAAGACTAAGAAATAGACATGCCTGGGTGGCTCAGCTGGTTAAGTCTCTGCCTTCTGCTCAGGTCATGATCCTGGCATCCCGGGATTGAGTCCCGCATTGGGCTCCCTGCTCAGCGGAGAATCTGTGTCTCCCTCTCCCTGCTCTTATGCTCTTGCTTTCTCTCTCTTTCTCCCTCTCAAATAATAAACAAACAAATAAATAAATACAATCTTAAAAAGAAAAGACTAAGAAATGATTTCAAAACAGAGTAAGTATGCCTGCCTTCATTGTATATCCAACCCAGCTGGTTATTTGGCCGCATACTTGATTTCCCTCCCCTGCTCTGAACAAGGGCACATAAGTCCTGTTAATACCCACAAGTGTCACTGGGGCTCCAGGTGAAGAGCAGCTCCCCCAGCCGATGAGCTGGGTCCTAAGCCTGGTTTTTTTGTTGTTGTTGTTGTTTGTTTTGTTTTTTAATTTTTATTTATTTATTTGACAGAGATCACAAGTAGGCAGAGAGGCAGGCAGAGAGTGGGGGGGAAGCAGGCTCCCCGCTGAGCAGAGAGCCCAATGTGGGGCTCGATCTCAGGACCCGAGATCATGACCTGGGCTGAAGGCAGAGGCTCAATCCACTGAGCCACCCGGGCGCCCCCCTAAGCCTGGTTTTAAGGCACTACCTGGACCCATCACCGTTCCTGGAAAGGGTAACATGGCATTTTCAAGAACATTTGAGTTTAGTGATATATTATTTTTTTAACTGAGTTCAGTGGCCTATCCAGAGGAGGACGCAGTCGTCTCAGCGGGGACACGTGGGCATCAAGGGGGCAGCTTGGCATCTCCAGGTTTCCTTGGTTTCCTCATCGGTTAAATGAGAAAAGATCACCGGCTTGACAGAATCGTGGATCTTCTTAGTATATTAAGGATCCTTAGTAAAGGGACTCATGCTCCGTAAAAGATAACCAACACCAACAGCAATCCTGGAAAGGAAGACACCCCCATGGAAGACACAGGCCATTGTCACCACCAGTGTCTCCTGCCTCCTGAGTTCCTGGGCTCTCCTGTTCTTGTGGCCAAATGAGCTGCCTACTCTCTACCTCTCCTTGCCCCCAGGGACAAATGTCCTTCCCCTGTGACTCCTCCACAACCAGCACTCCACCTCCAGGATGCCAGCAGCACCTTGATGCTTCTCCCGGAGAACCACCCCATGTGCGAGCTTGGCTGCTGCTCAGAGGTACTCCTGGTTCAAGAGTTGGGCACGGGATGGGTCAGAGCTGGCCCCCCACAGTCTCTCTCCTGAAAATCTGAATTTTGGGTGGTGGGACTCCAAGATGGAAAATGGTCCCCTTACCCTCCTCCCTCCCCTTCCACCAGCCCCACTCTGAATCCTTTTCCCACCTAGATGCAATTCTAGGCCCTTCCTCCAAGAGTGCCCCCCTCTTTGTGAGGGAGGCCCCTGCCCCTGTCTTCATGAAGCCTGCAGGTTGCCTTCTTGAGGGGCCGGTTCTGACTCCCCAGGTGGGCAGTTGCCCCCACTGCCCTGTGAAACACTCACCAACTCGCACCACTTCTTAGTATTCCCATCTGTTCCAAACAACATTCCACGCTCTGGAAGGGCTGGGACTCTGTTTTAATTACGTTCATACCCCAGCCTCTGGGACGTTGGCCTGTGGGCTATGAAAACCGTGCTTTGAATGAGGTGGCCCAGTTGCTCACAGGAAGGCAAACACCACCAAGATCCCACAGCCTGGCCAGTGTGGCATCCCTCCCCAGGCAGGAAAGCCTCCCTATGTGGTTGTGACAAAGACAGCCAGCCCCAGGGAACAGAGACTGATCTGTGTAAGGTCGCTGGTTCCAGCTAGAGCCCACCCCACCCAGACTGCATCTGGAGAGCTGACGGGGTGAGTGCTGGGAAGCCAGCATCCTTCCTGGAAAGAAGCATCTCCTACGGGGAAGCTGGGCACCACCCACTCCTGAACACGGAGCCATGGGGTTAGGGAAACCACGATCCGGGGTGCCTGTTCCGTTAGACAAACCCTCCAGCCCATCCCACACACCGCATCCTACAGGGAGGGGCTATAAGAAAACCCAAGATGCTGCCAGGTAGCACCAAGAGCCAGAGAAGCAACCCAGCCTGGTTCCTGCCGCCACAGCACCTTGAAGAGCCCAGGGACCCAGAGGAGGCAGCTTCCAAACGTGCCCCTAGGACTTGAATCCTGAACGCGGGATCTGCCTTCCCACTGTGTCCCAGACCTCAGAAGCCCCACCCTTGTCTCCCCAGAGCCAGGAGGGGCCCGGGGTCTGTGTGGGCTCCCAGGCCTGCCCACACCCCCATGCCCAGGGGCCAGCAGAACTCAGGCCAATCTCCAGATGACTCTGGCAGAAACTCAACCACAGCCAAGTGGTGCTTAGGAAACAGAGGGGCTTTTGACCTAATTATTCCCAATTGGTTGTCTCCATCGATCACATTCTCTTGATAATTGCCCAGCTCCCCACTTCCAGATGGGGGTGCAGTTCTCGCATGGGATAAATGGGGTGTGACGCTGAGAAACATGCAGCCCCTTGCTTTGCACACACTGGGCCCTTTGTGGAGGAGTGTTTTGTTTACTGCCATTAAAATGGAAGGAACACAACCAGGGAGTGTGTGGGGGCCATGGAGGGGCAGGGGCTGGCTCCTCAGGGAGACACGGGGCTGGTGTAAGCCGATCTTGGGCCCGGCCTCCGGTGGGAGCCCTGCCATCTGGCCCAGACCCCACTCACTCGGTCACTCACTTGGTGTTTGCAAGCCCTGATCCCGTGCAGGTCCCCGGTCCTGGTTCCCTCCCTAACTTCATACAGGACCTCAGCCTCCTTGGCCTGGCACTCAAGGCTCCCCAACACTGACCCTGCTGTCCCCCTCCACTTCATCTCCCACCAGTCCCCCCATGAATGACCGGCTCTGTTCAAGCTCAGTCACGGTACCCGGAAAGGACACCGAGGCCAATGTGTCCCACCTGACCCTGCTTTCCCTGCTGGCCTCCGCTCATGCTCTTTCCAGCTCTGTGCAGCTTGTGGGGCTGAGTTCAGCTCTCACCTCCTCTGGGGATCTTCGCCCAGCCCCCTCCACCCTCCAGCTTTGCAGAAGCCTCCCCTGCAAGCTCCCAGCACCGGCCCCTTTTCCCCTTGTGGGTCTGCAGGTCCTGCTATTCCCCTCCTCTCTGCATCCTGGCTCCCCAGCTGGCCTGTGAACTCTCAGGGGTTCCCCAGGTTGGTCTAGGTCCCTGCACTAGAGTGACATCAGTGTCACTCAGGGCTCAACACCCACACCTGTTGGTTAATAGAATAATGGGGTAACTGATGCATTCCAATGGCCTTGACCTCACTGGAATCCACTCCCTTTGAAGAGCAGGGCCAGACCTGCTGTCTTCTCCCTCCCAGGCCTTCCTCTCTAACCTGCAGGGACCCACGTGGCTCTAAGATCACTAGGCTAACAAGAGCCTTCAGCAAATGGGAGCCTCTCCTCCACCGGTGTCTGGTTCCCTTGCACCAACAATTACACAGACAGTACTTGGCAATCAGGAGTACGCTAAGTGGGCGGGGACTCAGGACGTTTTCATCAAACACAAAGGACTTACAAACTGACCTCTCCTTTTTCCCACCTTCCTCCCATAGTCACTCTAAATTGAGCTGATTGGACCTCGGGGCCATGACGGTCGCTAATGTCAACGTCCCCCAAATGCACAACTCCATCCCTAGAATGACTTGGTGAGCTTCGATGACCCTCGTAACTTCTGTCTTATAAATTCTCTGTTCCTCTAAATCGGAGTATCTCAACCAGGGCTGATTTAACAAGCTCCTGCCTCTGCCAAGGGGATGTTTGGCAATCTGGAAACACCTGATCGTCACAACTGGGGAGAGGAGTGTTGGTGGCACTTAGGGGACAGAAGCCAGGGCTGCTGGTAAACATCCTACACTGGACAGGATTACCCCCACTGAGGGGTCAGTGGCGCCGAGACTGACCACCCCACTTGGGTTCTGTACCAGATTTAGGAACATATCACAAATTGCACCTTCTAGATGATCTGTTTGATTTCAACTGCAAGTTGACGTCTGCTGCTTGTCCTTGCCGAGGGAAGTCATCAGCACCCTCCCAGGGGAACGAGGAATGAAGAGCCAGAGGAGGCTTCTAACTTGGAGACCAGGCAAAGGGCACACGACATTTCCCGCAGGTGAATGCGAAGGGAAGGGCTAGCAATCCCGGCGTTTCTGCCCGCCCCCCTCTGAATTCAGAGCGCTCAATCAAGCCGCTCACAGGAAGGCTCCCGAGGAAAGGGTGATGAGAGACATGGAAAGAGAGTACTTTTGTTTCTAAACTTACGGGGAAGGGCAGAGGATTTTTCAACAGAGCCAAATCACACCCACACCACTGCTGGGCCCTGAAAAATGTGTGCATCAACAAGACAAAATAATGCACGTGACTCAGCTTTTCATGGGCGCTGCACACACGGCTTACCAAATGAAATGTGAAGGCTTATTTGCTCAGTGGAAATTCTCCAATAATGCCTCTGCCTGTTGCAGCAGGTAAAACGTGCAGTTTCATTGTGCGGGAGTTTTTCAACACAGGATTTCTCTGTTTGACAATATTTGAACAGATGGGGTGTGTGGCAGGCACTTAGGACAACAAGATGCCTGAGCCGTTTCCAACCTGAGACCCGGATCCAAATGTCTCCCACCGTTGGCCGACGCATTCACAGAACTCGGAGCACCCAAAGACCTTGCCTTCCGTATTACTTCTATTCGACTGGTCTTAATTTTGCTGGCATTTCCCCCCTACAGTCTATTGATTGTATGAGTTGGGATCGCTTTCAGCCTCAAGTGATGGCAAATCCACCGAAGACGGGCTTACGAAATCCAGACGGTCAATTATGGCAATAACAAGAATTGGGAAGTTGTGAATTCCCAGGGTCACTCTCATGTGACTCAGTGAGATCATGGAGGACTCTGAGTCTGCTCAGGTATTTCCTATTAGATTTTCATCCTTCAATTTGTCCCCTCATGGGCGTAAGATGCCTTGGCAGCTGCAGATACAAGATCTCCAATAAGAAAGAAAAGGTGGTCAGCATCTAAAGTGACCAACCAGCCCCCATTTGTGCAGGACTGGAGGGGGGGCCTTCCCCGAAAAGTCCCAGGCAGACTCAGGCAGGCTGGTCACCCTCTGGCCCCCTGTTATTAGGGAAGGACATCTCTTTCAGGAGCCCCAGCGATTTCCCCTTATGTCTTTTGAACCAGACGTAGGACACACCCTCACCACCGGGCAGCAGAACAGAAAGAGGCCTGGGATCCCCGGGCACGATTCGCCTTCTAGGGCAGGGAGGAAGGCCTCCCCCAGGCTTGCCCAACACTTGAACGGATTTGGGGTTCTATTAGCCGGAAAGAAAAGTGAAGACTGAACATCTTCTAGAGTGCTCATGAAAAAATGTAATTCTCCAATGAACCAATTGGGCAAAGTCTTAAAGACTGTTCATTCATTCATTTATTCATTTGTTGAACAAATGCGTGTTGAGCGCTACTGGCCCGGGTGCTGGGAATATAGCTTTTGTTTTCCCAAAGCTTCCAGCCACGTGAGGAATTATCCGCACCGAACATGTAAGGTCAAGTGTGATGAGTAGTTGCAAGAGTGAGAAGCTGCAGGAATCAGAGTTCTAGGGCCCAGGGAACCGGGAAGAGAACTAGTCAGGGAGGTCTTCCTGGAGGAGGTGACTGTGAAGTGGAGACCTCCAGGGTGGACAGAATTTGCTAGAAGATGGAGAGGGGAGAGAGGCAGGAGAGGAAGAATAAAGGGAAGGAGGACATCTATCACATAGGAAAGGGCCATTTCCCTGCTCTGAGTGGGTGGGAGGGAGGTAGAAGTGGGTGGTTTATGTTGGGGGTGTCTGGAGGGCACAGGAGGGAGGTGCGAAGGGCACTAGCGAGGGGCTAGGTTGGGTACCCACTTTCTAGGGCCCTGCTGTGTTCTTCTCCATCCCCAATCCGAAGGGTTTCATTGCTTCCTTTCACTTTGCCTTGCGGCCTGGAGCAGAGCAGGCTTCGCTCCCCACAGGGCTTCCCGGGGGGGCTGAGCTCTTACCCTGCCTGCGCTCCGCTTCTCAGAGGAGAGTGTTCCACAGCAGATGGCTCCCTCCCACTCTTCCTCTGGAGGTCCTGCCTCGGTGACACCTTCACCCAGTGCTTCTCAGACTTTAATGCACATAAATCCCCTGGGGCTTGGGCACTACTCAGTAGCTCCCGGGGATATCGATGCTGCGGGTCTAGAGGCTGCACTTTGGTAACAAGGCCTTGGTCTGATTCTGGAAGCTTCTTGCTGCTCACATCCTGCCCAACTCTGATCATAGCAGCCATCTGCAACTCCTCTGCTCTCCTACCTTTCCTCTCTTTCCTCCTGTGTCCTCAATTGCTTTAAAATTTAGGATGGGACTCTCCTCAAACACCAACCCACCATAAAAAAAAATTCCCATATATTAAAGTACTCATTCATTGGGGCGCCTGGGTGGCTCAGTAGGTTAAGCCTCTGCCTTCGGCTCAGGTCATGATCCCAGGGTCCTGGGATCGAGTCCCACCTCGGGCTCTCAGCTCAGCAGGGAACCTGCTTCCTCCTCTCTCTCTGCCTGCTTCTCTGCCTACTTATGATCTCTGTCTGTCAAATAAATAAATAAATCTTTTTTTAAAAAAAGTACTCATTCATTGAACTAATGAGTCCTTCCTATGGCCATTGAATGGTTGGAACTCTGGGCCACCTGCACGGGGCCACTATGGCTATGAGCAATTCCGTGGGCAATGACATCATCCATCTAATTATCAAATCCCTCCTACATTCTGGGTATTCTTCTAGGAGCTGGGGATAAAGCGAGAGACAGAAATAACTGCTCCCATGGAGCTGACATTCCACTGAAGGGACAGTCCATAAAGAGGAAGAATGGTATGTGCGAAGGAAAAAAATATAAGGATGGAAAACTGAAATTACATGTAGGACACCCAGGGAAGGCTCCGCAAACAATGTAGACTTCATTGCAAACTTGCATGGAAGCCGGGAGGCTTTGTTTCACGTGTCACAGCACAAACCCCCTTTGTGGGCCTGTGGGCCTGTCTCTCCCTGGCAGTCCTGGTCCCCAGGGCGGCACAGCTGGGCATGTCCCTGAGGAATGGTCCCACAGGCGGGGCAGCCACATGAGGTTTCCCTGGAACCCCAAGGAAGACAGTTGCCTCCGTTTTGTTGCAAAGGGTTACGGGCTTTCTGGTTACAGCAATGGAAGTGTTGTGGGTGTTGAGCCGGGGCGTGGGGGCGTTGCATATGTCTTGGAATCATTCTGGCTTCAGTAGGAGACAATAGCCCCCTGGTTTCACGTACCACTTTATGCCCTTGACAAAACCACCTTCAATTCTTTATAAAACAGGACGGCTATAAAGAAATTACCCTCTTAAAAAGGGCATTCACACCCGCTCTGACTTGAACTTCAAAACAACCTTGTAAGGGTACAAATCCCTCCACCCTGGTTTCCCAGATGTGTAACTTTGGTGCATTAACTTCTCTCTCCTTCATTTTTCTCATCGGCGGGATGCGGACTATCGCACTGATTTCAGAGGACCGTTTTAAGAGTTAAATAACACAAACGTGGTTGGCATGGCAAACTTTCCAAATACGGAGGAATACGAAGAGATTCCTGGCACATAAGAAGTGCTCTGAGAATGCTGGCTTTTGCTGCTTCTGGTAATGTTATTTATCTGTTTGTTTATCACTTCTGTAATTATCCAGACCTTTGCACCATTCAGTGACCACCTCTGCTCACCATTCTCAGCACCTAATTTTATCTCCTTTTTCAAATGAGAACTACAGACATATTAAACTCCCCACCCTGACCAGACACTCCACTCTGGGCACGGTGGCCGACAGCTGATCCCGAAACTGACTCCCAGTTCTCATCTGGGCTCTGGCACATGTAAGCTGGAAAGCGGAGAGAAAGCAACAAGTCCCTTCTCTGTGCAAGCAGGGACGGTGACAACACCTACGACGGTGGTGAGAACTATGAATAAAGCCTTCAGACCATTTTGTTGTCCGTAGTCAACGCTCTAAAAATATAAGCTGGGGCACCCAGGTGGCTCAGTCGGTTGAGCATCTGACTCTTGATTTCAGCTCGGGAGATGATCTCAGGGTTGTGAGATCGAGCTCTGCATTGGGCTCCACGCTGGGCGTGGAGTCTGCTTGAGATTCTCTCTCTCCTTTGCCCTCTGCCTCTCCCCCAACCCCACGTGCTCTCTCTCTAAAAAAATAAAATAAGATATAAGCTACTATTATTTTTATTGTGCACTGCCCAGTGATTCAGAGCTTGATTTTTTTTAAAAGATTTTATTTTATTTTATTTGAGAGAGAGACAGTGAGAGAGAGCATGAACGAGGAGAAGGTCAGAGAGAGAAGCAGACTCCCCGCGTAGCCGGGAGCCCGATGCGGGACTCGATCCCGGGACTCCAGGATCATGACCTGAGCCGAAGGCAGTCGTCCAAACAACTGAGCCACCCAGGCGTCCCAGAGCTTGATTTTTTTTTAATCCCCATCACTTATTTCCCCCATCCCCCATCCCCTCTGCCCTGGTGACCATCAGTTTGTTCTCTGTTGTTTAGGGTCTCTTTCATGGTTTGTCTCTTTCTCTCTCTCTTTTTTTCCTTTGCTCCTTTGTCTCATTTCTTAAATTCCACATAAGAGTGAGATCATCTGGTATTTGTCTTTGTCTGAGTTAGTCCACTTAGCACGCTTCTCTCCAAGCTCCACTCACGTCATTGCAAATGGCAAGATTTCATTCTCTTATGGTTGCTTAAAATTCCATTTTTTATATATATACATATATATCTAGATATCCACAG